>NC_141052.1:7007500-7607500 GCF_041138505.1 Cibotium barometz | reverse complement strand
GGTTCTTCGTCCTCCGGTAGCAGCTGCCGTTGCGAGGGAAGCAGTGCTCTGGACCCTCCACATGCAAATCACCTCTCCAAAGAACCTCCCTCCTCAGGTTGTGATCTCCCAGCTTGATGGTTCACAGTTCTTGCAACAGGTGGAGTTTTTGGGACTGCCCGGACAATGGTTTGCTTGCTGCTAGACGGATCATTGGGTGCAGGTGTGTCCTTGGTGGCGCATGAGTACAATGACACTTGTTGCGAGCCCTGAGCGACAAGGGCTCAAGCACTCTGAAATAGCCTCATCCACACCAGCAGCGCCCCCCCCCCCCCCCAAAAAAAAAAAAAAAAAAGAAAAAAGAAAAAAAAGAAAAAGAAAAAAGAAAAGCTTCATCCTCGGATTTGCATGCAGAGAGTAGAGACTTCCATTGCGGGGGCCACATCTCAGTGGATACCAAACCTGAGGTAACGGTTATGATACAACTGTTATGTACCAAAGGCTAACCCTAGGGTTAGGTTGGCTAATTTGTGCATTAGGGGGTCAAAAACATCAGTAAGCAAACTGATTATAAGGGTTAAGGCTCATAAAAGATGACAAATTAATGATAAACCTTATAAGTTAATAATCTCAGAAGTATAGCTTTTATTGGCTATTGGGAAAAGCTATATAACTGGGGTTATGAGTGGGTTATTGTGGTATTGTGATGGGGTCTGCACTTGGACCATGAGTGTTAACCCACTCTGGTTAGTCCATTGTGATGCAGACTGTCCACTGATGGCCCTGTTAGGGCAGGTCTTGGCAGTATGGGACGCTAGGGCTGGTTTGGTGTGGTCTGTATGGACGGAGCCTTAGCCCCTATGCTTGGGGGTGATCAGACGTTCTCGGATCTATGGTTGGGTGGTGAGCTAGCCTCTTGAACCCTAATTGAGAATTAACCTTGATTTGTATTGTGTTTAGGAGAACTTGGAAGGTGAGAGGATTCTGTGGTGAGATCTTGGGGAGGATTCTGTATGAGAGTGCCCTAAACCAACGAAGGACACGGAGGTGATGCACGGATTGTGAATCCTTGACACTAGCTGCCCATGGTCCTCTTGGCCTCGGTATAGACCTTGGGAGTAGTACTACTTGGTGGAGACGATCATTTTGGGGAGGGGGGGGGGGGCTGCTTTTAACATAATTGAAGCTCTTGAGTGTGATGGCAGGATTTCTTTCCCGAGACCATGGTGCCACGAGGGTATGCCCCTTTGGCCTCGGTATAGACCTTGGGAGTAGTACTACTTGGTGGAGACGATCATTTTGGGGAGGGGAGGGGGCTGCTTTTAACATAATTGAAGCTCTTGAGTGTGATGGCAGGATTTCTTTCCCGAGACCATGGTGCCACGAGGGTATGCCCCTTTGTATCGAATATGTTACATCTATACATGAGAGGTGTGAGATAAGCTATTGCCTTAAATGTAACCGCCTTGGACCGGCCCATCACATTCGGATATGTAACTTGTATTTTGGATTCAAAGACAAGTCTCTTACTAGAATTCATTCTGATATGTTACTTCTTTCGAACCTCAAGATCAAACAAAGTTACCAGAAGATGTCGCCACTGTAGGTTGCTTTTTGCTAAGCATGAGATGGAAGAATAGGCTGCTTTTTGCTAAGCATGAGATGGAAGAATAATCTAACTACAAGCAAAAACCACTGGTCGACTATCATGTATCATATTCACTAGCTGAGTCCGAATCACCGTAAGCGCGTAAATGTAGATCACCCCCTGGCATAGAACAACCCATATGTCTTTGTATCTTGGAGGTGTCTAAATATGCGTTTAACAGCCTACCAATTCTTAATCCTTGGGCTAGTCTAAGCTGAACTACATTCCTCATTCGAAAACGGACCATAGCTAAAGAAACGTTCTCTTGGATTCTCCTGTCGTGACTGCAGTAAGCGGTGATGGTGTTGTGAGTGAACCACAATGTCGTTGTGCTCAATCCATGTCGGTAAATATGGCTCCTCAAAATGCCAAGCTAAAACAAGCCTCTCGCATTGCCCATGACCTGATAATAAATGCTTGAAGGCGAAAGCTATAATATCATCCTCCTGGGATAATCTAGGTATCCCGAAAAGACATTACCCAATAAAATATTGTAAGTTTTATTTTGATAACCATGCTTTGATACCAAATGTGCAACCCCTACCCCCTTCTAAAAGAGAAACCACAACGGAAGACTAGACTAAGGGGATAGAGCGAATTCACTTGGGGCCTCTAGATATCAATATCCTATCGCTTGGCAATCCAACAGTTTCCCCAATGTAGTTGACTAGTGTCATATTCTTGACTATACACATGTGGAGAAACACCATGGAAGGGTAGTTATAGACCCTAGTGTGAGTTCGTGGCATGGTTTCTGACATGTGGAAGGGCTCCATGGAAGGATTGATATCCTAGTTTGTGGCATGGCTTAGTACATGTGGAAGGGCTTCATGGAAGGGTAGGCACCCTGTTGAGAGTTTGTGGCATGGCGATGAAGTCTCATGGAAGGGTGGACACCTTGGTGAGCATTCCTTGTACCTATATGGGCGGTGCCCGAGACAGGTTCTGTGCAAGATGAGTAATTTGGATATGGAATCCAGAATATTGTGCATAAAGCATTTGTGTGATTTGACATGCATGAATGACTTGTCTTAGTTGCTTGGACAATGCTTGGTATTTCTGCATGTGACTGTCCATGGGCTCCGGGGACGCTTGGAAACCTTGTGGACACATGTGTGCACACTTGTTTGGGACTGAAGGAGTGGTCTTATGTTTTTTAGAGGTGGTATGCGACCTCAAACTCAATTTACAGCTTATAATTTATTATACTAAGGTTTATGAGTGCAGGTGTTCACATACACTTAAATTTGGGCGGACAATTTATAGTGTTCACATACATTTAAAATTGGGCAGACAGTTTTTAGAGTGTTCACATTAGTTGGACCAAATTTGAATGTGACTTGGCCAAAACTCAAGCGTGGGCACTCTTCATGCAAGATTGGCTTCCACGAGTTGCTATTTTGGGCAAGAGAAGCCAAGATCAGCTAGGCGTCCTACTTTTGGCCTTGGACCGTGCTAGGGGGGCTACTGGCCCCTTAAGACCCCTCAGTCGGGGCTCCTCTCTAGGCCCTGGTTCTAATGCTCAAACCCCTGACCATCTCCTAATCATTAATGGTCATAATAATGACCTTATCAGTATCTAAGCCATGGTTCCCCCTAGAGACACATGCACCAATGTCTTCTCCTCTCATAATGAGGGAATTTACAAATGTTCACCAAACATAGATGTGAAATACACGCTAAGACATAGGCATTGAGTATACGTATACTAACACACCTTAATGTTTGCCCGAAGATAGATTATGTTCTTGGCCCAGTGCCAAGTCGATGAAGATGCCTAGTGAGTTGGTACTTCCCAAGAGCCTTGGTAAATATGTCGGTGCACTTCATAGAACAATACTCTAGCTCCATTATCTCATCCTCAATTAACTCTTCCACATAACGATACTAAATTTCAATGTGTCCATGTGTCCGGGCATGAGTTCTATCATGTGAAATAGAGCTAAGAGGGCCAAATAGTTACAAATAACGTTTCTCATCATCTAGGGAGTTTGATGATGCTCCTTCTCATTCTTGTCATGTTTCTTGGAGATGAGGATACTCCAAGCATGAAGGCTCTTCTCATTCTAGGAGTAAGAGAGACAGATTTGATTCTCGTGACATGTGACACAGTAGGAAGAAGACCCAAGAATTTAAATCAGGAGATAAGGATATTAAGTTTGAAAATTTCCATGGAAGATGGATACTACAAAGGCTCTTGCATTTGTCAGGCAATTCGAGATAGCCTTTTGTGATGGAGACTTTAGAGAGAAGTTCAAGTTGAGACATGTTGGCATGTACTTGAAGGACATGGCCAGTGATTGGTGGATGGCCAAATTGTTGGATGGCACTGGAGCTCTTTCATGGACTGATTTTAAGAGGCAATTTTTCGCACAGTTTTTGCCGCGAAACTTTGCTAAGAATGTGAAGAAGGAATGGGATTGGCTTAAGCAGGAAGAGGGTGAGTCTGTGCAAGACTTATGTGGCCAAATTTTGGAAGGTGCTGCTGAAAGTAACTCCTTTCATGTCTCTTGAGGAAGAAGAGAAGAAAAGGAAGTTTGAGGTAGGCTTACAGTCCGTCATACAGGATAGCCTTGAGATGTACGCGAATCAAACACTCGAGAATCTCATTCATTCGGCTACTATGGCAGAACAGTTGCATGTTTTGCCCCAAAACAGGTCATTTTCAGATCCATACAAGGGCAAAAGGAGGGCTGGTTATGACCAGAAAAAGGAGGGACAGCCCCATAAAAGTGACCAGAAAGGTTCCTCAGACACAAGGGAAGGCTCGCGTAAGAAGCCGGGGAGTAAATTCTTTGATCATGGGCTGTCCAAACAGCAGCGACTTGATTACATACGTGATGGGAAATGTTTTGGATGTGGCAGTAAGGAACATTTGTATCCTGTGTCCAAGAAATCCCAAGAATACAAGAGACAATGCAGAGAAGCCTAATGTGAATGCGATTCCCGATGTGCAAGGAAATACTGAGAGCAGAACCATATGCAAGGCTTGGGGGCAATTGAAGGATCAGCCCGCTCTCTTTCTTTCTTTCTGATGTATCTATAGATAACTTCATCTCTGAGGAGATGGCTATAGCTAATGGGTTGAATATATCAAATTATGGTATGCAAATGAATGCAGATGCCCCTTTTGTTGGTAAAGGGGTTAATGTAACTCTTGTCATCGGGAAACTTCGCATTCATATCAAAGGCTATCTAGATCACGAGAGCTTCTTGGTTGCTCCACTCACGGGATGTGATGTATTGTTGGGAATTCCCTAGCATACTTGTATGGAGCCGAAGAAGGGCTATAAGTCCAAGAAAATAGCTCTTTGCATAGAGGTAGGGAAGTGGTCATAGATGTTGGTACTCCAGGAAGTAGCATACCTAATGTTAGTCATGTACAAATTCGCAAAGTAATGAAAAAGTCTACTTGTTCTTACTTGGTTTTTGTGAGAGATGAAGTTGACTGTGGATCATTTGACGCAAGAAAGGTTTAAGTTCTGACATGGTTTTAGCGATTGTTTTTGTGATGCTTTGCCTGGTGCATTACCGCCAGAGAGACCCGAAGATCATCACATTGATCTAATTCCAGATAGTTCTCCTCCTAATAGGCCACCGTATTGGGTAAGTACCAGCCAACAAGAGGAGATTATGATGCAAGTTAGCTACTTGCTTGTGAAAGAGCTAGTACGTCCTAGCTCTTCTCCCTATTGTTCTTCAGTTTTATTGGTAGAGAAGAAGGATGGTTTGTATCGAATGTGTATGGATTATTGTGCCTTGAATAAGATCACGATTAAGATAGGTTTTTTATTCCATGCATTGATGATATTTTGGATAAACTGGAGGAGCTGCTTGTTTTAGCTACATTGATCTTAAAAGTGGCTATCACTAGATCAGAGTGGCACCTCAGGATGTCCATAAAACGGCTTTTCAAACCGCTTTTCGGCTCTGAGTTTTCGGTAGTGCCTTTTGGCCTTGCCAATGCTCTTGCCACTTTTAGTCGAATGATGGACCGCATATTCAAGAAACACAAGAAGTGTACTGGGTCATTCTTTGATGACATCATTGTTTTCTCAAAGAATGAGGAAGAGCATACAGAACATTTTGGCGATAGGCTTTGAAGAGCTTAGGCAGCATAAGCTTTACATAAATGGTAAGAAGAATGAATTCTTCTTTTTGAGATTCATTATCTTGGTCATATCGTATCCAAGAATGGGGCATGCATGGATCCAAGCAAGATACAGGCTATCCAGGATTGGCCAGAGTTGAAGTCTGTTCATGAAGTCATAAGTGTTCTTGGGTTATGTGCATACTACAGGAGGTTTGTTAGGCACTTTTCTAAGATTGTCTCATCTTTGCATGATCTCACTATGAAAGTTGTCTTTAAGTGGGATGATGAAGAAAAGGAAGCTTTCCATAAGTTAAAAGCTTGTATCGTATCGGGGCCGGTATTGATCATTCTGGGTTTACATAAACCTTTTTTGGTTGAGTGTGATGCATGTGGAGATAGCATTGGAGCTGTTTTGAATCAGGAAGGTCATGCCATAGCTTTTGAAAGTAGGCATCTTCAACATGTAGAGCTACACTTGTAGGTTTATGAGAGTTTTTGGCAGAGATTCATGCCCTTATTGTGTGGAAGCATTATCTTCTTGGGGCTAAATTAACGGATGTTTAGAGTTTGCGGTACTTTTTGACGCAAACTAAGTTATCAGACAAGCATATGAGATGGGTGAATTTTCTCTCTATGTTTCATTTTCAGATTTTGCATACACCTAGTAAGAAGCATAGCAGCCAGAAACGTATGAAACGCGTAAGAAACGTTTCTAAAACTCAGGCCAAAATAAGAGACGCTTTTTTTTAAAAAAGGTTTTTAATATTTTCCAATAGAATTTTAGCTTCAGACCTAAACATTATAGCAACACTAAAGTAGTAAGAAGCTAACACTTGTCATTGTCACGTAGCAGATGGAGTTGCTCAAAATTGGGGCAATTTTGAGAAATGGCTAAAAATTGGGGCTAATTTCATAATTGGGGGAAATTAGGGTTTGCAAATTGGGAGAAATTGGAGATTTCAATTTTCAACTGAGAATGATATGGGGATGAAGAGGAAGAATAGAAGAGAGAGGGAAGAAGATAAAGAAAGAAAGGAGAAGAAGAAGAAGAAGAACAAGAGGGAAGAAGAAGAAGAAGAGGAGGAAGAAGAAGAGGGAGGGAAGGAGGAAGAAGAAGAAGAAGAAGGAAGAAGGAAGAAGAGGGAAGGAGGAAGAAGAAGAAGAAGCGGCGCAAGAGAGAGAGAGATCAGAGAACATGGCAGAGAGAGAGAAATGAAATGAAATGAAATGCTATATTAACGTCTTCAAAAGGCCATAATGACCTATGAGAATAGAAGAGGGAGAGAAGAAGATAAAGAAAGAAAGGAGAAGAAGAAGAAGAAGAAGAACAAGACGGAAGAAGAAGAAGAAGAGGAGGAAGAAGAAGAGGGAGGGAAGAAGGAAGAAGAAGAAGAAGAAGAAGAAGGAAGAAGGAAGAAGAGGGAAGGAAGAAGAAGAAGAAGAAGCAGCGCAAGAGAGAGAGAGATCAGAGAACATGGCAGAGAGAGAGAAATGAAATGAAATGAAATGTTATATTAACGTCTTCAAAAGGCCATAATGACCTATGAGACCAAAAAGTTACATCATGGTGGATCTAATACAATGTCTGGATAAAAAACCAGAAAATGGAAAAGAAAAATAAAGATGATGCTACTGGCACCTAGAAAATGAAACTGGAATTGGAAGGTAAACAGAAACCCTTATAGGGTGTGAATATAGTGAGGGGTGGCTACGCTATGGAGGTGAGTGGAGTTTAGTGAGGGGATACAATATCATGTGGGACGGGGGGGTACACTATGGAGGTGCCTCCATCTCATAATATGTGCCGCATCGGACGTTGGCGGATCTCCTCAATATCCTCTGTGGTCAGCACCCTGATTGGGTGTCTCGCATGTCTCGCAAGAATAATCCGAATTCGCCGTTGCAACCTCCGTCTATGCTGGGATGCCCTCCTCCGTAGTCGTGGGCGTCTGGACCACCCAAGCTCAATCGCACGATCAATTAGTGTACCGCTGGTGTGGGCGGTATCCATGTCTTGCTGCTGCTGTGGTCCATCTGGCGCAGTGATGGCTGGACTAAAGAAGTCTGTAATGTGCCTCTGAGTCTGGCTCTCTGTGTGCCTAAGCAGGCTATCTCTATATCTCCGCAGCTCAAGTAAGAACAATCCCAAACACCTCTGGTCCTGGTATCCCATGACTCTGGAAAGTGGTCCAAAACCCTCTCTGAATAAACAGTGAAAACGACCACGTATCTCATAGTATGCAGTACAATGGCATATATAATGCAGCTCTGTCTCTGGCTCCCCATGGCATACTCGGCATATCCTGGCCTCAGCAGGTATACCTCTATATCGGCCAATCTCAATCTCAAGCTGGTGTGAGGATGTGCGAATCTGACCAATAGCACATCGTACTGCATGAGACAAGTGTACATCCATGTAACTGGGCATGATCACAAAACCATCTGCTGTGAGCTGAAGAAAATGCTCTTTGTAGAAAGCCATCTTTGTGCCCAGCTCCTCAGTCGGCTGTATCCATGTCCTCCTAATGTCCAGCTGAACTAAATCCTGACGGATGAGTCTGGTAATCTCTGTCCGTGTGAGAGTGAGAGAGGGTGCCTCTAGAGAATACTCGAAGGGAGGCGTCCATGCTAAAACCATGTGCCTGCAACCAAGATGTCATCTGTCCATACCAACAAGCCGTGTCTCCCTGTAAAGCTAACTGTCGGGAGGACTCAAGGGCGAGGCGTGTATATCTGTCACGGGGGAGATCCCACAAGCCATGTATGTAGGAGACTGATCTCGTAAGAGCCTCAATCACCAGAGGAGCAGCCGCCAGCTCTGCTCGAATAATCTCATGAGGTACCACGGCCTTGGCTCTAATAATCCTAGCAATCATAGATACCAAAGGCCTCTACATACCTCTCCACCCGCCTGCACTGTGATGGCCCACTGAAGGTCTCCATATCTGCACTCCATAAAGCATAGCTGATGTCACTAGAGTGTCAAAAAGCCAAAGTTTCGTTCGAGGTTCCTGAAACTGAACCTGCGAACACATCCTCTCCAAACCACCCAAGGCTGCATGTGCTCTAGTCAATCTCGTCTCTGCTGCTCTCCTCATCGAAAACACTGGCCCACTGAATACTACCCCAAGATATGTATATGCATCTGTATACTCCACAATCTCCTGCCCATATGTAAATGTGGGAGCTGATCGCCTAACCCATTGTGGCGTGGTGTTGAACACCATAACCTTGGTTTTGCCAAGGTTGACAGACAATCCACTATCATGTGCAAACTCATGTAAAGCATCCAGATGACGCTGCATACCCTTAGGGGAGTCAGAGATCAACACAATATCATCAGCATATAACAATAGTGGGATCCATGTACCTGCTAGCTGGGCTCCTCTGTCCCCCAATCTCTCAATGTAGTCAGAAGCCTCATCCACATACATACCAAACAATGAAGGAGATAACGGGCAACCTTGCTTCACTCCTATAGTGGAGTGAACCAAAGTAGAGACCCCCTCTGGGGTGCGTACCTGTCCTGCAACTGATCTATATAAAGCCATAATCCCCCATATGAGCTCTGTGGGTACCCCCATCTCCTGTAATCGCCTCATCAATCTGGCTCTGGGCACTGTATCAAATGCTTTGCGGAAGTCCACAAAGCTACAATAAATCCGTCGCCCATGCGACCTGCCCTCCTCAATAATGGCTCGCAGAGTCAAGATGTGGTCAAGAGTAGAGAAACCTCTCTTGAACCTTGCCTGTCCCTCTGCTCGAATGCCCTCTCTCTCTGCCCATCTACTCAACTGCTGCTCAAGAATGGATGCATAATAGTTCGATAATTCCCTCGCTCCATAGGGTCCCCTGACTTGAAGATAGGCACGATGGTGGACATACTCTAAGTCTCGGGTAAGCCTTCACACATAGCACGATTGAACATCACTGCTAGAAGCTCTGCTAGCATGTCCCTCGCATGAATAAAGTGCTCAGCGGCCAATCCATCATGATCATATGCTCTCCCAGTCTTCATCCTATCAATAGCCTTCCTTACCATCTCTGCCGTAAAGAAAGTACATGTCTGTGGGCATGGTACTGGCTGGTCCGGAAAAGGTGTCTGTCCAGGAACTGTATATAGAGATGCTGCATAACTACCCCAGACCTCTGTAGAAGTGATGGCCAAAGTAGGGGAGGACTCATGAAACAAACGCCAAGCCTCCCTCGAATCTTGGCTCAAGAACAGTTGGTATAATTCTTGCTCTAGCTGAGCAAGGAAGGCCCGCTTCTTCCTTCGCACAAGACGTCGGAAGGCAATACACGACTGTCGGTGAGTAGTGACTCTCAAAGCAACCTCCCGCTGCAGTCGGGCTCTCGTCTCTCTGCACTCCTCATTATACCAGCTGTTCTGGGGCATACACCCAGAACGCTGTCTCTGTCCAGGCTGAGTATGTGGATATGCCTCTCTCGCTGCATCCTGTAAAGTCTCTGTCAGTATATGCGTTAGCTCCTCCAAAGGTCTCCCTGGCTCCTCTGTGTATAGACGTCTATAAATCCCATCTGTGTAGACAGCATCAGTCTCTGAAGTAAAAGTATATCGAGTGTGATTTGCCCCTCGTGTCCTCTGAGCTGTGGTAAAGTGAAAAGAGATGGTCAATGTCAACAATGCATGATCCACTACTACCCCAATGGGCTGAGATCCAACTGTGAAGTCCTCAATGCATGAAATAAAGCTCGGCATAGCCATAACATAATCCACTGTGCTAGTACCATGTCTATGTGGAAAGCAAGTAAATCCAGCTGCTAACGGAAACCTCTGCAAGCCATTAAGTATGGCCAACCCATGTGCAGTCCCCATATCTACCAAATATCTCCCATACTCTGTGCACTCCACATCCTGTGAGCATCTGTCTAATCCCATATCCAGAGTGTCTAGCTCTCTCAGCATCTCCTCTGAGGTATCATAAAAGGCCGTCTGGTGGTTGTCCGTCCGGGCATTAAAGTCCCCTAACAGGATGATGTCTCCATCCCTAGAGAACTCCCATATATCATCATCTAGCACAGAGAAAGGAGACTGCCCTCTAGGTGCTGCATATGTCGATGTACTAGGAGCAAAATAGCATATGGCAATATACAGGAATCTGCCTGTGTCGGCCCTCAGTCTCACCCACATATATCTGGCCTGATCATCTCTCCGAACGATGTGTAGAAGTGGTTGCAGCTCCTTCCTGAAAAGAACTGCCACCCCCCTTGATCCTCTACTACTGTGTACCGATCTCATCCCTCCTCTGCAAGCTATCTCCCATCTGTATCCTGTCACCTGTGGCATCATCTGACCAGGGGCTTGGTGAGTCTCCGAGTAGAATATCTCTATCTCTAAAGTTGTCCTCAAAGGCACCTACATCAAGTCTGAGAGCGAGAGAGCGAGAGAGCGAGAGAGAGAGAGAGAGAGAAGGAGATTGAAAACGTCAAAACGTTAAAACGTTTGCTAAGGCTAAAGTCAATTTAAAAAAAACCCTTACCTCACGTTTTTTATGAAAGAAACGTTTCTTATTGTAAGAAACGTCCCGCACGTTTCTTTTCGAAAGAAACGTGTTTCTTTGCTACCATGGTAAGAAGAATGTAGTGGCAGATGCTCTCTCTAGAAGGCCTTAGGTGCATGCTATCATTATTGCCTATCATCAGGATCTTTCCTACATGCGGAATTCGTATGAGACTGATGATGATTTTCAGCTTATATGGACTAATTTACTGCAGGGCATTTCAGCCTCGAACCATTGCATACGGGATGGTTATTTAATGATGCAAAACCACTTATGTGTGCATAAGGATTTACGGCTTAAGGTGATGGGTGAATGCCATGCATTGCCATATGCAGGACATAGAGGAATTCTCGCCGCTACGCAGGCTTTGGAGAGGTACTTTTTTTGGCCAATCATGCGTAAAGACATAGATGTTTATGTGTGCGAACGTATGGTTCGCCAAAAAGTGAAGTTCGACAGGCATAAGGCACTTGGTTTACTTCAACCGTTGCCTATTCTAGATCAGCTATGGGAGTCCATAGCCGTGGATTTTATCATGGATTTGTCTAAAACGCAGCAGGGGAATGATGCCATATGAACCATCATCAACAGGTTTAGCAAGCATGCTCGTTTCATTTGTGTGAAAGAATATTAAGCCTGAGCACATGGCGAGAATATTCTTGGCCCATAATTTCAAGCATCATGGGATGCCCAAGACTATTGCGGGTGATCAAGATCCGAGAATCACAAGTTTGTTTTGGTGGGCTTTATTTGATAATATGGGCACAAAGCTGAATTTTTCATTAGCTTATCATCCTTAGACGGATGGGCAGAGTGAAATTGCAAATTCAGCTGTACTTGATTTCTCAAGTGTTACGTCGCTGAGCAGAAATCAGATTGGGAGACGTACTTGCCACTTGTGAAGTTTGCTTATAACAATACGGTGCACACTTCCAGTGGGAAAGCACCTTTGAGAGATTGTTTATGGCAGGGTGATGCTTCCACTTATCCTTCGCACGAATGATGAAATCTTTGCTGCCGCGATGAGTATGTTAGGTATGTGGATATAGCTTTCTCATAGGTACGGACAACCATATGAAGAACTCAAGAAAAACATAAGAAAGCTGCAGATAGACATCATAGACATGTGGATTTGAAAGAAGGTGATTGGGTGCTTCTCAAGTTTGAGAAGGCATGCCTTTGGAAGCAACATGGCAAGGAAGGCAAGTGTCCAAAGTTGTCTCCCAGGTTCTATGGGCCATTCCAATTGTTGGAACGGATTAATGATGTGGCTTTCAGGCTTGGTTTGCGTGAGCACTGGCGCATACATAATGCTTTTCATGTTAGCCTTCTCAAGAAATATGTGGGTCTTGTGCCACTTGAGCCGGTTATTGAGGATCAACCCGAAATTGATGAGCTTGAAGAAGTGCCTTAACCAGAATAGTTTGTGTTTCATAAGGAACGGAAAGCTATCGGTGGCAAGCTTATCCGTAGTTTTCTTGTGAAGTTTAAGAACTACCTTGCTCTCGATGCGAAGTGTGTAGATGAAGACTACTTCAAGGATTATCCGGATCTTCTATAGGCTTATTTGGCCGCTTTTCTATTGCGGCGGACAACTAATTAGAAGCCGGGGAGAATGTCAGATTCCTGACTATACACGTGGAGGAACACCATGGAAAGGTAGGTATAGACCCTCATGTGAGTTCTTGGCATGGTTTATTGCATGTGGAAGGGCCCCATGGAAGGATTGATATCCTGGTGTGAGTTCTTGGCATGGTTTATTACATGTGGAGGGGCTGCATGGAAGGATTGATATCTTGGTGTGAGTTCCTGGCATGGTTTAGTACATGTGGAAGGGCTTCATGGAAGGGTAGATACCCTGGTGAGAGTTCGTGGCATGGTGAAGTCTTATGGAAGGGTGGACACCCTGGTGAGCATTCCTTGTACCTCTATGGGCGGTGCCCGAGACAGGTTCTGTACATACAAGTTGAGTAAGTTGGGAGATGGAATCTAGAATATTGTGCATGAAGCATTGGTGTGATTTGACATGCATGAATGACTTGTCTTAGTTGCCTAGACAATGCTTGGTATTTCTGCATGTGACTGTCCATGGGCTCCGGGGACGCTTGGAAACCCTCTGGACGCATGTGTGCACATTGAGGCAGTGGTCTTATGTGTTTTACAGGTGGTAAGTGACCCCAAACTCCATTTACAGCTTATATTTTATTATACTAAGGTTTATGAGTGCAGGTGTTCACATACACTTAAATTTGGGCGGACAATTTATAAAGTGCTCACATACATTTAAAATTGGGCGGACAGTTTTTAGTCAGTTGGACCAAATTTTAATGTAATTTGGCCAAAACTCAAGTGTGAGCACTCTTCATGCAAGATTGGCTTCCACGAGTTGTTGTTCTAGGTAGGAAAAGCCAAGATCAGCTAGGCGCTGTACTTCTGGCAGTTTTGGGGAGTGCTGGACACTCTAGGGTTTTGATAGGTGTCAGTTTGCATGCTGGCCAGCAGTGTTGAAGCTGGTTGACTGCTTCCAAGGTTGCATAAAGGCTGATCGCTTGCTCCTAGAGGTGCTACATATAGAGGCTCTCATACATCGAGACAGGGCAGGAGTCGGCTGACATTCACTCTAGCAGGACGCCAGGTGGAGGTGGTGACATCATATGTGTACCTAGGGGTTACCTTCTCTGCAACAGCCACACGCTTCACCATGGGTTCAGCAGCCAGAGCTAGATTGACACGTGGATATGCAGCATCGGCTATGCTAGAGAGACAGTGCCACCAGGCGCATTTTCAGGAGCCCCGGACAAAGGGGTGGCTATTTGACACATTAGTCACACCGGCATTGATGTATGGAGCAGCGGTATGGGCGCCAGGCCTTGCTACCCATTGGTGGACACAGATAGAGAGACCACAGGCCCTCATGATGGCACGCATGATACGCAGCAAACCGTCAGTACCCCTTGACATTATCCGAGCAGAGTTTGCTGCACCTCCTATGATGGTAGAGGCTATATTTCAGACTATATGCCTGCTAGACAGATTCAGAGAGATGCCACAGGACAGATTGTCATACAGAGCTTTTGAGGCATCTAGACAGCTGGCTGAGGCAGGAGACAGAGGATCATGGTATGCACAGGTCACACATTGGTTCTCACAGCATGGCCTAGACATGGATCATCCATCTACCACCATTCCAGTATGACAGGGATGCACCAAGAGGAACATAGTATTGAGACAGGATCTATGGCAGCTCTATATACGAGAGACATGGATATCGCCTACACAGCCTCTTCCACCGAAGATGCTATACTACAGAGATCACTTCATGAGTATCATTGATGATGGATTTATAGAGAGGCCTAGATACATGGAGGGCTTTTTACCACGCGGCTCCCGAGTGGCTATTGGTCAGCTTAGAGTTTCATCACACCGATTGGAGATTGAGACTGGCAGAGCAGCATGGATCCCCCGAGAGGAGAGTGTATGCAGATTGTGCAGAGAGGAGGTGGAGAGTACTACAGAGATCACTTCATGAGTATCACTGATGATGGATTTATAGAGAGGCCTAGATACATGGAGGGCTTTTTACCACACGGCTCTCGAGTGGCTATTGGTCACCTTAGAGTTTCATCACACCGATTGGAGATTGAGACTGGCAGAGCAGCACGGATCCCCCGAGAGGAGAGGGTATGCAGATTGTGCAGAGAGGAGGTGGAGAGTGAGGAGCATTATGTATGTAGATGCAGAGCATATACAACCATCAGAGAGAGATATCCCATTTTGTTCAGAGAGCCACATTTCCTACGCCAGATCTTTGAGACAGCAGACCAGCGCATACTGGGGAGATTCATTCTAGACATACAGTGCCACAGAGAGACATCACTACAGGCTCAGATAGCTCCAGAGGGAGGACGACAGACACAGATTACTGCATTTTTTCAGAGATCCATCCCACTCCCAGCCCCTACATGGCAGGGAATTACTCTCCAGAGAGCAGAGACACTCAAAGCCCGCAGGAGACAGAGGACACCTAGCTTTCGGACGCCGCGCCTATACCAGAGAGAGATGACAGAGATCAGAGCTCAGTTTCACAGAGAGGGTGCGGAGCGACTGGCTCGCTTCAGAGCACACCCAGGCATGTTCTTCAGGGAGCTGTGGACACCCCCTTCATTGATGTATACCATTTTATACCCCCAGTATGGTACAGGATGGAGCTAGCTAGGTTGCATATCATGATTGTATACTCCATGCATATAGCTTTGCATTCTCCTAGTAGTAGAGCTCCATCCCCTCCACCACTCATTGTACTTATTGCACACCCAGATCCAGCTTTTTAGTTCAGTACTTTTTCATTTTGTTGGGATGATAGAGGATACCCCATACAGGTACACCGATTTGTCTCATAGGCCGAGTTCGGTCTTTTGGAAGACGTTAATAAAATCTTTCTTTCTTTCTTTCTTTCTCTCTTTTGGTGCAGGCAACTGCTTCTGGCTGATCTTTTGGGCTGGTCAACTGCTGGACAGCAGTCATAGGGGCTGGTTTCTGATGCTCCAAAGGCCCTGAACTCAAGGCAATCAACAGGACACCCTTCTCTACACTTGGCTTGACCTGTCCGGCAAGATTTTTGGCTGAAAACAGGGCTGTATAGTCCATTTCAGCAGGGATCTTCTCGACAAAATTGAAGTCAAACAATGTGAGGCCCGTGGCTCTAAGGGTGGAACCTTTGGGTGACGATTAGTGCCCTGTGCTTGCACTCATAGCCGGTGGCCAATATGTAGACGATCGAGAATTTGCAAATGCTTTTTGAGTTATTACGACTCCATAGTCTAGTCTTCTTGATCTAAAGATTCATGCCGTTTATTCTCTCGCCGATGGATTAATTTATTCTCTCCTGATCCTTAGTGCTAGGCTTCATTATGGATGAGTCTGCTGTGTATCTCCGGAGCTTTGACAGAAACTCAGTTCATAGACCTTTGTATGAATGTATGCTCTTATGTGTGTGTGTGTGCGCGTGGGGTGTGTGTGTGTGTGTGGGAGCATATATTGATACCAAGTTCTACACCCACTATTGGGCACTGATGACGTTAGTGGGGATGTCGTAGTATCTAGTCCTTACTATGCATGATAGAGTTGATGGTTTATTGTCTTGTGGATGACTACCATGAGGTTATGAATTGCACTTTCTTATAAGGTGAATTTGGACATGTTCTTGGATTCATCTAGGTATATATACTTTATTATCAGGATCGCATTTGTCCCCCAGTATGCGTAAATGTTTTGGTAAAGAAACATCATGAGGTTCCTTATGCAGCTCATCTTGGTATCGACAAGACCTATCGATTAGTGACAACTTCCTATTATTGGCCTCAAATAAAGTAAGATGTTATAAGGTTTGCTATAGCATGTTTCTCTTATTAGTAAATGAAAACCAGTAGATAAGTTCTAGTTGGTCTTCTTCAACTACTTCCCGTACCGAATGAACATTGGGAAATTATCAATATGGATTTCATTACATCTTTATCTCGTTCTTCGAAGGGTAATACACAGATAATGGTGGTGGTCAACAAATTTTTCAAAATGGCACATTTTATACCATGCAAGAAGACAGCTCAAGTCCCAAATATTGCTTCATTATTTCTTCAGTATATTTCCAAGATACATGGATTGCCAAAGTCCATTTTTTCAGATTGAGATTTTAAGTTTGTAGGGCATTTTTGGACTTTCCTTTTCAAGTCACTCGGCACAAATTTGTTATTCAATTCTGCATATTATCCACAGACAGCTGGATAAACTGAAAAAGTTAATCAAATTCTTGAATAGATGCTCAGACATTATATTCAGTCTCGCTTAGCATCTTGTGAAGATTATCTACCATTGATGGAATTTGTATACAACAATTCTCATCATATAGCAATTGGTATGAGTCCTTTTCAAGCCGCTAATGGTCATACATCAGTTGTGCCATTGGACTTTCTTCTTCAACACAAGATGGCATTGGTGGATTAGTCAGTTGAAGAAATGCAAGACATTCTTCTTCAGGTTTGAGATGAGATGATTCAAGTTCAGGAACAATATCAACAAGCAGCTAACTGACATGATGAATTTCATGAAGGTGATATGGTTCTTTTGTTCGTGGCTTCTCATTGATATAAAATAGTGAAATCAAAATTTCCAAAGTTACGATCACATTGCTATGATCCTTTTTGATGATTAAGAAGAATTCTCCTTTGACTTATAAGTTGGATTTACCACCTTTATAGAGAAAAATTCATCCGACTCTTTGCATATCATGGATTAAGAAATTCCTATAAGGAGATTCTACTATACCAAACGTTTCAAATTATGTTCTAGAGATCGAAGATGAACATATGATTTTGATTCCAAAGAAAATTCTTGATGTTCAACAGAAAGAAACTTGATAGAAAATTATTACAGCATTCGTGGTACAATGGAAAGATTTGGATGATATAGATTCAACTAGGCAAAATGATGATCTACAATGGGATCCATAATTACTTCAAGAGTTCTTTAGTCAACGGTAATTATTTATATAACTTTGGATCTTATTTTAAGTGGGAGGGAATGTCACGATTGTGACTTAATCTCTCTAATTACTATTGGTTTGTCTTTAATCATTGAAAGGACACCGGTGAAGGGTCACACCTTGTCACATGGGTCATCACCAAAGGACACGTCTATTCAAAGAGACACATCCCTATGTCCAAAATACATAACTATTCATCCAAGAGTCACGCTCTTTCGTAAGGGATATGCCTCTGTCACCATTTGGTCCACCCTAATGATTTGGACAGTGATCAGTGAGCCCGGACTTATTTTACAAAGCATGTGAACGAGGAGTTTTCCAAGGTATTATGGATTGCTAGACAATTTAGAACTGTATGAATTGTGATTCACGCATACATGGTATGGTGTGCACAAGTGCAGGCTTATATTTATGAAATATGGACATTTCACATGGAAGAGGACACCTCTGGAGGTGAGGATTTTGATGTGGAATCTTTACAGAGGTTTAACTAGCTATGTGGATCAAGGATTTGCGAGATCAAACTGCGGCGGTTGGGATCAATAATTCAAGTGAAGATCGTGGCAATTGAAGAACGTCTGTGCAAAGGCAGAGCATTCTACAACACCCGATGGTTCGTGAATCGTGGATCATTGACAGTGGACCGTCCCGACACATGACCCGTCAGCTGGGCTAATATAGCAGCAAGGGAGTCCATCTTGAGAACGATGCCAAATGTCCAGCAAAAGGCCTCTTTTGTGTGAAGTAATGGTGATACTAAGAAGTTGTCAAATGTCCTCTATGCTCCCAGATATCAAGAGGACTCTCTATTGTGGCTATAACAGATCGTGACTTGAGGGTTCCCTTGATTGGGTTGGTGCAGTCATCTTGGATGCCAACGGCAATGTTGTTGGGAGAGGCACAAGATGAAACAATTTAAATGAGTTATCAGTTTTTTTTGCACAAGATGATGTGGGCACTAGCAAGCTATGGTTTGAGAGATTTCTACACCTGAGCTGCATGGTCTTGAAAGAGGTGTAGAAGTCTACAATTGTGGAACACCTACCAACTTTTTCAAAAATGTCAAATGGATGTGAAGGTTGTAATGGTGGACAAGCAGCATCGACAACCCTTTCTGCAGGAGAGCAACAACAAAGCTAAGTCTTCCCTAGAGCTTGTACATGTTGATCTCTGTGGTAAGATGTCTACCAGTGCATTGGGTGGTTCTTTCTATTGTGGGTGTATTTTCTTTGGGATAAGGCATATGCTTTTGGAAAGTTTAAGTTGTGACATAAGGTGGTTGGGAATGACATAGGAAAGAACCTAAAGAGAAACTGAGGTGAAGAGTTTACATCAGGTGAATTCAATGCATACTGCAAGGGCCATGGGATCAAGAGACACTTGGCCATTGCTTATACTCCCCAGCAAAACGGCGTGAAAAAACTGCATGGTCGTGGAGATGGCGTGGAGTATGCTAAAGGTGAAAGGATTGCCGAGTATCTTTTGGACCGTGGCAGTTAACACAACGGTGCATATGCTCATTAGGAGTTACACCAAGGCAGTGAAGTGGATGACTGCTCAACAGGCCTACCCCTCCCACAGTGTCCTATCCAGTATCATTGAAGGTTTAGATAGCAAGGTAGATAACCAAAAGCTCTAATACCATATGCGTGTTCACCTAGGATTGCAAAGTCATAGATAAAACATATTTTGAAATACAAAAATGACATTCAAGGCCTCCTCACTTGCATCATCATCATCCGCACAACTCGAATTTGCAAAAAATAGATAATCGCAACAAAAACTCAGAAATAGATAACTGCAAAGATGCATGAATCTTTGATTATGAGACGGACTTCACATCCATCTATATTATTGGCCACTTCTCATGAGCAGCCAAAAATAGTATTGTGTGAATGGTGATCAATCTAGCTGTGGGGGTGAATGTCCCGTACAATGCCTTGAAAGGTGTGCAAGTGGGATAGGCACAGTGCTAGGCTGCATCGTGGTTAAAAAGGGGCTGCCCCACCTGTGCAACCTGGGCGATCATCCCCCATGCGATTGCGAGCGGTGGCTCGGAGGTGAATAGGCGGAGGATGCGCTGCCAAAACCTGCTAAGCCTTGGGGCAGTCCCAAAGGGAGTGTCTCTATGTAGGAGATACCAGATTAGTAGTGGAATTGTATATTTGTATTAGGGGCATTTTACTTTTGCTAAGTATTATTCTCTCACACCTCATGTGAGAGACTCTCCCATGGCCAACGTGTGTGTGTGTGCTGGGTGTTGCTCTAACTTGCAAGTTGCAGATCAAGCTTTCCATTGCTCTTTCTTTCTAACATTTAGTATCAGAGCAAGTCGGCTCTTGGCGAGTTATGTGCATCTCATGTACTAAACAGATGCCCCACGAAAGCCCCGAAGACCATCACACCGTTTGAGGCTTGGTATGAGCAGAACCCCAAAGTTGATTACTTTAGTGTGTTTGGTAGTTTGGCATATGCACAGTGTACTGCAAGAGGAAAGGACCAAGCTGGATGATAAGGCCGTGAAATGCATTTTTGTGGATTATAGTCATGACAGTAAGGGTTACAGATTTTATGACCTCTCTACTCACAAGATTATCATCAGTAGGGATGTCATATTTGCTGAAAATTTGGCTCAACCTCTCGCCACTACACACAAGCAAGTTTTTGGTGACCCAGATGATTTGTTTCGTCATCATGTGACATTCCCACATTCTGAAATTTCTGGACAACAGATACAACAGACACCTGGAGGTGAGCCTTTTGATGCTACCATGTATATTTATGTTCGACACTGCCAAATATAGCTGATGGTGTTTCCATGTTGAGCAAATTTATGCATAGCCAAGGGACCAAAAACTGGCAAGCTGTCAAGTGCATTTTCAGATACCTCTATGATACACAGACTTATGGATTATTCTATGCCGCGCGCCGGGGGGGGGGGGGGGGGGTGCCGGGGGGGGATTTTCAGCTTTGCACTTACAGTGATTCAAACTGGGCTGGCGACTTTGATACATGACAGTTGACCAGTAGTTTTTGTTTTTTGTTGGGGAGATCTTCCATCTGAGGGCTTAGCAAAAAGCAACCTACAGAGGTGATATCTTCATGTGAAGCTGAGTATGGAGCAGTCTTCAGAGCCACGGTTGAGTGCATGTAGGGCCAAGGAGGTTACTCGATGACGTGTATGCATGCCATCAGCAGGGTGCTACTCCCCTACTTACCTACAGTCAGAGTGCTATGGCTATTGCGCATAATTTAGTTTTCCACCCATGGACCAATTATGTGTGGGAGAGGCTTCATGCGGGCGAGTAGCCATAGGAAAAAGGATACCTTCCGGAGTCGGAAGCTTTTACACACTCTCTGCTAAAAGTCCGATGAATGGGATTGGAGCTCTGTGGGCCCGCCAGTGTTGTTGTGCTGCAAGAGTGCCATCTACAGCCTGTAAGAGAATCCATCTGCCCAGCCGGGGAGAGTAATCAAAGAAAGTGATGGGTTCATGTGGATTTGGGATCGATGGATCTCGCCACTACCACGGTCCACTCTCCTTGGTCTTGCTGAACATGGAGTAGGGGGATCCTCTGCCAAAGCCGGATGTGACAGGATGCGATGCCTCTAACCTCGGGGGGGGGGGGGGGGGGGGGGGGGGGGGGGGGGTAAATATTAATAGTGATTACTTTGGGAATAAACAATTGAGTAAACTAGCATTGTATGCAGGCTTTAAATAGAGTGGTTCCAATGTGTGTGAACAACCGCTGGAACGTATAAGACTTTTGTGTGGGAACAACCTCTTAGAAGACATATGTGGTGGCATCATATTTGGCATATGTGGTGGCATCATATTTAGCATATGTGGTGACTTCATATTTAGCATATGCTTTAGAATATGTAATGGGGTCTCTCCTATAAAAAGGATCTATGCTTATAATGAATTTATGCTTTCCACTACATCTTGTACTTCCTCAATCCGTTTCAGCTTGTGTTGAATATCTTGTTGGTCACCATCTCTCTCTCTTCTTCCCACTAGCTGTGTGTTTGTCAACATTTGGTATTAGAGCTTGTCCCTGAGACCATGTTCCAGTCCTGTAATGGAGCTTGAGTCATGTATCTTATGCGGGAGCTGGAAAATCTGACCATGAATGAAGGCAATTCCATTGTAGATCATCTTACCAAGGTAGCAAACCGAAAAGAATAGCTGTTGAATATAGATGATAACAGAAAGTTGGTCACCACCATTCTTAAATCCTTACTTGAGTCCTATCAGAGCTTCCATACTTCTCTGAATCTCTCTAAGGAAGGAGGAGGCAATCCTATATCCTTTGAGGAGCTGGCAAATTTCTTCTCCATGAGTAGACAAGAAAGAACAGATCTAGGGGTGAAGCAAGGAGAGGAGTCCAAGCCTTCTTCTCTAGGGATGAAGGCAAAGCGGACTCGTCACAAGGTGACACCAAGAAGAAGAAAGGAAAGTGTCATTACTGCCACAAGCCAGGGCACTACATCAAAGCTTGTAAAGCTGAAAGTTGATGAAGACTCTGCAAACTCCGCTTCTTCTACCTGCGAGGGGACGACAAGACCGGCAACCATAAGAAAAAGTAAACCTAGTCCATGATGACTCAGCTTTCTAGCCACATTATCACTATGGGAAAGGATGTTAAATATTAATAGTGATTAATGTGGGAATAAACAAGTGCTAGGTGGTTGAGTAAACTAGCAATGTATGTAGGCTTTAAATAAAGTGGTTCGAATGTGTGTGAACAACCACTAGAATGTATAAGACTTTTGTGTGAGACGGCAGGCAGTGGAACGTGTCTTCTGCTACCTCCAAGACACTTAGCACCATGTATTGTTTTACAGCAATAGTCTTCTTTATGCTTGTCTGCATACATAGATAGTGACTTGGGCAGGATGTTCCGACACAAGAGTGTCAACTAGTGGATACGGTTTCCTTCTTGGAAGCTCATGCATCTCATGGCTCAGCAAGAAGCCACATCCAGTTGTGAAGCTGAATACATAGTAGCATTCAGAGCTACGATGGAGTGTGTCTGGCTCTGCTGTCTTTTGGTTGATCTTAGTATCGAATAGCAATCTGCCACCACCCTTTACACTAACAGTCAAAGCGCATTATGTTGTTGCTATAGCTGATATTTGTCTCGTCGATTTCCGGTTTCCAATTCCATGGGCGGTTGGAGGATTGAAGGATGGCTTATGTTCTTCAAGGACATGAGAAGGTTTTGTTTTTTTGTCTTGTTTCCATGGTCATATGTTGGAGGAACAACAGCTTTGGTTGAGCTAGTTCCTTGATACATGGCTATGTGGATTTGCTAGACAGGCATAAACCCGATTTCGGAGACAGTTCATGTAGGTAGCTAGATTCTCCTTTATTTATTTCCAAGAGTGGAGGAGGAATGTTATGTACCTAGCACTGACCCTAAAGTGAGGAGGAATGTTATGTACCTAGCACTGACCCTAGGGGTTAAGGACTAATCCATCTAGGTTAGGGGAGCCTTGGGATTAGGGAAAGCAGGCGGATTCAGTTGGCTAAGGGTCACATTTCATAAATCCAAGGTTATTGGCTATTTATGATCGCACTGTTATTTATAGTAGCAATAAGCACTGTATAAGTGAGTTTTGGATTATTATTGATTCATTGTGGTCTAGATCTGGCCCAAGAGGCTTACTCCTAACATGGACATGGTGGATCACAGGCGGTCTTGCCGAGGGTCCCTTAGGAGAGGCTTTAAGGCTGGCTGGCTTGGCCTGTGGGAGTGGAACCTTAGCCCTTGGCTTGAGGGAGCTTTGCGGATGTGAACCTACAATAGCTTGCCTGCACCCCTTTTCTAATCTTGTTTATATTGTGTGTTAGGCGATCCTTGCGAGGAGTCCCTCACATCGCATCCTCGCGGTGGGTACATGGCTAGGTGTTGAAGGTTGGCCAGCCTTGTGTAGTCATTGCAGCACCCCAATGGAGACTCTGCGACATTGCCTTTGGGACTCTGTGTGAAGGCGCAACAAGTTTGGTGGAGGATGCTTCAGCTGTCCATTTCTGCACCCAACACTCTGCGTTTTTGTCCAAGTTGCAGCCAGCTTGTCAAATCCCCAAAAGATCTCCGGGTAGAACGCTCCCGGTTCGAGACTCGAAACGTGCAAACAAACAAATAAACAAGAAGGGGGGTGGGTGCAGGCCTGACTCACCACCCAACCATGACAGTGGTGGGCAAGCCCACAATCTTGGCTGTCCCCACCGAGCCACGAGCTGAGCTAACTAGGTTGTCGTACTGACCAATCTCTACCTCGCGACATCCCATACCGCCACGAAGCTACCGGCCTCGAGACTGCTGCCGGCCTCAGCTGCGTAAAGCAGGTGCACGTCTGCACTAGATCCAGGCTCGAGACCATAGAGCTCTCACAAATCTCGCGAGACTCTATATGACTAATGACTAACCTTGGCCACCCTTTTATAAGCTCTTGGCCGGTCATCAGGCTTCCACACTTGGGCGCTCGCTCGTCCATACTTGGGTGCCCGCCCGTTAGTCTATCCCTAACTCAGCTCGCCAATCAGCCTGCCTAGCTCCAAGCTTCCCCAAACCTCGAAGCTAGTCTTGCGTGCGTGTAGCACACCACACGGTAGATACACACTGTGCACATGACACAGCTGGTTTATGCTAACTCAGCCTAATTCTTTCTATCTTAAGTGGTGCATTTGCCTAACTATGTAGTGCTTGCCTTCATCACTGCTGAGTCTGCCCTTCACCTCCCGAGAAGTGAGAGAAACTAAATATGGGGGTTTATTTATGAAAATTTGTCTACATAAATGGACGCATCTTTTTGCAAGAGCCTGCACCTATTTTTGGGTGCTGATGACGTACGTGAGTGGGGATGTCATACATAGCACAAATTCTACAGTAGACTCTTATGGAGTTAAGATTGCACTTTGGTTTTTGTTAAATTTGGAAATAACCATTGGTTTCTTTCTTTATGATAATGTTCTGATTTGAGTTGTGTACTTGTTCTGATTAGAGTTGTGTACTTAAGCAGTTTTAAAGAACTTGATGAGCTTAGACCCCCAATAGCCATTGTGTATCTTCTTACAGGCTTGTACTGTTGAACCAACACAGACATCCTTTGACATGTATCCACATGTGGAAGACAGTGGTAGTGAGGGTTTGTCGGCGGATGACGAGGTTCCTCAGGTGCATGATGAGGGTTATCATGATGCTCATAATGAGCTTGATGTAGATGCAGATCGGCACCTTAGTGGAACTTTGAGTGAGAGCAGTGGCAATGAAGAGAGTGATGTTTACGATCTTAAGGTGTGGCCATCCCTTTGAGTCTCTAAATTTGAGCTTGACACACAAGTTTATTCTGCTATGCAACCGTTATTTGACACTTTCTTACACATTTATCCACTATGAAGGTGTTTGAAGGTGGTGACTCTGAAGTAGAATCACCTAGTGTAATGGTTAACTCTTCAACCAAACAGAAAGTAAAAGGATGGTCTCAAGCTGTAATAACGGGAAGTGAAGAGAGGGCCAGAGGACCAGAAAATGATGGATTTAATACACCTCCAGCTGCTGTAAGTATTACATCATGGGGTGATGCAGAGTCGCCTGTGGCTAGCCCTAGAGCAAAGACCCCTAATGGTAATGCAGGAGGAAGCACTGACAAAGTAACCTCGAAGGTTCAAAGGTCTGGTTCCAATAGTACGCGGTCATCTGTCTGGGGTCTTTCATCGGTATGCATCCATGTCATTATTCTTTTTCCATGTTCATCTTTTACCTTCTGTTGATCTTTTTCTATAGAGAGAAAATAGCAAAGCAAAACATTCGTTTGATAGGTTTCTTGAAATTAATGTAGATGTGGTTGCAAAACCAGAATTTTCTGGTTTATCTTTACTGTTAATTGTACTGGTTTGATTTATTGTTTCAGATTGGTAAGAGGACTGTATCAACAGATGCAACAGATTCATCTGGAGATGAAGAGTAAGTTTTTTCTGATTTTTACCATACTGCCATGCATCCGTGAGGCTAACAAAGTTGTGTTGTTTTTTTTTTTTTTTGGGAGCTGGGGGGGGGGGACGGGGGTCAAGGTATCATCAATTTGCTCCTTTTACACAACATTTTTAACTAAATGCTTTTTCTCTAAAGATAAATTGTTTTTATAGGTGTGGATGTAGAGGTTTATACTCTTGCACAGGAGCATGCGCTGTGTGTGCGCGCGCATGCGTGCTTAAAAAACACACTTTTACTTGCAAAGCCGGTGGTAAAATATGGTTTCCAGATCAAGATTTTATTTTGATATAGAATCAGACATAGCTCCCATTCCAATGTCATCCCTTAGTTCTACATATTTTTCTAGCCTCTAGCCTTGGCACAGGATTCTTTTTTGTCCGTGGATATTAACAGAACTAAGATCAAAAGTGTCTGCGGTCTGTTGCTCAAAACATGACTGCAGATTATTTTGTTTTTGGTGTTTTCTGGTAAATGCAACTGAAAACAGTACCATAACACGTCTCAATGAGGTAGCTGCCCTAATGGCTGTGACTTCTGCGTAGGATACTGCCAGTCTGGACTTTGGCTACAAGAGCTTATGGTGTAGGGGACTGTTGGAAAGTGGGTCATCATAAACAATTGTATTGGTTAGGGCGTATGTGGTTATATATTTTGGGTACATGAGTTTCTTCTTCTGACTATCTGCTATCTTTATTCGTGTATTAAAAATTGAACATGAATGTTTTAATTGATTGTGTAAAGTCCACCATGTCTGAGGAGTTGAGGAAACACTGAATATATGTTCCTTTTGCAGGCTTGCTATACAGAGATTGGAAGCAACGAGACAAGAACTTTGCAATAAGATTGCCAAAGAGGTTTGCAATTGCATTTTTAAAGTTGCGCGTGCATGCACAGGAGTGTGTGTATGTGCTTTCTGGAGGGGGATGCAAGACAGTAGGGCATTCAGAGGCCAGATGCCCGTACTTATGGCATGAAAAACAAGCACCTGCAAAAATTCCCCATTTCAATTCAAAGTACTTTTGGCCCATTTCACTTGACATGTTCAGATATTTACAAACTTTTTGTTGTTTTGCAGGCAAAGGGAAATGCAGCTCTACAAGCCAGCCTTGAAAGAAGGAAACAAGCACTTCATGAACGTCGTCTTGCTCTGGAACAAGATGTGAGCTCCAATTCTTGGTTTTGTGTTATTTTCTTGAGAAGGGCAAGTCATTTCAGGATGAATACCCAGATCTTGTACAACACACCATTTGTACATAAGCATAAGGAAGTTTAAAGTTTTCTTGCAGTTGTATGTACATAAATGCATGTGCACTTGCACACAAAATGAAGGAATTCTTGTTATGTGCTGGAATACTCGTCAGGTTCATTTGTTTTAGTACTTAATTTTAGATTTCTCATCACACATACTACCCAGAAAAAGTCAAGTATTCTCACCTGATGTTTCTACATGTGCATGCATGCTGAGAGTTCAAGTGGCCCTTTAAACGCTCTATCAATGTTACCTATACAAACTTCTTGATGAACTTGTGCATGTCACATATGTGCGCAAGTGGAATATAGTGGAGTATGAGAATGCACATGGTAAGGTTTCGCTCACTTCGTGCTTGCATTCTGTTATGGTTATCATTGCCATCATGTCTTGTAGCTTGTTTAAGTGCTTCATGTTTAGGGTAGGAGGGCTGCAGTGATCTCCATACAAATTGGGATGGCGTCAGAATCGTAATGCATTTCAACCAATTCAAATTCATTTTGGGAGAACAAAATAAATCAGCCCTTTTTTACGTTAATTTTTGAGTGAAAAATGATTTCTTGCCAGAAAATAAACAAGGACAAAATAATTGTGTGCAATTACATATTGCCTTTGTCTTCGTTTCAACACACGGAATCAGAGATGGATAGTGCTACGAGAAGTAATAATGTATTGGAAACACATGGACACAGAGAGGGATAGTGCTACAACTCATGGGCACTGATGATTCGAGTGGAGATGTTATAACACAGTCTATGCTATATGCATGATGAAGTTGATGATAGGAAGCTTTGTGAGTAGACTCATAAGGAGTCAAGCTTGCATTCTGGTTTTTGTTAAGTTTGGGAGATAACCTGAACTTTCCAGTGGTAGATCTTTTGGCGGTATTAGTGGACTTGCAGATTTGTTTTGAAGTCTTCGTCCAAGCTGGAGCCAGCTGGTTTATATTAATCCTCTCTATCCAAAACTGCTCAATTGCCAACCAGGTCTGTACAAGCGATAGAAACTCAGTTTGATGGTTTATCTACGGAGATTTGTCTACTATGGTGATCTACTCTTGGGCACCGATGACGTGAGGGGGTATGCCTTAACATGCAATGGTGATATAAAGCTTTGCGAGTAGATGCTCATGGAGTCAAGATCACAATTTGGTTTTTATTACATTCTGGAAATAATCTGAACTTTCCATTGTTAAATACTATTGAGGCTTATATTTCTCGGATAAAAGTGTGGATCAGTTGTCTAAATTGGTAGGAGCTGCCTTTTGTTCACAAGCACACCGTTATTTACTTTTGCCATTGGGATTTGCCTAACTAGAAGCCTATTTAGTTGTCAATGTGCAGTATATCTTGATAAGAGAGTGTATGATGTTTGTAAGATCTACGCATGCATATTTTGTGAATTATCATCACATTATGGATGATGTAATTTATCTGCAGAGAGCCATCAATCTGACTTCTGTGGTTTGAAATGTGTAGGTTGTTAGGCTGCAGGAACAGTTACAAACAGAAAGAGATCTGCGTGCAGCTTTGGAGCACGGCCTCGGCATGCAGTCATCCCAATTATCGATGCCTGGAAGCTTTGATAGCAAGGTTTGTTGTGTGTTCTCAAGTAGTTTTTTCTTTTTCCCCCAGAAAAAAGATCCTTCTGTTAGTTATATGAAAAACCAGCCAATAGGCTGAATTACATGCACAGAACCTCTAAAAGAAGAGTCAGGACAAAACACGGGAGGGTAGTCCCTTTCATGGCCATGGCTGGCGGCTCTTGGAGGGAGGGAACTACCTCATACACCAGAGAAGAGGGGTGAGGGGGCAGGTTCCCTGTAGTGCCAAGTGAGGTCTATCCGAGAGGAAGGGACCCTGCTGCCGTATGTGAAGGAAGGCCTCTCCACATTTTTACATGCGGTGTGAATCTCCTTGTAGCTTCCCCAATTGGCCGTGGAGGGTATGAGTGATATCTGTCCATATGGCACAGATGGACTCCGCTGGGGGAGTGGGGGTGCTGTCAATGGTCTCGCTGCATCGTTCCTGCCAAATGTGCCATGCTGCTATGCTGCTGATGATCTCCCATCTCTGACAAGTGCGAGGGGACCAAGCCTCTACTAGAGAGTCAGGGGTGGGGATAGACTCTATCCTGTAATGTGTCAGCCTGAGGGCCTGTCCATTATCTGTTTCCTCATAGTGGAGGGTGGGCCTAGACTCTGACTGCCCCCCAAGTGATGATGTGGGATGAATCCTGAGAGGTGAATAGTTGAAGAATCCTCTGCTAGACCTTCTGTGCTTTGGGGCAGTCCCAAAGGCAATGTCTCCTGCAGGTGGCTGCATCCCATGCATTGCACTGGACGACCACCAGTGGCTAGCCACCTGCCAACTGCTAAACTCTTGTGAGCAACTTGTTAGAGGAACAGAGTGATCTTTCGAGGCTCGAAGCTGTCCCATAGTCGCTTCCAATAGTCTTTGAAGAAGCTAGGTGAGATGTCTTGGGAGCACCAGTGGTTTGTTGAAGCGGGAGTACCGTCAATCTCATGCATATGTATCCGTCGGCCTAGTCTTGCTGAGTAGCGGAAAGGGGGCGGTGGGGCTCTCAGGGCTAAAGGAGTCTGTCCACTCCCACTCACCCGGGTCCCACTGGATCTGCGTCAAGGGTCGGCTCTCTGAGAGCCAGAGTCTCCATGACCTTACTTGCCAAGAGATTAGGCAGGGCCCAAGCGGAGGGGGCCCCATGCTATGTGAGAACATGCGCCCAAGGAGTGACCGCTGGGCATCTTGAAGAGGTGGTTACAGATCAATGGCTGGCGCAGTCATTCCTTGTCCGAGGCCGAGGAGAGCTGCTGAAGGACTGGCTTGAGGTGGCCCCAAGATCTCATCAAACTGGTTGCAAATATGTCCTCAAAAGCAGTGCTCAGGCCTCGAGTTCAGGCCTCCATGAAAATCCATCGTAGACTAGGAGTCTGGGGGCCGCCAAGTGAGGGGGTCCAAGGTGAGATCTGGTCAATCAGAAAAGCCTTCGAGGGCTCACCACTAGGCAGTAGGCAGAAGGTCTTGACGATCAACTGGCCCAACAGGGCTCTGCTCAGCGCAGCTGGGTCAGTGATGCCCGGTCCTCCACATGTCTGTAGCTGAGTGATCACCATTCAAGCCACCTTGGCCCGAGCCGATTGGCCGTCGGACCCGGCCCACAGAAAGTTTCAGACGAGTTACTGAACCTGACCCATGCATGCTCTGGAAAATACCCAGCAAGATGTGATGTTGCTCGGCTGAGATGACAGTCCAACCTAACACGAATTATCTGATCTGGGTGCCCCCTGGGGATCCATTGGAATGACTCAACTGGGCGCCGAGCCGGGATGGGTGAAGATTCCACCCATGTGCTAGTTGATCTGAGTTTCAGAGGCTACGCAGAAAGTCTCGATGGCGAGGGAAAATCTCTGAAGGTTCCCCTCCTCCTCTGAGAGATAGGCAGCTGCATCATCTGCGAACTTGGACTCAAGAAGCTGCTGTTGGGATCTAATGGGGAGACAGACCCTGAAGTCCTGTCTCATGTGCGGAGAGAAAACCTCTCATCGCCTCAGCTACGAAGAGGAAGAGGAAAGGAACAAGGGGGAATCCTTGTATGACTGATGTGGAAATCAGAAACCCGTCCCTTTGGCCCCTTGGATGAGGACCTGGCTATGAGCTGCTGAATAAAGGGCACAGACACCTCTAATCCATCTAACCAGAAAGCCAATCCTAAGCTTGGTACCCTCCAAGAAAACCCAATTGACTGTCGTCAGCCTTCTCAGAGTCCGGAAGTAGAACTGCTATGTCCTCCCTATAAAACTTGGTTAAAGCTGTCGCCTCCCAAAAGCTGAAGATATCCAAGATGCTCCTATTCTGGATGAAGCTGCTTTGGGTTCTACAGTCGTAACATTTGTTTGTGCCTTCATCTTCCATACGAATGTTTCCATATGGATGAAAGTTCAAGAATGATGAATTAGGTCGGGGAGATGAGGTTGCAGTCGTTGACTGATGGCTATGTTGGCGAGAATGTTGTATGCATTTCCTAAGAGGGTAATGTGGCGCCACTGACGAATCTCCAAACGGTCAGCACCCTCAAGCGGATCAGCCCCTCAGAGTCCTTCTGGTTTGTGATGTGAGGCCATGATCTCATTGAAGGTGGCCATGAAACTGCCTTCCATGATATCCCAGTGGTGTGGAAAAAGAGAGACTGGTAAGCCATCCTCGCCTGGACACTTGCCCCGCGGAAGGGCACAAAGGGAATCTCACAGCTCGATGAGAGAGAAAGGGGAGCTCAACAGGGCTTGGAGGTCTCCCTCGCCGCATCCACTTGCAGGGTGACTGAATGTGCTGAAAGGAGATCTCTGAAAAATCCAGTGGCTAAGGCCCGAACCTAGGCCCTCATCCTCAGAATCTCGTCTAGGGCCTGTAGGCTTAAAGAAATCATGCGGGATCCTGTCCCCTTCTTGAGGTCCTGTCATGGTACCAATAGTCCACCCTCCTCTCCTCTCTTCGATTGGATCTCCGTGCAGGTGGCCTCCAACTCAGACTCCATCCACTGGCTGCTTGGAGTCTGCTCCTGAAGCCGTTGGATGGAGGCTAGGCCCCTGTGGAGACTCCTCTCTTGATCTCTGAACATGGTGAGTCTGTCCTGCGTCGTGCTCTGCAGAAGTGTGTTGATCTCTTGTAGTCCATAGTTGAGCACTGCGGCCACCTCTCCCGGCCTAAAAGCAAGGCCCCCCCAAATCTTCTCGGCTCTTCTGACGATCTGTGGGTCCTGGACCAAGTAATTAGGGATGCGGATAAGCTGACGCTTTGGTCTTCATGTGTTGTCCTCCAGAGGAAGGACTGCACACCCACTAATTCACAAAATCTGGGAATGCGCGAGAGGTTCGGTCCCTGTATCCTCTGGTCTGATCTGGAGAAGTGAAGGCTCTCGTAAGTGCCATGGATCGTGGCCCCTCAGGGAGAGGATGAGCTCTTTCCAGGCCTTGTACTCTCTCCCTGTGATAGTATCCAGGCCTTCTCCCTTCCCGTCCTTTGGGTCCTCCAACATGTTAAAATCTCCACCTGAGCACCAAAAATCTGCATGGGGAAGTGCCTGTCTCATCTGGGTCTACAACTCAGTCCTCCCTACCACCCTGTTGGGTGTAAAAATGTTGAGGAAGCCCACATGGTCTTTCCCAACCCTGACTATAATCCACTATGCTCTCCCTTGAACAATGGTGCCTGAATCTTGCATTGATGGAAGCAACTGCTCACTGACCGAAATGCATTACCCTCCTTGGTTCCCCTTAGGGCCGAAGGCAGGGGACCAGAAAGTTTGGTTGCGTGCATACAAGATCTTCCCGCATTTGCGGGTGCGCCCTATCGAGAGGATCTGAAGCTCTTGGAGGAGGACTCTTCTTCAGCGATGGAAGTGGGGTCTTCCCATGATCCATTCTGTGAACATTCCAAGAGACGATCCCCATACTAAGGATGGGAGGAGTGAGACTTGCTCAAGACACCCTCACCACAGAGGGTTTTTGGGGTTGGTTTGGAGGGGGAATAATCACAATCTGACTGTGGCTGGATGCGGGCCAAGTGATCCCTGATCCTTTCCTCCATAAAGCTCCTCTCCACTCTGTATGGGTGCTCTGTGCTCCATCCGTTGCAATAAAGGATACGGAAGAAGGGCCTCAAAGGAACAATGATTGCCACGTGGAGGAACAAGGCATGATCCTGCTAGATCCATTTGGGCCAAGGCCCAAAAATGGTTGACGATGTCGACAAGACGGCTATCTCCTAGGTGCTGAGTTAGGGAGACCATCTTAGAGTGGAGGAGGCTGACTCACAATCCCATTCCCTGTCGGGAGCGACACTGAGAGGGAATGAGGAGACTTCGGCTATCACCTGCCAGGGGGTCAGATGGAGGGTCGAAGCCATTGTCAAATCCCCATAGGATTTCCTCGTAGAACGCTCCTGGTACAAGACTCGAAACCTGCAAACAAACGAAACAAACATGACGGGGGTGCAGGCCTGACTCACCTCCCAACCTTGACACCCGTGGGCAAGCCCATAAGTCTTGGCTGTCCCCACCGAGCCACGAGCTGAGCTAACTAGATGGATGTACCGACCAGTCTCTACCTCGTGACGTACCATACCGCCAGGAAGCTACCCTTGCGGGCCACGAGACTGCTGCCGGCCTCGGTTGCATAAAGCAAGTACACGTCTGCACTAGATCTAGGCTCCGGACCATAGAGCTCTCACAAAGACACGCGAGACTCTATGAACTATTGACTAACCTTGGCCACTCTTTTATAGACTCTTGGCCGGTCACCGGGCGTGCACACTTGGATGCCCACCTATCCATACTTGGGTGCCCGCCTGTTAATCTATCCCTAACCCAGCTCGCCAATCAGCCTGCCTAGCTCCAAGCTTTCCCAAGCCTCAAAGCTAGTCTCGTGTGTGTAGCACACGGTAGATACACACTGTGCACATGACATACTCCCCCTTCCTCTAAGAGCTCACTCCTGAGCTCACTAAAAAGCCAAGGTAATCTCTCTGAAGAGTAGACAATGTCTCCCATGTAGCGTCCTCCTCAACACGATCTTTCCACTTGATCTTGTATTCCGTGATAAGCGTATTACGCAATCTTCTTTCACGAAATCCAAGAATCTTTTCAAGTTCGTGTGGAACAAATGTCATGTCCTCGACATCTATGATTTCTTGAGGAGTAACTAACTGGTCTGTTCCACCCAGTACTTCCTTAAGTCTACTGATAGGAAATACAAGATAATCATTCCATGAACTTTGTCTTTTGGATACATATGCTCGAAGCATATCCTCCAAAATTTGATTCACTCTTTCAGTCTGGCCATCAGATTGAGGATGATCTGAGAAACTCAAATGCAAAGTTGTTTTCATCTTCTCAAAAACAAGTTTCCAAAAATCACTTGTAAACTTAGAGTCCCTATCACTGACTATGTCCTGCGGTAATCCGTACAGTCTAAACAACTGCTCGATAAACTGCCTTGCTAATTGCGTAGCTGTAATGGTCTTTCGAGTCGGTAAAAATCTAGCCATTTTTGTCAAGCGATCTGCCACAACCCAAATAGAATTGTGGCCTTGATGTGTTCTTGGCAATCCGGTAATAAAATCCATGGAAATACTTTCCCATTTATTACCTGGGATTAGCAAAGGATGCAATAACCCAGCCTGTCTAAAGTGTTCAGCTTTATTTGCTTGACAAACTTGACACTTGAGAACATAATCTTCTACATACCCTTTCATCTTTGGCCAATAAAAAGTGTGTTTCACTAATGATAATGTCCTGTGTACCCCAGGGTGTCCAGTAGAAGGGACGTCGTGACACTCCTTAAGAATCTTGGACCTAATGTCCGGGATCTGTGGTACATAAATTTTGTCATTACGGAATAGTAAACTATTTCGAATCATCCACTGGCCTTCTGCAGCCTGAATGTTAGGTTGCTCAGTCATTGAGTCTTGGTCAATCAATGAGCTCCCGTCCTGGATCTTCTGCCAAAATGGACCAAAATAACTACGAGTCCTGCAAAGCCCTCTCAATGACTGAAATAAGTCAATAGAAATCTCGGTGAACGACAAAGTATTCACCTCTCTAATTCGACTAAGCGTATCTGCAACACTATTCATGGATCCTTTTCTATAACGAATCTCAAAATCAAAATCTTGCATTGATTAAGTCCATTGAGCTTTCCTTTCTCTCAAATCATCCGCATCACACATACTTGATTGACTGATGATCAGTCAATACCACAAACTTGGAGCCATATAAATAATGTCTCCAAACCTTGAGAGCATGAATCACAGTATAAAGCTCCTTCTCAAGGATTGGCCAACGAGATTGAGTGTCGTCTAGCTTTTTACTTTCAAAAAGAATAGGTCTACTATCTTGAAATAGAGCAGCCCCGATGGCATAGTCACTGGCATCAGTTTCAAGAACATAAGGCCGACTAGGATTGGGTAATGCTAAGATAGGTGCTTCCTTGACTTTATCTTTCAAAAGTATGAAGGCCATATCCAGATCGTTATTCCAAGTGATAGGCTGATTTGACTTACGTCCACAACCTTTCAACAAGTTGGTCATCAGTAGTGTGAGCTGAGAGTACTCCCGCACAGATTTTCGAAGAAAAACAATAAAACCGAGAAAAGAACGAAGTTGTTTCACTGTTCGCGGTATAGGCCTGGCCAGAACCTTCTAAACTGGGTCATAGTCGATGCTCAATCCATCTCTAGTGATCTTGTGTCCCAAGTAAATGATGTCTGTCATGAAAAACTCACATTTACTTAATTTAGCATATAGTCGATTCTTTCTTAAAATAGTTAAGACTATCGTGAGGTGTGTAACGTGATCCTCAAGAGTACGACTATATTTCAAAATATCATTCAAGAACACAATCACAAATTTTTCCAAATGTTCACGAAAAAGATCATTCATCATCTATTGAAAAGTGGCTGGAGCATTGGTTAACCCAAAAGGTAATACGAGAAACTCGTAATGGCCATACCTAGTCCGAAAGGCGGTTCTTTCGACATGCCTTTCATCAATACGTATCTGGTGATAGCCAGTACGTAAATCTATCTTCGTGAAATAGTTCGCGGTCAATCAGGTCATCTGATCCAGGGAGAGGATAACGGTTCTTAATTGTCAGCTTGTTCAATCTCTTGTAATCTATACACATTCTCTTGTTGTTGTCCTTCTTTCTCCTAAGCAACACAGGTGCATCCCAAGGTGATTTACTTGGACGGATCTGGCCCATCCTCAAATAATCTTCGAGTTGTTTGGCCAACTCATCTTCCTCAGCTTGGCTCATCCTGTAAGGTGGAATACTAACAGGGTGAGCACCAGGGATCAGATCAATACGATGATCTACCGCCCTTTCAAGTGGTAAGCCCAGTGGCAGTTCCTTAGGAAATACATCTTGAAACAAATCAAGTATCTTGTGTAATTCTTTGCTTTTAAATACACTTAATTCATTGACATTCATAGAAGGTATGAGAAATGAAGAAAGTGGAATTAATATACAATGGAAAGCAGTATATAAAGAAGAATCCATTATATTGCCAAAATCAACTGTATTTACAAGAGGTCCCTGAGAGGGATGTATACAATCACCTAAAATACTATACTGGGTGTTCCTATGTTAAAAAGAAAAAATATGACTAGACAAATCTATCTGGACTCGAAGAGTCTTAAACCACTCAATCCTCAATAACAAGTCTACATGTTCTAGGTGCATAATATAGCATTCCAGAGTATCTTTGTAGTCCTAAATCGGGATCGGTAGCGTCTCCACCTTTCGATCCCATACTTGCCGACCCGCAGGTAGGTGTACCTCATAGGTATGATCGCTGGGTGTTGTGTCAAGACACAATTTCTGCACAAGTTTGTAATTAACAAAGTTGTGTGAGTTGCCAGGGTCTAGAAGAATGTGGATTCTATGGCCATTCACTTCTCCATAAACTCGGAGAAGATCATGCAAGCCAAAAACTACAGACAATCAAAACATGTACTAGGACGAGAAAGTATAGTAACTGACGTACTTTGGCAACTGGTTAGCTGCCTTTGGCTTGGGTCCTGCGTTGGTCTTTGCATGCTTTTGCTTCGTGCACTCATCACTATGCATCTGTCCTTTTTCTTCGCAGATGAAGCAACGTCCCTCCTCCTTGAGCTTCAAAGCCTTAAGGAGACGTTTCTTCTTCGCTAGTGGCAAATGGAGTGCTGCCTGTGTGCTCATACTCGCCTGCCTACGCACGCTGCCTGCCTGCCTATGCATACCGCTTGCCTACCTGCGTGTACCAGTACAGCTGCATGCGTGGATCAGTTTGCCTGCCTGCGTGACTGGTGCAACGTTCTTGCAGTTGGCTTCTTCGCTCATAAGAGCTGCGCAACCACATAGGCGTCACACAGTTACAGCCATCGCTACTTCTCTCTCTCTCTCTCTCTCTCTCTCTCTCTCTCTCTCTCTTGCGAGGATTATTCTTGCGAGGCATGCGAGACACCCAGTCAGGGTGCTGACCACACTGGATATTGAGGAGATCCGCCAGTGTCCGATGCGGCACATATTATGAGATGGAGGTACCTCCATAGTGTACCTTCCAGTTCCAGTTTCATTTTTTAGGTGCCAGTAGTATCATCTTTATTTTTTCATTTTCTGGGTTTTTTTATCCAGACATTGTATCAGATCCACCATGATGTAACTTTTGGTCTCATAGGTCATTATGGCCTTTTGAAGACGTTAATATAACATTTCATTTCATTTCATTTCATTTCTCTCTCTCTCTTACAAACAGCCAACAGGCTTTTTCCTTGTTTTCTCTCTCTTCAAACTGTTCATACAGTTGCAAGAAACACATCTAGCCTTTTTCTTTGCAAAGCAAACAACCCAAACTAGACCAAAACCTTCTTCACGGGTTCCTACGATGAAAAAGCAACATGCTGAAATTGAAAAAACAGCAGTATGCACAGAAAAAACAGCAAGCTTCTCGAACTCATACCTTTTCTTCGACCTCTTTTTCTCTACCTACCGACTGCTCTGATACCACTATCAAATCCCCATAGGATCTCCTCGTAGAACGCTCCTGGTACAAGACTCGAAACCTGCAAACAAACGAAACAAACATGACGGGGCTGTAGGCCTGACTCACCTCCCAACCTTGACAGTCGTGGGCAAGCCCACAAGTCTTGGCTGTCCCCACCGAGCCACGAGCTGAGCTAACTAGATGGACGTACCGACCAGTCTCTACCTCGTGACGTCCCATATTGCCAGGAAGCTACCCTTGCAGGCCACGAGATTGTTGCTGGTCTCGTCTGCATAAAGCAGATGCACGTCTACACTAGATCCAGGCTCCTGACCATAGAGCTCTCACAAAGGCGAGACTCTATGAACTATTGACTAACCTTGGCCACTCTTTTATAGGCTCTTGGCCGGTCACCGTGTGTCCACACTTGGACATCCGCCCGTCCATACTTTGGTGCCCGCCTGTTAGTCTATCCCTAGCCCAGCTCACCAATCAGCCTGCCTAGCTCCAAGCTTCCCTAAGCCTCAAAGCTAGTCTTGTGTGCGTGTGTGCACATGACAGCCATGGTGCCATTTTGTGAAGAACGCTTGAGTGCTGCGTATTGTGACGGGGCTCTACTCTATCACACGATAAGCCGCTGTGGGTGAATCAAACTCCACCTGAGAGCATAGTCACAAGAAACGTTTCGGGTTTTTTTTCGTTTCGGGGTTTTTGGGGTTTTGTTTCGAAAGGTTTCGTCCCTAGGCTAAGAAACAACGAGGTTTCGAAAAATCAATAATTTCATAAAGTTTAAATACCTAAAGAACTTATAGTAGCCATCTAAAAACATAGTGTAATGATGGAAAAATGGTCTCTTCTCACACATCTCGGGAAACCATCGTTATTTTGGTGAAGCATTATGGCAATTTTGCTTGATTAGATGCCACAAGTGGTTCAATCAAGGACTCTCAAGAAATCGAAGAAGAGAAGGTAGAAATTGGGAGAGATTTAAGACATTGAAGGAAGAAAAGGGGAAAGAAGAGAGGAGACGAAGAGAAAAGGAGAAGAAGAGGAGAGAAGAAGAATGGAAGAAGAGAATGAAGGAAGGAGTAGTAGAGGTGAAAAAAGTAGCAGAAGATGGAAAAGGAAAGGAGGGAGGCAGGAGAAGAAGAGGGAAGGAAGGTGATGAGGAGGATATGGAAGAAAAACATAATTTAAAAAATCCCAAAAAAATCAGAGGAGAAAAAAACAAAACTTGAAATGTGGGTGAAACTGCCGTACTGGAGAGGTTTCGAGGTTTTTAAAAACCGTTTCGAAGTTTCAAGGTTTCAAAAGCTAGAAACAGGTTTTTTTGTTGCTATGCCTGAGAGTAGCCAAACCCAAGAAAATGAATGTCGGTGATTTTTCCGGGCTCGCCGATGAGGGCTGCCAGGAGCAAATCCCAGATTTGTTTGTGGGCAGGGTGGTCACCTACGATCTTGCAAACCAAAGAAGAGGCCGCGAGGCAGGATGCTGTCAAAGCTAAGAGCTGGAGGTCCACCTCTGAAAATAGGCAAGGGACGGCGGCTGATGGAGTTGTTGCCATGGAGTCCTCCTAGAAGGTGAAGACCAGTGGTTGCTACTCTTGTCGATGAAGAACAACTTGGAAGCAAAGCAGCAGTGCTGAGGGAAACTAGCAACGGAAGAGGGAGGGATGGTGAGACAGAAAGCTCGCAAGAGGAACTGACAGGGAGTTGGGCAGCACAAGGGGAGGTGAGGGCAATAATGAAGAGAAAGAGGAGGGTGAGGAGGCGCAAATGAGGGGACTGGGGGCAGCACACAGGCTGGCGGGCTGTGAAGGGGGGCGAAGGAGAGCTGGCAGCAAAGGGGAAGGGGCGGTGGCAGGCAACTTGGCAGCAGCACAATGGGAAAGGAAGCAGGAGATGAGGTCGGGGGGGTGGAAGAGATGGCAAAGGCGAGAGGGAAGCACGCCCGGGAGGGGGGGGGGTGCGGGGAGCAGGTGCGCAATGTGGGGAAGATCTAGTGCGAGCTCGACGTGCATTGTTTATTCTCGAGTAGGTTACTAAAGCAAGGGACATATTTTTTTATTTAGTGCTCTTGTTCCTTTTTTCAAGTTCATGAATGAGTGGCTGCAAACAAAACATTAAGCTCAGCAAGAACATCTGGAGTTGTATGGATTCTTTATTAAATCCACTGGTCAACTGTCATAAAAACTGAGGGCTGCATGTTATGAGGTCTTAAGATAGGTTGAAGTGATGGTATTTGTTTTTGATAGATTAGACGAGAGCTGAACTGGAAGAAATAGCAATCGTCGAAGCTGATGTGGCAAGGTTAAAACAGAAGGTGACTGAGCTTCACTCACAGTTAAGCCAACAACGTCAGCAGCAAGGTGGTTCTCTGGCAGAGACAAATGAAAGATATCAACGAGTGAAAAATCTCCAAGCTCAACAGTAAGCTTCAAAGGAGCTCCTAGAATGAAGTTTTTTACTAAACTTATTGATCTGAATGTGATTGTACCACTACTTGCAGGTATCTACAAAAGCCAGTGATGTGATAAAAAGTTTTTTCTGCATCTACACAAGCCAGTGATGTGATAAAAAGTTTTTTCTGCTTTTGCTGAAGAATTTATCAATCTCAAATAGGCATTTTTTTTCGGTACTTTTGCAGGAAAGTTCTGCAGCAAGAGCTGGAGCGAACTTTAGCGCTTTGCCATAGTGAAAAGCAGAAGAATAATGAGGTTTAATCCTGCTTTGTTTTGGTGTTGAGTTGAGAATTGCAGCATTCTTGTGGGCTTAACTGAATGTTCTGTGCATTGGATGCAAAGACTCCCAGCTAATAGTGTAGGCGTCAAAATTAACAGTGTAGCTGATAGTGATACAGACCCATATTGGCATGGTTTCAGATTCAGGGTAATACACATATCCTATTGCTCAATGCTGACTGTATATTGTTATGGGCTTTGTCTCTTCAACATATAGATTGAGAGTTTAGATGGCTTATATTTCTATTTTTCTCAAGAGTGTGCAAGTCTTTAATTAGACCAAAGTTGCTACAGTAGAGCCTTATCGTAGTGTATAGCTTTTACTCGTGCAGTACCTTGCACACCATACAGCACAGTTGCAAAGCAGTACCCACCTAACCCTTTGATTGGTACAGTACATACAGTACTGTACAGAACGATTCTTACTCACACTTCTTCAGGATAGCCATACAGTACTGTACAGAACGTTTCTTACCCTCACTTCTTCAGGATAGCTTTATAGGACGGATGCAAAGACCAATCCCCTTTACTGATCGTGCACTGTGGGACACGGTAGGGCACTGGACCTCCTTTAAAACATCCTTACCTCAAGGCAGAGCTGCCCTACCAGGTACTACAGGACCTGACAATCCATGTGAGTTGTCATTTTGCATATTTTAGGTAATGATTAATGCAGAGTTGCCTTATCCTCATGGGGTATTGTCTCTTGAAGTCTCAATTCTTAATTTGCTTTCCCAAATTTTCCGAATGGGAGACTGCACTTTCATGGCTTAATGTCACTTATTGCTTTGTGTTATGCAGTGTCTCTGTAATGTATAGCTTAAATAATTCATACATGTAAGGAGGTGCATTTGCTGCTAACAGGATTCAATGGTATCATTATCAAGGGCAGGCTTTTTTTATTGTATTGCTTGAAAGCTTATTTTTGGGGGTTCTAGAAAGTGTGAAGTTCATAAAGCAAATAAACTTGTTCTGTTTTTCAGCTAGAGGGTTGTAATGGCACAGGACACACATCGACTTTGGAGCAAGTTATACTACACCAGAGAAATGCTCTGGCAGAGGCCAAGGTTTTGCATGTCTTTATTTATCCGTTTATAGTTTTGAAAGACCATTGCCAAATGTCTAATTTTTGAATTCCTGTGTTTGTACCAGGAAACCTTGAAAGTAGAAAGGGCACGGGGGATGGAATTACGTTGGCGCACTCTGCAGCAGGAACCAGTGGCTGCAGGTGATTGGAGGCAACTACAGCCACCGGCCGGGCCATCCTCCAGTGGAAGGCAGTTTGCATGGAGGCATGGATTGGACACAATTGCTGCTGATTCTAGGCAATATGAGACATTGACGAGCTGTACAAGTGATGGCCCTACCACAGATATGGTAAGAGTGGAAGTGTGGGGGACCTAGGATGGGGTGGTGTTGTATTATGTTCTTCTCCCTTAAAAAGAATGAGAAACTTCAGTCCAAGACGTTAATCTTGCTTAGCTCTTCTGCTAGGTGGCAAACACTACGAACTACCAACGTCATGCGGTGCCCTCTTCTGCTCTTGTAGAGTTGAGCTCAAGACTTGATTTTTTCAAGGAGAGACGCTCTCAGCTCATGGAGCAGCTTCACAACCTTGATTTGACATTTACTCCTCCTTCATCAGTCAATAACCATGATGGCATGTTTTCTTCACCACCCTGGACCAGGCAATATTGATGCTGCAAGACTTTTTGGGCTTGCTTTTGTTGATATTTGTGGCACTAAAGATTGATGGATTTCCAGTTGCACTACTGTTGGCCATTAGGACGTGCAAAGTCATCCTTCTACAGAGATCAGAATCCAAAGTTGAGACCTAGCTCCTTATTCAAAATAAGGCAGACTCAAATGCCTTAGATGTGCTTGCAGTTAAGAAGTGTGTCCGTGGCCCTTCTTGACTGGCACGCTTGTAAAGTTGTACACTAGATGGAGAAAATTCAGATTGGTCATTGGGGTTACAATCTATCATAAGTACCATTGCACATGGACTCGCTGTGTTGTAACTTTTCTACTCATAATTTTTCGGTTTGATATGTTTCCATTGATTTTTGTATCTTGAAAAAGAATTATGCTCTTCTATGGCAGCTGGCTTGTCTCTGCTGATTTCTCCCTTTTTTTGAATCATCTTCTACTGTGGCTCTGTTTTATATAATTTTATTTCTCTTTGAAATTGAATGCACAGAAAAGTCTCACAATAAGGTAGCAAATTTGAATGTTAACTTCTAAAATCTTTCCAGGCGGCAAGAAAGCGGAGAGACTTTATTTCTACTGCTTGATACAGCCATCTCTCTAGGGTCCAAAAGGGCAGCCACTGTAGACAAAGGAACTTAGCTTTTCCAACTGCTCAATCAAAGATGCTTTGAAGAAGATCTTGCCATGGACTTACTATTACACCCTAAAGCCACCAATTTGCCTAGTCATCTGCCAATCTCATGCGCTACTTTTTTGAGCTGAGGCTCTTTCCCGGCAAAAGGTGTGGGTGGTCACTTTGAACACACTTCATGTTACGCCGTTCATTGCTTTCTTGACATCACTTTTCCGGATGCGACACATGCGCAATTGAGGCTACTCTCTTGTTTTTCTTGTTTTTCCTATAAAGGTGTGGTTGCATCATATATTTCAGTACCATCAATTACTCAGTACATGGATTGGCATGTAAAAGATAGAAGCACTGATGAAATACTACGAATACGATCATGGGGGATATTAACATAACAAAATAACATTCCATATTTTTAGATAGAGTAAAGCAACAGATCAATGCATTATTCAACCAATCATCCAGATGATGAACATGGCCAATTGTACTTGTAAAGTGCAATATCCATGGTTTACATGGGAAAAAAACAGAGAGTACTTGATTTTGAGCGTAGTGATTTTTGCTATTATTTGATTCTTTTTATGGCTTGAGTAACATACAACTTTATGGGATAAGGCCATTTAAAGAACATGGATGTCTACTTGTCACCACTCATTAGGGAGTTGCAATCATTATGGGTTTGTTATGAAATATTTGATGTTAGAAGCCTATAATTACAACATTTCCATTCATGTGGTATCTTGACGTGAACCATTCATGAGGTTTTCTATTATCTCCAAGTTCATTTATTTAATGCTTAGCTTTATGTGTGAGCAAAGAAACCCTCAATACCACTAAGTCTCATACTTTTCTAAACAACATAGTGGAGGCTTATCTACAAAGGGCAATTCTTTGTGCTCTAACAATATGGCTACAAGATGGAGCCAACATATTGACAAGGGGATATTATTTCTATATAAGGACTCTAAAAGATTAGAGGAGAACAATTTTATTAGCCAAAGTATTAATACAAAATTTTTACATATTACAATGTATTCTATATTCTCACTACTGAAATTTGGAAGATTGTGTTGAGATGTCTAGATCTATTCACGTCTATCTTGCAGGATAGATTTTAGGGTTTCCAAGCATAATAATATCTACCTCCACATGGTATCATTTCTTTACAGCAATAGGGGCCCACAATGTGTGGAAAATAAATTTGATTAAATAGTTGAGAGTAACTACATTAAATCTTTATAAGCAAGTGCATTATAAAGATTGCACTTGATTATATGCAATCTACACGCCTAGTGAGTTTCTACTCATTGAATTAGATTTGTCTCATTTGAACATCAATATATTGATGATTTTGGCTCATTTATTTACAAGTACCTACCTTTCTACTCCTTTGAATCCTAATGAGTACACACTACTTCTTTGGACCCAAACACACTCGACCTACTCGCTCGTCTTTTTTATATGTAACATAAAATAATCATAATAAATCAAGGTTGGTGACAACATCATGACTACAGTTCCTCGTCCTATTTGTTCCTCCTATGCCTATTTGTTTTCACTCTCATTTCAAGCTGCCTAGGTTAACTTGATAGATAGTCTTCAGTCCATCTAGGATTCTTTTTGCAAAAGTGATCCTAGCCCTTTGGAGATTCTTAGCAAGGATTTTGATAATCATTAATTTGGCAATTGACCATGATAGTGAGACGGTGCGAAAAGTTTGCATGAAGCCGACAATGAATATGTGTAAGATGGAAAAAGAAATAGTACTTGATTTTGAGCTTAGTGATGTTTGCTATTATTTGATCCTTTTAATAGCTTAGTAGCACACAACTTTATGGGACAAGGCCATGTAAAGAACATGGATATGTACTTGGCACAACTCCTTGGGGAGTTGCAATCATTATGGGTTTGTTATTGTTATGAAATATTTGATGTTAGAAGGCTATAAAGACAACATTTCCATTCATGTGGTACCTTGACACAAACCATTCAAGACTACATAAGGTTTTCTATATCGTCAAGTTCATGCATTTGATGCTTACCTTTATGTGTTAGAGAAGAAACCCTCAATTTGGTTGAAGGAAGAGGACTCAGGAGGGTACCATGTGATGTTTCTCATATTTTTCTAAACAACATTGTAGGCTTATCTATAAAGGGGAATTCTTCTTGCCCAACCGGTGGGTACAATTTGGTCACAAGATGGAGCCAACATCTCAAGGGGATATTGTTTCTTTATAACATCTCAAGGGGATATTGTTACTTTATAAGGACTCAAAAAGATTGGATCAAAACACTTCTAATAGCTGGAGTATTGATAACATTTATTTCTCTTGCATATTACAATGTATTCTATATTCTCACTTTGAGATTTGGAAGAGCATGTCTAGATCTCTAGATATATTCACTCGTATCTTGCAGGATAGATTTCTAAGGTTTCGAAGCATAAAATTATTGAACTCCACATGGTATTAATTTTTTATAGGATCACCCAAGCTCCACCTCTCAACCACCACCCAACCCACCCCACACCGGTGCTCACCAACGTTCCCTCGAACCCCCCACCCTCCACGCCAAACTCCTCTCGGGCACCAGCTTCTCCTCTCCAACCTCTTCCCCTCTTTAGTTCACCTCATACAACCCCTCCTCGTGTTCCCTCGCCACCCCCTTCACCAACACCACTGTCACCCCCTTCCTCCCTCCATCTTGGATTGGGCCTGCCTTTGCTTTCAAAGATCTCCCTCCTATATCGACGCACCCACATCCTCTCCTCAATGCCTCACTCGGCACCACCCCTCTACCTCCAGACCTGCCTAAACGTCATTGCTGTGTGAAGTGACAACATGGTGTATGTTTTTCCAGAACCTGCAACTTCGTCACATACTCATAGCACTACCATTCCCTTATCTTTTGGATACTTGCATCAAGATCTACCATTTGTAGCCGTGCAAGTGAACCACATGATGTGTTATTGCCTCTCTCTCCACACAAGGCATCACATGGTAATGGGCATGCTCTGTGCGTGCACACAAAAGACAGGATGAAATTACGAGGACTGCAAGGCAACCCTCTATGCCCACTAAAAGAATGGAACACATCATAAAACACTTGAAACTGAACATGATATTGATAACAATACATGTTGCTCTCCACACAAGGCATCACATGGTAATGGGCATGCTCTGCGTGCACACAAAACACAGGCTGAAATTACGAGGACTGTAAGGAAACCCTCAATGCCCTCTAAGAGAATGGAACACATCATAAAACAGTTGAAACTCAACATGATAGTGGTAATAATACGTGTTGCATTGTCGTCATCGTGAGTACCTCATGAATCAAGGCTTACACCCCTCAAATGACCTTTGTCTAATTTTGAGGTCTGGAAATAATGCCACAAACTGAGAATACGACTTGGTTTGGGCCATTTCAAGAAAGCAAGTACCACTCCTCTCCCTTATGCAAAGCTTTCTTGAAAATTGGTGAGGCACGGTCCTCACCCCCATAAAGCACCAACCTTATATAGCATTTAAACTTTGCCATCTGGAGCCAACTCTAAGTCCACACAGTACTATGGAAAGGATGTGAGATGTGGCACTCACTTTGCCCTTCATTTGGGAGCTACTTATGGTTGCTACAATATATCCCTTTGAGTAGCCTAAGCATCCGCATAGATCCTATTGTATAGGAATTATGCAAACACTCTGTAGCACCACCATGCCAGCTCTCCTCTCTCTTCGACCCTCAATATCAGAAAGCGCCCTACACTTGGCCATGTTAGGATAATGGATCAAATCATTAAACACACGACTGTGATGAAGACTCAAGGTCTTTGAAATAGGATTAGAAGACTACATGGTCATCCAACTTTGATAGTTCTTTCCTATCCACACTATGGGCACCCAAAAGAGGGGAGTGGAGTCTTGTTGAAGAGAAGGGGGATGTTCTTGTGGAGGAGGAAGTGGGTTAAACTAAGGAATAGTGGTGGAGGAAGCGCAAGAGGAGGGACAAGGCTTGGATCGTCACCACAATGGTATGTGTTACCCGTGTGCTCTCCACTCTCTCTTTCTCTCATGAGCTATACTTTTTCTTTCCTCCTCTTGAGCTTGGTGGATGAGGGGAAGTCTAGTCCTATCATATTTTTGACTCCTACGACTTTGAGAATCTATTCTTCAGAAAGCTAAGAGAGAAAAATTTATGAGGGCTTAATAATGGGATAGTACTAAAGATGTGTGCTTATATACGAAAATTAGCTTATCCAATTTACATCTCATTAGATTTCCTATCTATATAGTACATGATTGATTTGATAATTAAGATAAATATATAGATTAAAAAAGTATATTATTCACTAAAAAAATCTATAAATTTATCATATTTAAATATAAAAAAATTTAAATAAACTTTTATCTTTTTTGGTAATATAACTATATTTTCTTCCATAATTCATAAAATATTAATTCCCAAAATTTAACTTTTAAAAATGAAATAACATGGACTTTTAAAAATTACTATTTTCATGATTTTAACACTAGTTTGGTACCAAAACAAGACACTTAAGTGTCCTTTTTTGGGGGTTGCGAAAAAAAATCAAACTCCTAATGTAGGCTTTAAAAACCAAAATGCTTCATTGGGCATGTAGAACATAACCCTATGCTTATGTAGAAAATGCTAAACATATAAAATGCCTTTTTATTTGGAAGTACATAAGCAACAAAGTAGCATATGTCTTGAAAATGAACATTTTTCAGGATTTTTCCAAATATGCAAGCATCATTCTCTAAAAAAAAATAATCCAATGATATCAATAGTATTTTTCCCAAGATATTTTGATAGCATACATCAGTCCAAGAAGATAGTTCACCAAAAAAATCATTTTCCTTTCCTAGAATTTTTTCCAAAAAAGTTGCATAAAATCAGCAAAAGTAACGCGTATTATCAAAACTCAATCACGCCACTAAAAAATAATGTAGCCCTATCAATGAGAATGTTGATTATTGGTTTTCATGCTTGAGATGAGATAAATAAGCCATACTTTGATGTGTATGACACTAACTTAGCCTCCACTTAAGTAGGTTCTTACGCCTAGTTCTAAAAAAATTATAAAAAATAAAAATACAAAATTTGATCATCTTTTATCAAAAACTAATCATAACTATGCTTGCACAAGTAGTCTACACCTATAGTTACAACAAATAATGCACTTACACAGCTTTTCCCTTTGATGAAAATCAAAATTAGGCTCATAATTAGACATTTTATGTATTAAAAACAGGTTGCGCAAAAGGCCATGTATGAGAAGAGGCCTAAATAGTGACTCTAAAGTTTTGAAAAATTCAAAAAAAAGTAGTATTTACCCTATATAACATGGGTGCACCTCAAGTTTTACATTATTAGCTTGCATATGGAAGGAGAAAAATTCATGCTCCACCTGTATAAAAAACGTCATTTCAATATTAGCGAGTCAAAAATTTATCCAATAATTGTCGTTTGATGATTCCAAGATTTAGTTTACATCACGGGCTTTCCATCAAGCCAAGTTTCATGATCAAACTATGTCCCTTCTAAAAGTTATGTCCAAATTACTACTATTTTGAAAACAGCAAAAATCATGCATTTTATCAGCATGTGTCTAAGAAAATTAAAATATTGCCTTGCAAAAGCTAAGAAAAGTGCAATTTAAAAAATCTCAAGGATTTTTTGGGTCTTGAGGAACATTTGTGGATGTTAAGCATTTCAAAACTCTTAATAGATTGCCCACAAAAATTCAAGAACTTTTTAGGACACTTTAGTGTCTCAGGACACTTAAGTGTCCAATTACAGAACTAGTGTTATAATTTAGAATCCTTAGAAATTAGTCATTTTAGATTTTTTATATTTATATGTTATATATTTATTCTTTAAAATTTTATATTTTTTAATCTTTCTATATATGTTTCTCATATATGATGTTATCTTCAAAAAAAAATATACTAAATTAATTTAAAAAGAGGTAAGAGAGATGCCATGTGACAGAGAGGCAGGCGTGCATACCTGTTAACCCATTCCTAGGGTTAACAAGAGCTACTGCCATTATCTTACATCAAGGAGTCAAGGTAGATACACCAAAAGGTTATACATTAAAGATATGAAGCAATGGTGTCTAAAGCTACAACTTGGACAGGCGCCCGTAATGGTCTGATGGAATACTTAAGGCGATTCTCGCTTCCAGAGCATGTGGTAGCAAGTTAGGATGAATTCTTAGGTGATGTAATTCATGGATATATTATGAGAGTAGTCATTGTAATAGCATTAGGCCTCTTATGAGCCTAAAGTGATCGGCGGTCGGTCGACCACAATTTAAGTGAGTGTGAACACTTATTATGGCCATGTATATAAGTGAATTTCTCTCATAATACAAGGAGACTCTCTCATTGTGCAATAGAGTCTTGCTCTTGCTAATCCTCTTGCTAATCTCTCTCCCTAATGGATGCTAGTAAGTGTGTGTGAGTGAAGTGAGGTGAGAGGAGGGATGAGTACACGTAGTGCAACGCGACGGTGTGACAACGCTCATGGGAGGTATGGTGGAATTGCTTCTTAAGGAGTTGTAGAGCTTAGAGACCACAAGGGTTACGAGCTTGGCCATTGTAAAGATGCTCATAACAGTTGCGGTTCACCAGGTAATCTCTTGTTAGATATTTTTGAAGGGGGGTTAGGGTGAGCCATAACATTTTTGGCACCGCTATCGGGGAGTCATCCCTTGGATTTTTCCATCATTTTTCTCTAATCTACGCATTTTCCATTGCCCATTGTCTTTATTAATGGTTTCCCATGAAAAAGATGTGGATTTGATGGTGATTTGTGTGTGATTTGGTGTAAAATAGCTCTCTTTTTTGTTTTTGTAAAGAATGCTTTTTGCTTAATTTTTAGCTTAATTTGTTGTTGATAATGTGGTTTTTAATGTTCTTAGGACTTGCACAGAGAGTGTATTATGTTTATTTTGCATCCATTGCATCAAACAACGCAATAGAATGCAATTTTTAGTGAATGTTAGCTCTCTTTAGAGTTAAACATAGAACTAGAATCATTAATTTTAGCTTAAATTGTGTGTTTTTTGTTGGAATTGTATGCATTAGTGTTAGCAAGAATTAGGAGTAGCTTAATTCTTTAAAAAATTTCTTAAAACCATAAAAAACTCTTAAAAATGACTAATCTTTCTTAATTAACTAGTTTTTATCATTAAGGGTGATTAATCCACTTCAAGAGATTAAAAAAGTAAGAAAATGTATTTTTTGGGATCTAATTTGGTCATGTAAGTAGTTGAAATTAGTGTTTTTTAGTGTTTTGAGAGCATCTAAATGCTTTAAAACACTTGATTACATCAATTTCTTCATCAATTGGAGAAATTTGACTCTCTTTTGCTTAATTTTGCCTTAAAAGAAGAGATCAAAATTAAGAGTCTGATTAATCTCTAATTATATATTAATTTAAATATTAGTTGATACACATAGCTTAGCAATATCTTGCTCTATCGAATGATGTGCTCAATTGTGTGAATTAATTAGTGATTAGGGGTTAATTAGAGTCTTTAATTAGTTAAAAAGAGGTAAAGATTAGTGAAAAAATTAATCTTTAATTAATTTCTAATCACTTTTTTACATAACTCATTAAGGCTAATGAGCATTGAATGGGTAGATGCTCATGAGTTGTCAAATTGAATGGGTAGATGCTCATGAGTTGTCAAATTAGCCATTTTGGGAGTCATTTATGAAGGTGTAAGGGAGTGTCACAAAAGGGTTGACTTTTTTGATTCCCCCTTTCCTTTTGGAGAAAATGCTAATATCTCCCTAATTTAAAATTCAAAAAATACTCTCTCCAAACAAGGAAATTCGAATTTCCCTCTTGACTCCAAAAAAAACACGTGAGCCACGTGGCTCACGCCGTGAACCATTTCTGCACACACACCTTAAGGGTTCACGTCCTAGGGGCCTGCGCCCAAAAACAAAAATCTGTGTAAGCCATGTGGCTCACGCCATGAACCATTTCTGCACTTTCACGTCTTAAAGTCTCATGTCCTAGGATTTCGCGCACCAAAAAAATAAAGCATGGGCCACGTGGCTCACGCTGTGAACCATTTCTACACTCTCATGCCTTAAGGTTTCACGTCCTAGGAGTCCACGCTAAAAAAAATTGAGTGAGCCACGTGGCTCACGTCGTGAACCATTCATCCACTCTCACACCTTAAGGTTTCACGTCCAAGGGATCTGTACAAAAAAATCCACGTGAGACACGTGTCTCACGGTTCACGGCTTAAGCGTCTCACAACCTAAGCATCTCATGGCCTAAGCATCTCACGGCTTAAGGGTCTCACGCCTTAAGACCTCACGTGAAAAAAAATAATCAAATTTGATAAAATCCGTGAAGTCTGCTTCACGGCATGAAGCGGACTTCACGGATTTTATCAAATTTGATTATTTGTTCGGAGGCCTGTATCTCCTAAACCGTGAATCCGATGAACGTGCTCTAGTGCTCATCAGAAAGCAAACATCAAGCTCTTTGAAATTGGTCTAGACCGTTCGAAGGCAAAATCAATCGTTTTGGCCTCCGACCAACAGCCTCAAAATTTAACCCAAAAATTAAGGCAAAAACCAATCCTTAAAGCACTAAAAATTGCTCAAAACAGTGTGAAAACGACTACGAACCATATTAGGCTACTTTTTGAGGATCTAAACAACAAAATCATGAACGACTCAGAGAGACAAAGTTGTACTCCAAAAATACTACAACTCTCTCATACAGAGTTCTCTAAATTCCTTTTGGAACACCTTTAAAATGGGATGCGAAACAAGGAAAAACATTTATGAAAATTTTTTTGGTCTTGAGACAATGATGGATAATATGTTTTAAAACCTCCTCTTCCATCTGGGAAGCTACTAGCATGCACCTTTTTAGGAAAAATACCTCTAAGAGGTTCACGTGCATGTAGCATTCAAGTTAATTAGGGCAAACGGACACTCGTTTGACCCAACGAAGAGTATGCTAGGTCTCCCACGGGTTGTGAGAAAATTTAAAATTTTAAAAAGAAAAAAAACAAGTGTGCTTGCTCATTAAAGAGCAATTGACAACGTTAGACATGGCAATGATAGAGGGACTATGTGGGCCGCCACTGTCATTGAACCCAATGGTGGCTGACATCTTCAAGCCATTGAGATCCATGCCCTAACCGCAACTCCCAATACCATTTGTCATGCTGACAACAATCGTGTCATCGAGTTTTACACCCCCTAACACTTCAATCCCATCGGGGTTTGGTCTTTCACCTAACATTCCCACAAATCCTATAGATACCAACCCATGGATGCCCACACCTTGTATATATTGACTAATCTAGGAAGGGGGGTTTCCCAAGAACTAAGTAAGTCTCTACCCACCACAAGAGAACTCACATATGGCCTCAATGACTCTTACAAAAATACGGCCGTACAGATTTCCAAATTCATGGGCAAATATGATGGAACAATTGATCCTGTTCAATTCATACAGATGTTTGAACAGAGATGTGAAGCCTTTGGAAATCCAAATTACCCCACTAAGGTTCATGTGTTGAACCTATGCTTTGTGGGAAAAGCTAGTCGATGGTTCATCACATTGATGCTGGTGGCGAAGACAAACTTCAGAACCTTGAAGTTAGCCTTTATCCATGAATTTTCAAGACAAGGTGATCGGTGGAGTGCAGCAAGCGAACTCTATTCAATTGAGGGTAAACCAAGCGAAACCATTAGAGACTTTATCCTTCGGATAAAACTCTTGGACTCACGATGTGAGTCATGGAAAAAATTAAATGATTCTCAATTGAAGAGATGTTTCATGATGGAATTAAAGAATAACAACTTACATAACTTGATCATTGTATCCAATCCAGAGAAACATTTGATCAATGTTGTAAAGAAGCAATATGTTTAGATAAAAACATGATGGAAGATGATCATGCTACGAGATGTTCCTCATCTAAACTAAGTGAAGCAATGGCAAAATAATGATCGATCTCAGAATTGTCATTCCTTGAATTCTATGCAGCCTTGCTTAAAAGCTTTCAATCGATATCTCTAAGAGAGGATGAAATCCTTCAGAGTCAAGCATCCTTAATGCCTCTACAAGTGAGGAGCGAAATGCCTTGTGTTCAATGTAATCACTACGACCATCCCAATCCTCGTTGTGTTCAGTGTAATCACTACGACCATCCCAATCCCCATTGTCTATACAAGACACCTGTTTTTTTGTACTACATATATTATAAATCCTTTGGTCATGATACTACAAAGTGTCCCAATTCATCAATAATTGACTCAAAACCTCCATCTCCCGTACACCAAATAGAAACAGTCTAAAGAGTAGCAACCACTCAAGAAGCAGTTAATCGAACACTTCAATGTTTCTATTGTCGTGGACCGCACAAGGTGGCAGACTGCACAGTTTGTAATGCTTTCATGCCCATGATCACTGACACCTTGTAACCCATGTATGAATGATGTGGCATTGATCACATTTTCCAAGATTTCCTAAGGCGAATTGCTTCACTGCAACTTGTCTCACACAATACAACTCTAAACATCTTAAATGTACAAAACGGTCAATTTTCCACGGTACACTTGAATGTGCTGACATGCTTACAAGCCAAGGCATGAGAAACGGTCAAAAAGAACGCAAAAGATAATACTTCGAAATGGGTAGAAGAACATGCCTTAAAGCAAGAACCAAAAGACAAACCAAAACCTTCTAGAAAAACAAGGTGCAACAAACTATCAACACCAAGGTTGAATTAAAGGACAGGGAAAAGGAACTTGTAGAAAACATAAACCCAAAAGAGCCTGAAGCTACACATGATGCATAAGCATCAACCTCAAAGGCCACCACACAAACCACAACACCCAAATGTGTGACACAAAATATAAAAGCCCAAAATAAAATTCGATCTCGTCACATGGGCAAACATAATGAAAACCTGACGATCCACCAAAAGTCAGAAAGAAACAAGTTTTAGTATGTCACTTAGTGAGGATGAAACAAGTTCTGATTCGGGACTAGGTGCACCTCACGGACCAATCACGAAACTAGAACCCGCCCAATCACCCCAAATTGAAAATCATGATCATATGACATATGCAGAACACAAAAAGCAAGCTCAGGAGAGCATGCTTAGCATGGTTGAGTGTCTTATAGGATCACCGATTACGATTGAACCTCATAATAAGACCAATCCTTAAAAAACAACCAAAATACAAAACCCAGAGAAGTACCGCTTCACCTTTTAAGAGAGGAAGACATAATCTCTATAGAAGAGTCATTAGAGACATATTGCACGAATTATGTGGTTGAGAAAGCACGTGAGGAATTCGATGAATCCCTTATGCAATTAAAGCAGTCTCTCAAAACCTCATTTGGAGGAATGCACGTGAAGGCAGCATAGCATCAGCACTTACACCTTTAAAGGCTAACCCATGAGTCAAACCAAGACATAAATAGATCCATAGAACAAGACTATGAGGATCCACAAGTTTCTAAATAGACCTCAATTAAAATTGTCAGAGGACCGTGTGCCATCGTACACATTGGGTTCTCTTGAAAAATCTGAGAGCCAAAAGGAGGATGAAAGTGAATGGGAATATGAAACCGAAATGTGATCTGAAGCTGAAACAGAAACTGAAACATCCATGGTTCCTCTTGAAGATTCTATCATGGTATGGTTAGATTTTCCTACGGACAATGATGTTAAGCGCAAATGCGTGTTGATTAGCCCTCAAGCTAGTCATAAAGTCGTGATAATAGACATGGGTGTCATTGGGACAACCTAAAACTAATCCCTACAAACAATGGTCTTGCAAGAGGAGCCAATGGATAAAACATTAAAGTTCAAGGTTACTTTAGCTATGCTACTCAAACAATTGGTGGAGATGTGGAATTTAGTTTCCATGTTACCACAGATCCCTTGAGTATGATGTCACCCTCGGTGGAACTTGGATACGAGACTCGTTGTATTCACTTGATGAATCCATGCAAATAGTCACCTTGAACACTCCTGCAGGCATTGTGCAATTGCTATTTACGAGAAGAAGAGACCTTGGAGGAACTAGAACTTCCAATATATCTCACTGAGAATATCCCAAGAATTATATAAAATCACCACAATCCAAGCACAACTTTATCTAACTCGAGAACACACTCTCATGACTCTCGAGTTATGGGATTTGTTCAATCAACCAACACTTATGGCTCATTCTGAAAGAATTCCATTTATGCGACTTGAACATGCCATGTTTGGGGTATTTTGAACATACAATGTATATTGAAACTAACCCCTTTACTTGTAAGTTTTTTTTGGTTGAGTATGTGTTGGAAGCAAATTTTATCTTGGGGCATAAATGGACTATTGCTACCCAAGCACCACTGTGCTTTGTTAGCGATCGGGTTATCATGATGGTCAACGACACAAAGTTGACAATACCATACTACACGGAAGAGGATCCAACCCTAATGGATTTCTATGATGCTGAATGCAAAAAGTTACAAGCCTCTTCCATGGAAGCCCCTCTACACAATGACCCACCATCTACCTCAACGACCGACTCCGATAAAGCATCTACTCCTTCAACTCCATCCTCACCAACAAATTCTAATGCCAAAACCATGCAATCAACCGCTATTCCTGAAGAAGTTTCCCAAGTGCAACCATCTAACAAGGAACTCAAGAAAAAACTCGAGAGAAAATGCCTCTTCATCAACCAACCTCGCCAAATGAGGGGGTTGCATGCTTAAAAGCCTCCACATTAGTAAAACCACCACTCTGCAAGAGACTCGAACCTCATCATCAACAATGCCCATGAGTCTCAATCCTGTAGCCTCGTGTGCCAACCAATGTGAAGGAGGTCCTAAAACCTTCCACTTCCACTAAAAAGAAAAATCCACCAAGACAATACAAATCAAGGTATCTTAAAGGTATTAAAAGGTGGGTGGGTGGAGAAGAAGCTACTTGTAACCCAAGGCTACTATGAAGGCACCAATCCAAATTAGGTGCCTCGACAATACAAATCAAGGTATCTTAATGGTATTAAAAGGTGGGTGGAGAAGAAGCTACTTGTAACCCAAGGCTACTATGAAGGCACCAATCCAAATTGGGTGCCTCGATAGTCAAAGCATCTTCCTCAATGCCACACCTATAGGCCAAGGAAAGGCAAAAGTATACCACAACATTGTCCACAAAAGCCTATGCGAGTTACTCAAAGAACTCCACCAAGTCAACAAGTGTGGGTACCAAAAAGATTACTGCAAGCATAAGGGTACTACCAAGATAATATTGAAGCTTGGATTCCCAAGCGCATCAAAAAGTTCCCTAAGCCTATTCAAAGAAACAAACCTCAGCACCAAAGGCATCAACCACCAATTTATAATGTTCATCAAAGATGGGTGCCTATGCACGTGCTTCAACAACAAGGATACTATGATGGTAATTCCATCATGTGGTGGTTGCCAGAATCGAACAAAGTGAAGACAACCTCACTATAGACTTTAACCCCAATAGCTTCACCTAAAGTTCAACAAGAATGGAGTCCCAAGCAACACCAAGCAACACCAAGTAAGACACTCAACCACTCTCGTGCATTTAGAACCTACACAAGAGCTTGTGTGTTCAAGCAACCCCAATGGTAACCAACCAGCAGTCTTACATACCGCCTCGATAACATTTGAGCCAAAAATTCAAGAATCAATTCCCACGTCTGCAAACAGAGACTATGATGAGCGCATCAAAGACAAACTCATAATGCTCTTTTCACCCCTCTCGATGTGAAGCGTAAGTGCAGAAGCTACCCGCAGACATAAGAACCTACTCTCTCAAAAAGGAGAGTAGCCACAAGAACCTGTTTTGCTGGCAAGGTGGTAACCAAAAAACAAACAAACAAACAAACAAACAAACACAAGGGAGTCACATAAATGGCATACTTAAAAATGGTAGAATATCACAAACAACTCCCAATGATCTTTAATAGCTAATACATTTTTGTTAAGCTTATACTTTACTATTCTTTTTGGCTAAGTTAATGTAGTCGGCTGCTCCATAAGTACATATCCATACTCATGCACTCGAGGACATTTGCACCAAGGCCTCATCATCATCGACAACTTTCCAGAAACATCTCTGGTGGGTGAAAGCTTGGTCAATGGTACAACCCATCGCCTGGAACTTTCCTTCAAATTGCAAACCTCTCCAAATGAAGATAAAATCTTCATAACATAATGATATCTAATCCTTTATGAAGATATCTCTCTAAGCCTCGTAAGTTGACGTAATTCTTTTAAGTTTCGCCAATGAGTGGCTACTTTAACAAAAAATAGCAGCTTAATAAGAGTCTATTTGACTCAATTCTTGTACTTCATATATATTTACTTCATTAGAACACTTAAATATACATACAAGCATAAAAAGCACATGGGAAGAAGCATGCAGGAATAGATCCTACTCAACAACATTTGACAAGAATCCTGCCACACAAAGGGACATCATCGAAGGCCAATTTCTTCAAATGATGAATGTTGCTTCAATGAATCAAATCAAGAATTGAGAATCACCATCTCGTTCTGATGATTATGTCTACGTTCCTCTGGATCCTTCCTCCTCCTCTCTCCCTGTTATTAACATCTCTTAGTTTCCCAACTAAAACACATTAATTTTAACATTGCACATGATTGCCAAAAACAAAGTGACCAAAAAGAAAAGAAACATGCTCACACAAATATAAAAATGCAATCATTCGCAAAAATCCCACCGACCCACCCGTTAGGATTTCCCAAAAAACCACTAACCTTTTCATTTACTAACTATCCCTTCTCATTCCTTCTGAAGAAACAAGGACCATTGAATGTCACTCAACGTCAAAGCCATCTATAAGCTTGTCAATTCTCCCCACACAAAGGTCTTCAATGTGATCACAAGGACATGATCGGCATCAAGAAAGGGGGAATGTTAACCTATTCCTAGGGTTAACAAGAGCTACCGCCATTATCTTACATTAAGGAGTCAAGGTAGATATACCAAAAGGTTATACATTCAAGATATGAAGCAATGGTGTCCAAAGCTACAACTTGGACGGGCGCGCGTAATGGTTCTATAGAATACTTAAGGCGATTCCCACTTCAAGAGCATGTGGTATCAAGTTAGGATGAAGTCCTAAGTATGTAGTTCATGGATATATTATGAGAGTAGTCATTATAATAGCATTAGGCCTCTTATAAGCCTAAAATGCTCGGTTGGCCACAATTTAAGTGAGTGTGAACACTTATGGCCATGTATATAAGTGAATTTCTCTCATAATACAAGGAGACTCTCCCATTGTGCAATAGAGTCTTGCTCTTGCTAATCTCTCTCCCTAATGCATGCTAGTAGTGAGTGTGTGTGAGTGAAGTGAGGTGAGAGAAGGGATGAGTACACATAGTGCAACACGACGATGTGACAATGCTCGTCGAGAGGTGCAGTGGAATTGCTTCAAGGAGTTGTAGAGCTTGGAGACCTTAAGGGTTACGAGCTCGGCCATTGGAAAGATCCTCTCACCACAGTTGCGGTTCACCAGGTAATCTCTTGTTGGATGTATTTCAAGGGGGTTAGGGTGAGCCATAACAATGCTCCATAACACCATTATGGCTAATGTCACTACTCTCCATGGCTATATGGATTCACATATGGAGAGATGATGTGGGAGGATGCATGGGCATTCCATGATATGGCATTGAGGGATGATATGGAAGGATGCATGACATGGCTTTCCATGATGTGGCATGCCATGTCACCAAGTGTGAGGTGGCATGCAAAGGTGACAAGATGATGTGGCATTAATGATGACTAGGATGATGAGATGGAAAGTCAACTAGGTTGACCATGTTGACATGGGGGTGCAAGTGGTATGGTGTTGCTTATGTGGATCCTCTCCAAGTTGTTGTGGCCACAAAGTGGTATGTACATGTAAGATTTGTACCCACCCAAGGCTCACACACATGGCATGATCTCTAGTCTTTGTAGATTACCAAGCCTAGATTTCTAAACCTAATTAAGATTGGTTTTAGACTCGAAAAGAGGAGAGTGGACACATTATGGAGATTTTTACTTGGGAGGAGTGAAAATGGACCTTCTCGTACTCAAACTAAGCCAGTTTCTCTAAAAAATAAATTTGTGATAAAAATTATAGTAATCCCTAGAGTTTCTAGATGGAAAAACTTAATATTTGATTTTCTAGAATTAAATTATAATTTATTTATTGAAACTTTGATAGTTAGAATAAATTTTACAAATTACATATACAAAAATCCAACCATTAGATTTATAATTCTACCTTTGATCCACATTCTAGTAATGTTTTCCAATCCAATGATCACTAGATCCATACAAATTGAGCAATTTAAATGGTAGAGGTGATGAGAGGAAAAAATAGTGCATTTCTTGACAATTCCAATGCCTTTTAAATAATATAGAAAATAGAAAAACACATTAAAAACACTCAATAAATCAAGTTAAGCTTTATTTTATGTGAATTTGGGATATTCAAAGTGGGAACATCATATGAGTAATGTTATAGAAGTTATAGAAAATTAACTCTCATTTATTCCACCTATCCAAACTTGGGACAGGGCTTAGGCGCACAGATTTTGTACCCAGACAAAAGAGGCTTTGCAATTATTGGATATTTGATTGGATTATAGTTTTAGGTGCCCAAATTTCATATGATGCCTCATTAAAAGACCTTGATGTGAAATTCCTTGGCTAACTAGGAGAGATTAGCCATTCTGTATAAAAAATTATCTGTTTTCGGGCTAAACCTAAGGCTACCCCCGCTAAACAAAACTAGATAACTTGCTCCTTTGTGTCTCATCAAAGCTATGGGGATTGGGAAGCTTTGTAGAGCTAGTGAGCTCGTATCAACATGGGTTCTCTCTCTCTCTCTCTCTCTCTCTCTCTCTCTCTCTCTCTCTCTCACTCAGAGCATGCTGGTCAGAAAGGAAACACTAAGTGGTCATAGTAGAAAACTTTACTTATACTTGTTAGGAATTGGTAAAAAAGAAGGAATTTGTCACTTCCATGTTATTTATGTCCTTGAATTACAAGAGACTCTCGATACACATATTCTTGAAAGATATCCAATCATGAAGAGCTTTCGTGTGCAATTGACCATGACTAGATTTATGGCACTACTAGTCACATGGGTGTAAAGACAAAAGTTTGGACCCAACAATTTTATTGGCTAAGGGGTGAGGGAGATAACTTGGCAGTAGGAGGGTGTTCGAGCCCTGCTATGCAAGCGTGAGTTGAAATCAACCCCCCCTTTTCACTCCCTAAGTGGTAATAAAGAAAGAAACCCTCCTTGCATTAAAAAGAAAATAAAATCATTGCCATGCTGCATGGAAGTTCAAACCCATCAGTGGAAGTTATTATAGCACAGATTATATACTTAAACCTTTTAAAAAGTGAAATGCAACCTTATATAGCACAGATTATATACTTAAACCTTTTAAAAAGTGAAATGCAACCTTATATACTTGTATAATCAAATGTAAACTGTTTGATGTATGATGGACGGAAGCAAATCATGTAATATGCCTTAGAGATCAAAAGCATTCATGGAAGAAAACCATTCTTCGAGCGATTTTTTCCAAGTAGAGGCAAAAGCCAAGAAAAACTTGCTAAATAACCTCCAAAAAGAAGGAAATAGTTACACTTTCTAAACAGCACACACAAGCATAACACTATAGTTACCATTTAATTATTGAACAAATGACACCAACCATCACCTAGGAAAAAAAAACATAAAAACATTGGTTTCCTCATACGCTATTAAAACTCAGCCGCCGCCAGAGTGAAACTAAGTTTAGGTTTTATAGTTCTAATCTAAGCTAAATTTTGATATTCCAAGGGTACAAGCACGCCTTTAATATTGAGCTCACTCTACAAGAAACTTCACCACAATCCAAAAAAAACATTCTTGAAGCCACATGCAAGCAAATCTTTTTAGCACAAAATTCGAAGCTCACAAAAAGTTCCATCGTATGTCGAGGTGCTATATTTCATTTATTGAAAAGCGACACCAAAAATATCTGCCTCTCATGCAGGCACATTGCATCTTCTGCCAACTAAGGGCCTAGAACAACTCCACCTTAGTGAGTGATGCCTAGTGCATGAACTCATGAGCCACTAAATCCAAGTCTAGCACCCACAAGTACACGAAGTATTGAATGTGTGCTAGGCACTTGCTCTCTCATTTTTGAAACCCTTCACATGTGCATCACAGAAAGTCAGCTACTACTGACATAGAGTAAGTCGTTCACATCCTTTGCTCTAGACTTTTCAATACTAACATAAAAGATGTGGGATTCATTGCATAACATAATGGCCTCATGAATAACATGAATAACATGTGCATCCATAACATAATGGCCTCATTGCATAACATAATGGCCTCATGAATAACATGTTATGTCCCAAATTCTATTGGAATTAGTCAAAATTCGTTACTAAATGAAACTCTTCCATTTGAAAAATCAAAAGGCTTTTAAAGTGTTCTTTTAAGAATCTAATTACAATGTATGCTAAAGGGTCTTTTAAACACCTTTTTTCTTTGGAAAATATGAATTATAAGAGTAATTTTATTTATAATACTTAGTACGATTTCAAAACTTTTCATGTAAGCCTTATTTTTTAGGAATTTAGTCGTCATTATTATCACGCACAAACACACACACACACACACACTCTCTCTCTCTCTCTCTCTCTCAATTTCTCAATTTCTCAATTTTCTCCCTTTGTTTTTCTCCAAAAAAAATTGAGGTGCCTCCCTTAACATATGATTCTTGAAGATCATTAGAAAGCATTTAGTTGTTGATCCGGTCTCTTATGTTGCTAGTTTTCATTTTGATGAAACTTCAGTAAGTTCTTTTGAGTTATTTCAAAAACCATTGGGTGAGACAAAGCAAATGCTAAGTTTTTAAAGCAGAGTAAGAGAAAGAAAAAACCCAAACGTTAAGTGGGAAGAGAGTAAGAGAAAGTAATAACCTACAAAAAATAAAATGTTACGTGCGAAGTTGAATTGATTCAGAATAGAAAACTGCAATACCTATGAACTTTTATTGTCATTTTTCAAAGTAAGGAAAATGTTTTAAAATGTATATATAGTTGAGCTAACTTTTGCTCTATTTTATGGAGAGATATTAAACATGTAGAAGGTGGTTCATTGAGAAAACTTACCTCTTTAAGAATGTACATGTAGGTTCCTCTCTTTAAGAATGTACTTTGTAGATTCAGTGGAAAAAACTATACGCGTAGGCTCATCTGTCAAACTTACCACTTGAAGAATGTTCAACGGAAACCAACTAAGCTTAAGCTAAGGGTTAAATTGTTCAAATATAAGGTTTATGGTCATGACCAAGGGGCAAAGAAGAGCATTTACTGGACTATTTTGAACAGATATATATATGGCATGAGAGTGAAATCTTCTTAGCTAAGACTTAATGATCGCATGGTGGGCAAGCACTACACTATTTTAAAAGCATGCATGTAGCCTGGGGCCGCTGACAGTGGTGGTCAAGGCCATAAGCTCAAAAAAATTCACACTACCAAGGGGCAAAGAAGAGCAAACATAGGACTGTTTTGAACAGATACGACATGAGGTTGCAATCTTGTTTGTTTGTTGAGACTTGATTATATTACTTCTTAATTATATAAGTGATGGGTTTAATTTGTAGCATGCTTCCTCTATGCTCTTTGTGACGCGTAGACGAGAGACGGTGCCTCCTATGTTTTGCTTGGAGAGTTCAACACTATTTGAGGCTTTGCATATGCAACCTTTGGAGTCAGTGGGGTGGCATACCACCATTTGCCAAAGGTATCATAGGCTGGAGAGCCTACTACTGGGGAGGAGTGGTGTGGTGGCTTGGAGAGGACTTCACATTTATGGCTCACTTTGTTGAGTTGTGTTTCCAGCACAATGGTATTTGCCTTGAGTTGGGATGTGGTTCAACCCCTATTCTCTTGGCATGTTTAAAGACAAGACGTGTGTATGCATTGATGAGCAAGGATGAGAGACTACTATTTGCATACGTGTAGCCCTTACTACATGCTAGGAAGTGAGGAAGAGATGAGGAGGCTAGCAGTTCATAGGCTGCTAATGATGAGATTGATGCACGTGTGGGAGAAAGCCCGTACGACTAGTGAGCATCTGCACCTTCCTCATACTTACAATGGTGACTAGGAATTTGTAGTTTTTATAGTAGTTGTTTATGATTCCTATGATTTTGGATTGCTATGGTTTATCAATTATCACAACTTTTACCGATGGCTATCAATATTTATGTGGTTTGGGGTCAATGTACTAATGAATGTGTCAGAAGATATGCACTGTAGTACTCTCTTTTGTTCTATTGCTCCCTCTAGCTCTATCTCTCACTCAATATTTATATGGTCCACTGTCAATCTACTTATGGACACACACAAGCACGCAAACACCCGGTTGTACCAATTTGAAGATAATGCATTCACTTTATCTAGAAAGTCAAAGTCATGGTGTGCCAATCACTTGTGTAATGGTGAATAGCCTTCTTTATAGGAGGCTTTTTGCCACACTCCGCTTGATTTTTTGGTTTGCTCAAAAAAAGTTGCTTGGAGTATGGTAGACCTCCATTCATGCAATTAAATACTAAAGTGTTATATTTGAAGGTAGGAATGTAAACAACAAACAACATCCCTGGTTATATATAATTTTATGCAAAGTTATAGAAAGAAAAGAGTATGAAGGTTATGTTTCATTTGATTGATTATATAAGTAAAATTCCTTGACAAGCTTTGTGAGTTGAAAAACATACTCGAGCTCTTTTACACTGTCATCTTTTTGAGAGGCATTCATGCATTTTCTTGTTTGGTCTCAAGTTTTGAAAGGAGCTAGAAAGTAGCAAATAGCTCAGGTATAGGAGCGATAGGGACGTTGTTCAGCCAATCTCCACACAACCATGAAGATGATGGGTCCTCTCATCCACATTACCAATAAAATGTTTGAGCCAGTTGGCATTGTCTGCAGCACATGATAAGTTGGTGGTACCTTACAACTGAGCGGCCTCTTGCAAGAGTGATTGCTTGTGCATTGTGTAGTTGAAAATGAGGTGGTCTTGCTTGACCTGCACCACCTGCTGCTGCTGCTGTTGCTACCCATATTCTTCATATTGTGCTTACTGTTGCTCCGGCTCCCCAAGCACCACTAGATGAACATCATGACATGGTGGTGAAGATGATGGCAGCAACATGCCCTCCAATGCTTCTACAAATGTGTCTCCTACCACCACCTCATCTGATGATGATGAACAACAGGCCCATACTCTTCATATTGTGCTTGCTGCTGTTCCGGCTCCCCGAGCACCACTAGATGAGCATCATGACATGGTGAAGATGATGGCAGCAACATGCCCTCCAGTGCTACCCCAAATGAGTTCCCTACCACCTCATCCGCTGATGATGACGAAGAACAACATGCGTGCTTCCCAGCATCATCATCACTGGGACAATGGGCACAAGTCCACTTGATTTGAGGGTACATAGCTTCGTGGCGGCCGGCTAATCAATTTTGGCTGCTTCACCTTAAAATAGGGGACTCACTCGGATGCATAACGTTGCTACAAGAAGAAGAATAGCACGAAGGGTACTGCATGGACTTTGGCTCTTCTACCTACATCTCAACCATAATAGGCGGTGAGGAGCCTCGCGTAGGTGGCCGGTCAGGGTGAACCTGTGCTTGCATGCAGGACCTGCAGTTGAAGACTGGTTGCAGGAGCAGTTGTTTAATTAAAGAACGAAAGACGGTGTTAGAAGGGTTGGGGCACACAGCTTCCTAGGGTAGGAGGGCATATTGGGCTTCGTATTCCAGAGAAGGGAGCCGAGTGTCTTCACCAAGAGGCGGGTAGGGAGGCACGGCCCGATCTCCGTGATTTCCACCAGCAGGGTGTGCACGTCGACCAGCGTTGCGGGCGATTTCCACTAGCAGGGCGTGCGGTTGTTGACCAGCACTACGGGCACCTCCCGCTGTTGCTGAGCGCTCATAGCTACTGAAGCCCATGTTAGTTGGGGGCCGGGAGGTTTACGTCCAGCGGCAGCTGCTGCTGGGCAAGATTTTGTAGCTACAAGAGCACTCACACTAGAGCTGCAAAGAGAAAGTACTCCAACTAGCGTTGTCCTGTCCTATGCAAGTTGTTGAAGGTGCACACACCGAGCTTGGCTTAGCTCCTCTCCATTCTCTTACACAGTGGAAGAAGACGAGTACCAAGCCATGCTGCCTGCAGATTGTTACCCGTGTTCAAAAACCTCCCTGGCCAGTGCGGTAGTAATATATAGGAAAAATTACCAATTTGATCCCATTTGATCTTATTATTATTTTCAACATGGGTACCAAAATTCCCAATTTGACCTTAGTATTTTCAAAAGTCCCATTTGACTCTGTCAAATTACCAAATTGGCCTTAAATTTGACTAAAATTCTCCTATTGACCCTCGTATTTTTATCATTTCTAATTTGGTTGTGTTGCTCATCAAAATTACTATTTTCACCCTATAATTCCCACATTGGCTCCCCAAAACTAATGGCTCCTAAATTGTAGTAGAGGTCTGCAAGAAAGAAGAAGAAATGGATAATGACACATGATAAAGCATCTTAAATTGGCATTACAATCCTCGCAATTTGTCATCTCAGTTTGAGTCTTGACAATACAAAGGCCATGCACACCAAATTGACAATTTGTTTGAAAAAAAAATCATGACAATCACTCCTCTAAACACAATCCTCTAAATCATTTCAAGAGTCTGCTAAGGTGCTTTGCAAGTGCGAGAATTGTGGCCCATTTTAAACTCACACCTTTAGCATGTGCAGACACATTTCTCTCTAAAGCGATCTTCAGTGTGCGACAGGGATTTCATTAACGTCTTCACAATTTCGTGATCACGTTAACAAAACCTATTGTTAACATATTAAAACTTGTGATTACATTGTATATTCACATGACCTGAGCAATGACCTGCCAGAACCCACTAGTCCCGTAACACCTCCGGGATTTTGATTTTCTCGACGGGCCCGCCGGGATAACTGCTTATCCCGGCGGGCCCGCCGGAAAAACAAAAGAACACCGGCGGGGTACTATTCTGTTTATAAACACTGCCCGAGGGCCGACACCCATCGTACAACTTTTGGGAAGATAGTCCTTGTTTTGGGAGCGTGATATCTCTCCTCAAAGTACTTGTAGAGCTCTCGAGTTGCTAGAAGTGTCCTCTTGGGAAGAACGTCCTTATCTTAGGGGCTGTCGTCTTTCCTTGTAGGCACTCCTAAGGCTATTGAGCCACTCGTCCTTAGTTCTTTGAACTGGGGGCAGGGTGTGGTTCGTAACTAATACTTGCGGAGATTTAGGGACAAATTTGGAGTCATTCAGCTTTGCATTTGAGCCACGTACGTAATCTACCTCATTCTGCTTTATGAATGGTTTGATGGAGCCAAGAGTCTTGCTTAGGGGCTTGTATTGGTTCTTGATACTTGATATAGTTTAGAGTAGACAAGGGTCTATTGTCCTATACTAGAGTATTGGACAAGCATAGACCTTTGATTTTCTTTGTGAATGTTAGAGAAGGTCTATTGTCCTATACTAGAGCATTGGGCAAGCATAGATCTTTGATTGTGTAAAGTATCCTTAATTGGGTACAAAAGGCATCCTTCATTGGGGGTGCAATGTGCATGATAGTTTCGAAGTAGTTTTGTAGTAAGACCTTGCAAGATAGTTTGAAGTAGTTTTGTGTTATGTGATGATCTTTTGTATTTGTCAGGATAGTTTCGAAGTACTTTGTCTGCTAATGTATGTTTTGTAATACGTGAGTGGTTTGTTGTTTTTTCATTTGTGTATTCATTGTTATATGCTTGGTTGAATAGGTTATTTGTTGAGATGGAGGACAATGTTGGATCCAGTGATACCTCCAATAGAGTCCAAATTTCAAATAGCAGGAAAAAAAAGGCACCTGGGATAGAGTGGCAATATGCAATTAACGTTGGTGATCGATTCATAGATTGGGAGTGTAAGCTATGCCATGCAGTAAAATCAGGTGGGGCGCCTCGACTAAGAGAACACTTTTTAGGCGGACCGAAGAAAAAGTCATGTACCCACCTCTCTGCACCTATAGTGGCCAAACGCATAAGAGAAGAAATTCAAAAGAAAGATTCAAGAAAACATGACACTCCTACCGTTAATGTATCAAGGCAGCAAGAACACTGTTGTTCTAATCATCAAACTCCCGCTACATCGCCTACTTGTACCCAGAACGGCAATGTGCAACCAGAAAGTAATCTACCCAGTGCATCTTCCTGCAAAGCGAAACTTTGACGTAGGAAATATACCCATGCGTCAAACTTCATTGCAAGAAAGCCTACGTCAAGGTCGACTCGATGATGCACAACTCGCCCTTGCTGAAGCGAGTTACTTTTCTGGGAGTGCTATGATGATGGTGGACAGTGAGCATTGGAAGAGAGTATGGAAGAAAATTGGTGAGTTTGGACCAGGGTTTTCATCGCCTACGTACCATGCTATGCGAAATGATCTATTAGAGAAATGTTATGCGCAAGTAAAAGAACGTGTATAAAGAATAATTCTTAGCAATATAGAGCTTTCTGGATGTAGTATAGTAAGTGATGGATGGTCTAATGTGCAAAGAAAACCATTAATTAATATAATGGTTATTTCACCGAGAGGTGAGACTTTCATCCGTGCCGTGGATTCAGCTGGTTCAATCAAAACTGGGACTTACATTGCTCAAGTCATTAGCTCTGTGATAGAGGAAGTGGGTGCCAAAAATGTAGTCCAAGTCGTCATGGACAATGCAAAAAATTACAAAAATGCATCCAAAATCCTACAACGACAATATCCACATATTTTTCCGGTAGGCTGTAATACTCATAGTTTGAATCTTGTATTAAAAGATTGGTATAAATCTGATGATACCAAATGGTTTGCCTCAATCGTCGACACTGCTCGCCAGCTTGTGAGATTCATGCTCAAGAGACAGAGAGTGTTAGATATTTTTTGACCTCGCATGTCAGTTATGTTAAAGCTTCCAGCGGAGACTAGGTTTTGCACTCACTTTTACACTTTTGAGTCTCTTCTTAGAAATAAAGATGCAGTTTGCGAAACATTTACATGCATGGCATTTCATGACTGGGAGAACACTCAACTTGAAAAAGTGAAAGAGAAAATCAAAGTCTTGAAGGCAGCGCTTACGAGAAGACGTTGGTGGAACAGTGTGATGGATGCATACCATGTAATGATGCCTGTTATGTATGCCGTACGAAGTCTTGATCAAAGAGCGCCTAATCTCGGAAAAGCATGGATGCAATGGTGGATTGTCCAGCGGAGTTTGGAGTGTCCTGAGAAATTAGAGCATTCAGTGGTGGAAAAGCAATGGCGTGTACCATTCTCCAGTAGACAAAGAAAAGTTCTATTGAAGTACTTTCATGCTAGATGGATTGGAGCGCATTCACCACTACACAGTGCTGCTTACATGTTAGATCCTGAATATTGGAATATGGATTTGATGTCCAACGTTGAGGTGGTGCAAGATTTTTATAAAGTGGTAAACACTTTCTATAATAATGATGATGATCGTGTAAAGTGCATAAAGGAGATGACCTCATTTCGATTGAAAGAGGGCTTATTTTCCAACTCCCTTGTTCAACAAATGGCTAAAGAGCAACCTGCATGGAAGTGGTGGATGATGAATGGTGGTGAGCATTATGCTTTATTGTGCAACCTTGCGAATGAAGGTTCTAAGTCAGTGCTCTTCAAACTCAGACTCAGAAAGAAACTGGAGCATGTACAAATATATTCACAGTACTATTCGCAATCGACTTCTTGCAGATCGAGCAGATAAACTTGTTTACATGTATTGCAAAATGAAAAGATCTTGCGAGACATTGAAAGCGAAGAGTATGAAGAAGATATGCCCAGATGGATGTACAATTGTGATGATGTAGTAGACGAGAACTTTGATGTTGGACGCACGTTGTGCACCACCCTTGAGATAGAAGACAATTTAGACATTGACTTAGATGAGCTTAATTTAGCAGACGAGAGAGTAAACGGTGAAAGAATTTTGGAGCAAGATACTGACATAGAGGAAGAAGTCATTTCATTAATTTCATAAAAAGTACTTGTACAAATGATCGTATTTGGAGAAATTATCAATACAAAAGTAGGATTTGTCTTTCTTAGCTTTCATCTTGAAATAAATTACGAATTGCACTAGGAGTTGCATCGCTAGCCATGCCGAACACTGTATAAATACCTTGATTTATTGGGACACTGCACAATGCACATGTGGAAGTATTTTGCATTTGCCTCACTAAACATATTAAGTGGTAGTAGTGTCCACAGGGTAGTATATACTGGCCGCTCCACCCATCGAATACAGGACATTGGGGGGTGGAGGAACTAGTAGCCTCAGCAGAAACTCCCACAAGATCAGGATGTATCAACAAATGAGAGATGTGGTTTCCTTGGCGCACAGAAGCAATACGTGAAGAGATGCTCTGTACATCTTGTCTGATCTTTGTGAGCTGCTCTTGAATCCCTCTATTGGCCGGGGGAGGAGTTGACGCTTGAGATAATCGCTCAGTTTCTTTCTCCTTCTCTGGTAGCTGTGCCCCTAAGCTTTCTTTGACCTTGTTTAACTCCAATCCAGCGCCCTCCACCATGAGAGCAAGTTCTTCCCTTGTGAATGTCACTGTCTCTTCACGTATGTTGTGGGTGTTGATAGTGGCCTCTCTGGAGGCGAAGTCCACTGAAGTTTCTACGATAAATTGAGCATATAGCATCTTAGCAAAATACAGTGGAGCGTCGGCGTTATGGAGAGGACGACCGTACACCTCCAAGAAAATGCGCTCGGCATTAGTTTTGATATCATTGTGAGTGCAACGTGAAATCTTCCATCTTCCCTTCTTAATCTCGCCATCTAGACATGGCCATATTTCCTTTATCATCTCTGTGGTTACGCATTTGTTTATGTCTTTCCATTGGGCATAAGTAGGATTTGTCCATTTCGACAACCTGCATGCTGTTCTTGTAGCTTCGCGGGCTGTCAGGCCATGTGCAAGGCCTTCATTCGCTCATATGCCTTCTTGGCTAACTCTTGATGCTCGTTTGCTTGCACCTCTGCCATATCTGCATGAACATAAATGACTTTAGGATTTTAATGAACTGTAAAGATCAACGTAAGATAAATTACTCTCAAAAACTTAAAGTTTAACACCACGAGAGGAGATATGTATTGCAAAGACTCAATGAGAAATATCCACTTGACTCCAAAAATACTTCAAACAATGCGCGCACATCAAATTTTGAAGAGAAAACATAAACTTAAACACCACAAGAGGAGAGAGATATTGCAAAGACTCAATGAGATAATATTTCAAACAATGGACACATCAAATTTTGAAGAGAGAAACAAAATGCCATTCCTGAAACTTAATCTCCTGATACTGTATCATTACAAAATTGGGGTGAATGACACCGATAGCTCTACAAGAGGACGTTGTGCCCTCGTTGGGTCAGTATTTAGTGATCTAAAAAATTCAACTACTTGCAAAATTGACTCTTCGCTCATCGCGATTAGCCAGAAACATCCAATTTTTGACTCTATGAATAATAGTATCCATGGTAACTTTGTCATAGGAACTATTATCCATCCACAACTCTTGTACTTTCTGCCAAAAGTCATATAAAGTTTGTAATAAATATCCCAAGGCAAAAACATCAGATGCAGGAGTGTATGCATCTGCCAAAAACGGATCATAAAGCTCCGGGGCTATCCACGGCCGTTTATTTCGCTCTCTGTCTGCGTAGGAGACCGCCTGTGCCACCTTCTCAGGGTTCTTGTCTGCTTCAAATACAAAATTGAGAGACACCCGTTTTTTGGGCGCTCTCAGCAGTAACCCCCAATCAATAATACCTATGCGTGGCTTCAACTCTTTTGTAAAATCCAACACTACATTGAATGGATGTAGGTCGGTATGTACAATTCTTGCCAGATGTGCTGCCGCTAGGCCTTCCACCAGGGCATGCATAATATGTGGCATGGTTATTACTATTTGTTTTATTTTAGAAAGTTCTAGATGACTTAAAGGAATATTATCAGGCAGGGGTTGTCTCCATCCTCGATCCAAACGGAAAATTGCTCTCGTGAACTCACTGAATCTGAAGGGAACCTTCAGAAGAGTATCACCAAGCGAGCCGCCATTATAGTACGGGAAAATAGTGATCCAAGGAGATTCTTTTGTGAAGGCAATACCCCTGACAATCGATGGGTGTAGAACCTGCATGCCTTGCTCTGCCTGGAAGCTCTCGAACTTGGCGCTGCCTTCTCCTTTGTAGTGCTTTCCGCAAAAAGTAATGTACTCCGGCAAAAATGATATACCTTTAACTGTATACTCTTTTACTATGCCAAAAACACCAGAGCCTATTGTTCGCTCTTCGAACAGAGCCTCGTGCGGGATGCCAATGAGGTGTGTGCACATAGAATTGTAGATGGTAGAGAAGAGAGGAAGAGAGAGTTGTGACAGATAGAGAGAAGAAACATTAGATGACATTTTTAATGTTTTTGTGAGTTCCTAAAGAGGAAAATAATGTACCGTTTTAATTTTTAAGTAAATAGAGGGAGAAAAAAGAAATTATTAGGAATTATGTATATTTTAAGAGAGAAAAAAAGAAATCCTTATCTACACATCTATCGTGTTGTGAAGTGTATCATGAGAGAGAGAGAGAGAGAAAGAGTTGTGAAGTGTATCATGAGAGAGAGAGAGGGGGGTAGGAAGAGAGAGAGATATTCATTTTTTCGAGTTACGAATCATGATATTATAAAATAAAACGTTTAGACAATATGATGTAAACTTTGATCCATGAAATACTCATGCCACGTTAGCAACCAAGTATCGCATGGATCAAACACAATAAAAACAATACAAGTCAAATCAAATAAATTTACGACATTTTTTCGATCGCGTTAACGATCATATGCCGTAATATGCAAGCAAATTTACGACATTTTTTCGACCGCGTTAACGATCAAATGTCGCAATTGATATGCAAAAAACAATTTATGCACTAGCGGACGATACCAACTTACCGCGTTAACGACAAAATGCCGCCCGATTCTATGGGAATACGAATAGGATATGAACATACACTGGCAGCGTTACCAACCATATGCCCGCACTTGACAAAGGGAAGGGAAGGGAAGCTAACATCGCCATAACGATACTATGCTTGCCGCGTTACCGACTAGTACCGCTACGGCGTGCCATACTTACCATAGGACACAGACTAGCCGCGTTACCGACTAAGTGCCCCAGGGTAAGCACCATTCCGAAGAATGGCCTTACACATACACTTGTCGTGTGGCGGACCACCCACATCCTGCCGCGCATTGCGACAATGGGCGGCTGCCCGCACGAACACACACCCACATACACATTCCTCGTGTGGCGGACCACCCACATCCTGCCGCGCATTGCGACAGTGGGCGGCTGCCCGCACGAACACACACCCACATACACACACACACACACACAAGTTTTATTACCTGTGTATGCTGTCAATGAACTCCCAAAGGGCCCCCCGGGCCCATATATATAGGAAATTGTACCCCGCCGGGCTGGATGACGACCCCACAGGGTCCCGACGGGGTTTCCTTTTTCCCGGCGGGACCGTCAGGTATAGCAAAAGCCCGACGGGATTTCATCCGGTTACCAGGTCGCTTGCCACCGGCTTTTTTGAGAACATGTTAACATGTTAACATGTTAATAACATGTTAACACATGTTATTAACAAAAAAAAATTATGATCACGTGAATATAAAATCATTGGTGTGCGAATACGCTTTGTCTTTGGATGTCCAGGAGGAGTCACCGGCCGGGCAGAGGTAAAATGGTATCCGCATCTCCATAGCTTCTAGATTCAATTGTGGTGATAGGCCACTATATGTGTGACAATATGTCCCCAATGAATAGCTAGCATAATCTTGCACTTGTTCCCTCCTTGAATAAAGTGCATAATCTTGCACTCGTTCCGTCCTTGAATAAAGTGTAGCTACAACATGAGCATAAGGAATTCCTAAAGTTTGCCATTTGTTACATGTGCGTGTCCTTTCTTGGATGTTCACCACTCAAGATCTCATTTTATTGTGGATCTCGAAGACATCCAGGTTAAAAGGTAAGACATGGTAGTGGCGACGACATTTTGCAGCTTCTCGTGTCTTCTTCTCTACTTCTTAGATCAAAGTCCATGGTGTGGATGGCCTTACAAGTCCTCTTGCTAGCTCACCTTCCTCCTTGCGCTCCACGAACCAAGTAGTGACCTTACACTGAATAATCTCAAGCATAGAGATGATAGGCTTATCTCTAGCCTCAAGCAACCATGAGTTCAATGACTCAGAAATGTCTATAACGGTTGAATCCAACAAATCAACGGTCTACAACGGTTGAATCCATCAATGTATGGATAATATGCAAGGAACTAGAGTAGCTCCATGGTTCTTTTCCATAGTGGTAGCCCATCATATCAAAGCCGAATCACATAAGGGGCCATGTGACCGTCCTTATCCTACACATTTGCTATTGTCCCTGGATTGGCTTGTTGAAGTTGGTTATAATAGCCTCAAATGAGAGAATATAGTTTTGCATCATCTCAATGAATGTGAGACATGGCATACTGCTTGGCCAACTAAGCCATTTTGTATGAGATCTCAACCCACGTATCACGTTTGCAATCACCCACCAAATCAGTTGGCTTGTAGTTGGGTTGATCCCTAAATTTCTCAAGATACTTCACTCCTAGCCATCTTACAGAAGCCTCCTTATTCCTGAGCTAGGAGAGACACCACCATAATTGTGCTTCCCAATGTAGCTTATGACCTCACAACTTGGCCCTCCGTAGCATATAATCGCCCATGAGTATCCTTGCTCTCTTGCCCTGCATTCCATAGTGCACTTGTTGGTTGAAGACTTCAAAGCACGTATCTTGACATGCTCTACAAAAGCATGATCCTTCACCACTCCTCTTAGCAAATTGATGGAATCAAATCTTTCTCCTTCAAGAAACTCCATTTGGTGCACCTCGCACCTTTTGCAAAAAGCTGCACAAACACGACACTCCCAAAACAAACAAAAAAGGAGAGGGTGCAATAGAAGTTTGTGAATTCATGAAAGGGGGAGAGGTGGAGATGGTGTGAGGATGAGATGGAGAAGATATATCATTGTCTCTCTTGAGTTATAGTCCCACATTCAAAGAAATTGTGTTTATGGCATCTTGTCCATCTATTTAAGGTTATATCTTCTGCGGCACTAGCTTCTGCATTGTCTCTCTTGAGTGCTACCCCCACATTCTGAGCAATTGTGTCTATGGCATCATGTCCCTCTAATATTTCCTCTTGCCCATCCTCCTAAAGTTCCAAGTAATAACAGGGGCTTTCCTCCACAAAGATGTCTAACCCATCCTCATCAACCACCACTTCCTCTTCACCACATTCAAAAAGTGAACAAGGAAGTATGGATGTAATTTGAGATCCCATTTTAATCGTTATCATCATTCTGATTAATTGTTATTTGCGCGAGTTCTCCTTGTTGTTTGGGATGACTTAGATATTATGTTCATTGTTTTTATTAATTGTTATGTGCTCCAAAGGCCCAGGCATTGGGGTCAAGTAGAAATATCCTAATTTCCCAAAAGCCAGGTTTGATGTTCTTCTCTATGCATGCCACATGTGTAGGCTTCTAGAGATAGCCCTTTTATATCCTTGTTATATTCCTCCTACCCTTTTGACTTGGTAGCCACTATCATCACAATTCCAAATACACTTTGGAGTGTAATTATGCATACCATACAAGCATGCAAGCTTTGTTATAAAACTTATCCACATAACCCTTTCAAGGCCTTGTGCTACTTGTAACATAAGATCAAGATTCCACCATCCCTTCCTAGTATGCCTTCCATAAATGGTGTCTGCCCTCAACTCACATATTTCTATACCTTGACTTTGAGGTCATGAAGTGCCAATGCATGTGCATCTCAAGATGCTCATACTCTCGTACCTTGATGCGTTTCTCCTCTGTAAGGCTAAGGGTCAAGGCCTTGCCTTCGAGTCTTAGTACACCCATCCAACTAGTCAGCAGGGGAGGGCTTACATTTTTCCTCTATAAGGCTAAGATTTAGGGCCTTGCCTTTGAGTGTTAGTATGCCCATCCAACTAGTCAGCAGGGGAGAAGGGCCATACTTATGTGTTGTTGCTTCTAATGTTGATGTTCTAGATTCCACCACCACTATGGCCAGGTGAATGTCTTCAACAATCTAGCTTCTTAAATCCCATGTTGAGGGCCTTTATTTATAAAATGGAGTGACCATAAGTTGATATTTGGGACAAATCATTATGTTGATTAACATGCAATTAGTAATAAATCACACACAATGCCTAAGTGATTTAGCCTTTCACCAAAGATGGAAATAGCCTTCCATAAGCCAAGGTATGGTAGCTCTATGCTCCAATGTACATTCCAAAAGGCATATGATCAAAAGGTATCAAAAGGTACAAATGAATATCCATGAGTCTCTTTTATAGTTGAGCCCATGCCCATGCCCATGACCATGCCCTAACTAAAGTTCCTACTTTATTACAAACCATCCCTTCCCTAACATCCTCCAATATACATCAATGGAGAGGATGGTAATGAGCTCATAATAGGTAGCAAATGCATCGATCAAGTAGCCAACATTCTCCTCAATATATACACTCCTCATGATGACCATTGAAGTCCAATATCAATGAGAAGAAGCCTTCAAATGCAAAATCTATCCAAAAAATTCCAACATGTATACTTCCTCATGAAACCCTTGTAGACCCAAAGAAAAGCATGCCACATGGTCAAGAGATAAACCTTGTTGTTACATGTAAGAAAGTGGTTTCCATGTAGCCTCATCCAAGGGTAAATGCTTCCATTTGATGAGGAATTCTTCAATGCTCCTATTTGTTGAAATATACAAGTGAATAGGGTGTGTGCGGGAACAAGCCCTTGGGGCTAGAGGCTGTAAAAGAGAATCTATAAATGTGAGAGAACCTATGAAAAGGTGAGAAGAATCTACTGGGAGAGAATAAAGGGTAGCATGAGAAGATTTAGGAAGTGTGGAGATATTTTGGGAGAGGTGGAGAGAATCAAGCAAAAGAGGTGGAGTGAATCGAGGAGAAATCAGTGGGATTAGATGCTTGGATGTAAACTCTATAAATTGAGGCATTGGCCTAATAAGAACTTGATGGTTTTTGATTATCCATGCCTACATTAAGCTATTTGTTCATTACTCACTAATCACGTCTTAATTATTGTCTAATCACTTTGTTCATGATGTTGATTCTAACATTTGATCCACCATAGCTCATCACATTGCTGGAATTTTAACATGGTATCAGAGCCAAGCTTAGAATCCATCAAGTTTATGAGCCCATTATCTAGTTAATCAAGATTAGTAGATAATTAGGAAATAATCAAATTTTTAGTTATTTTCAAGAAGCTTTCTGTACCCCCAGCCAGTGGAGGAGCTCCCTCTCCTTGTAGGCTCAACCATTGCCCAAACCCTTCTAGCCCAACATAGCCAACTCATTTGTGCTCCAGCCAGTCAAATCAGAAGCACAAACCGCCGACGCATTCAGGAGCAAATCGCGTTTTTTTTCCAACGTAGTTTTTCTGAGAAAATTACAGATCTTGTCTACTCCAAATCAAATTGATCTAATTCCTCTTAGCCTCGGGGGTTTTCAAGCATGCTCTACAAGCTGGTGAAGTCAGAATTTGATTTGATCAAGTCTACAGTGAGATCCAAGCTCTTCATCAAATCTGCACGTGACTTTGGTAAAACATAGATTAAGCATTCAATGTTTGGTCAAATCTTGGGTTTCTTGGCTTAGTCCTCTACTAGACTAATTGCTATTGATGTCCTTGAAAGGATTTGAGCTCCTTTGAACTCTAAGGTCTCAGATCTGGGCTCCCTACATACTCTATTTTCTGCACACAAAACAGAGGATTAATTTACTAATCAGTGATTAATCAATGCTAATTACTATATTTTACTAATCAGTGATTAATCAATGCTAATCACTATATTTTGGTGCAATTAAAGGTTTAAATTAACTATTAGGTATCTGATACAAATCCCTATAACTTCAGATTGCAATTCGGAGTTGGTTTGATACTCCAACCATTCCGTACAAATTGGTTACCCTTGATTTAATGTAATTTCTGGTAAAATTATGCTGATAAATTTGTGGTAATCATCATTTTGCATTTAACCCTTGGTTAATGCTTGCAAATCACACTCAAATTCAAGATTATTCATAGCCAGAGTTGCATGCTATATGCATTATGTATTGGGCACATTATATCAGTGTAAAAATGGGATCAGACACTGCCCTTGTCCAGAATAAGACAAGAGGTAAGACCTCCCACAAAGATTTGGGTTTGCATTGCATAATGACACAAGATAAACATCAAAAGCCCAAAAGAACTATCAGCAAAACATTTAAACATGTTGCTCACATGGAGCAAGAAGAACTGACGGACAAGTTCATGGCCCCAGCCATGAAAGAAGAAGAACATCTCTTTCCAAGAGGAAGATCCACACCAAGAAGAAAAGCTAAAGGAAGCATTGAAGGAAGACATGGACACGAGAAGAGAAGCTGCCACAAGAAGACTGAAAGAAGAGGAAGACACGAATGCGTGAAGAGAAGCTGCCACCACGACAAGAAGACTGAAGACAAGAGAAGATGTGAGGCTCCAAAGAGTGAGGAGCCATGTGAAAATCTCTGAGAGAGAGAGAGAGAGAGAGAGAGAAACCCCACAACCCAATGTAACCTGCCCCAACAAAGTAAAACCACCTCTGAGCCACCGCCGATGATGTAGGCCATGTGGTAGATGTATGTGTGAGCACTTTAGTCAAGGTCGCGGGCACTTATAGTAGTAAGCCTTGGACACATAGTAGTAGTAAGCCTTGGACACATAGAGAGAGAGAGTGTCAAGGACTATGAGTTTAGGGACTTGAGGCACTGGTCACGGACTATCAAGTAAGAGAGAAACTTGGTACAGGGTCCAGATGTGCGAAGTTCACTTGAGGGGAGGTGTGCTAGGCACTGGTCGCGGACTATCAAGTAAAAGGGAAACTTGGTATAGGGTCCAGGTGTGCTAGGAGTATTCACTTGAGGGGAGGTGTTGAAATATACAAGTGAATAGGGTGTGTGCGAGAACAAGCCCTTGGGGCTAGAGGCTGTAAAAAAGAATTTGTAAATGCGAGAGAACCTATGAAAAGGTGAGAAGAATCTACTAGGAGAGAATAAAGGGTAGCATGAGAAGATATAGAAAGTGTGGAGATATTCTGGGAGAGGTGGAGAGAATCAAGCAAAAGAAGTGGAGTGAATCAAGGAGAAATCAGGTGGATTAGATGCTTGGATGTAAACTCTATAAATTGAGGCATTGGCCTAATGAGAACTTGCTGGTTTTTGATTATCCATGCCTACATTAAGCTATTTGTTCATTACTCACTAATCACGTCTTAATTATCATTTAATCACTTTATTAATGATGTTGATTCTAGCATTTGATCCACCATAGCCCATCACATTGCTATAGTTTTAACATGGTATCAGAGCCAAGCCTAGAATCCATCAAGTTTATGAGCCCATTATCTAGTTAATCAAGATTAGTAGATAATCAAGAAATAATCAAATTTTTAGTTATTTTCAAGAAGCTTTCTATACCCCCAGCCAGTGGAGGAGCTCCCTCTCCTTGTAGGGGCTCAACCATTCCCCAAACCCTTTTAGCCCAACATAGCCAATTCATTTGTGCTCCAGCCAGTCAAATCAGAAGCGCGAATTGCCGACACATTCAGGAGCAAATCGCGTTTTCTCCAGCGCAGTTTTTTCTGAGAAAATTGCAGATCTTGTCTACTCCAAATCAAATTTATCTAATTCCTCTTAGCCGTGGGGGTTTTCAAGCATGCTCTACAAGCTGGTGAAGTCAAAATTTGATTTGATCAAGTCTACAGAGTGAGATCCAAGCTCTTCATCAAATCTGCAGGTGACTTTGGTAAAACAGCGATTAAGCATTCAATGTTTGGTCAAATCTTGTGTTTCTTAGCTTAATCCTCTACTAGACTAATTGCTATTGATGGCCTTGAAAGGATTTGAGCTCCTTTGAACTCTAAGGCCTCAGATCTGGGCTCCACGCATACTCTGTTTTTTGCACACAAAACAGAGAATTAATTTACTAATCAATGATTAATCAATACTAATCACTATATTTTGGTGCAATTGAGGGTTCAAATTAACCATTGAGTATCTGATATAGATCCCTATAACTTCAAATTGTAATTTCGAGTTGGTTTGATACTCCAATCATTCCCCGTACAAATTGGTTACCCTTGATTTAATGTAATTTCTGATAAAATTATGCTGATAAATTGGTTACCCTTGATTTAATGTAATTTCTGGTAAAATTATGCTGATAAATTTGTGGTAATCATCATTTTGCGTTTAACCCTTGGTTAATGCCTGCAAATCACACTCAAATTCAAGATTATTCACAGCCAGAGTTGCATTTGGGAATGTGCATAAGAATGAATGCTATATGCATTATGTATTGGGCACATTACATCAGTGTAAAAATGGGATCAGACACTGCCCTTGTCCAGAATAAGACAAGAGGTAAGACCTCCCGCATAGATTTGGGTTTGCATTGCATAATGATACAAGATAAACATCAAAAGCCCAAAAGAACTGTTAACAAAACATTTAAACATGTTGCTCACATGGAGCAAGAAGAACTGACGGACAAGCTCATGGCCCCAGCCATGAAAGAAGAAGAACATCTCTTTCCAAGAGAAAGATCCACACCAAGAAGAAAAGCTAAAGGAAGCATTGAAGGAATACATGGACACAAGAAGAGAAGCTGCCACCACAAGAAGACTGAAAGAAGAGGAAGACACGGACGCGTGAAGAGAAGCTGCCACCACGACAAGAAGACTGAAGACAAGAGAAGATGTGAGGCTCCAAAGAGTGAGGAGCCATGTGAAAATCTCTGAGAGAGAGAGAGAGAGACCCCACAACCCAATGTAACCTGCCCCAATAAAGTAAAACCACCTCTGAGCCACCGATGATGTAGGCCATGTGGTAGATGTATGTGTGAGCACTTTAGTCAAGGTCATGGGCACTTATAGTAGTAAGCCTTGGACACATAGAGAGAGAGTGTGTCAAGGACTATGAGTTTAGGGACTTGAGGCACTGGTCGCGGACTATCAAGTAAGAGAGAAACTTGGTACAGGGTCCAGGTGTGCTAAGTTCACTTGAGGGGAGGTGTGCTAGGAACTGGTCCTCGCGGACTATCAAGTAAGAGGAAAACTTGGTATAGGGTCCAAGTGTGCTAGGAGTACACATCGTCGGCACATTCAGGAGCAAATTGCATTTTTTTCTACGTAGTTTTTTCTGAGAAAATTGTAGATCTTGTCTACTCCAAATCAAATTGATCTAATTCCTCTTAAGCCCAGGGGTTTTCAAGCATGCTCTACAAGCTGGTGAAGTCAAAATTTGATTTGATCAAGTCTACAGTGAGATCCAAGCTCTTCATCAAATCTGCAGGTGACTTTGGTAAAACAGAGATTAAGCATTCAATGTTTGGTCAAATCTTGTGTTTCTTGGCTTAATCCTCTACTAGACTAATTGCTATTGATGGCCTTGAAAGGATTTGAGATCCTTTGAACTCTAAGGCCTCAGATCTGGGCTCCCTGCATACTCTGTTTTTTGCACACAAAATAGAGGATTAATTTACTAATCAATGATTAATCAGTGCTAATCACTATATTTTGGTGCAATTGAGGGTTCAAATTAACCATTAGGTATTAGGTATTTGATATAGATCCCTATAACTTTAAATTGTAATTCATTGCATTGCATAATGACACAAGATAAACATCAAAAGCCCAAAAGAACTGTCAACAAAACATTTAAACATGTTGCTCACATGGAGCAAGAAGAACTGACAGACAAGCTCATGGCCCCAGCCATGAAAGAAGAAGAACATCTCTTTCCAAGAGGAAGATCCACACCAAGAAGAAAAGCTAAAGGAAGCATTGAAGGAAGACATGGACACGAGAGAAGAGAAGCTGCCACAAGAAGACTGAAAGAAGAGGAAGACACGGACGCGTGAAGAGAAGCTGCCACCACGACAAGAAGACTGAAGACAAGAGAAGATGTGAGGCTCCAAAGAGTGAGGAGCCATGTGAAAATCTCTGAGAGAGAGAGAGAGAGAGAGAGAGAGAGAGAGAGAGAGAGAGACTCCACAACCCAATGTAACCTGCCCCAACAAAGTAAAACCAGCTCTAAGCCACCGATGATGTAGGCCATGTGGTAGATGTATGTGTGAGCACTTTAGTCAAGGTCGCGGGCACTTATAGTAAGCCTTGGACACATAGAGAGAGAGTGTGTAGGACTATGAGTTTAGGGACTTGAGGCACTGGTTGCGGACTATCAAGAGAGAAACTTGGTACAGGGTCCAGGTGTGCTAAGTTCACTTGAGGGGAGGTGTGCTAGGCACTGGTCTCGCGGACTATCAAGTAAGAGGGAAACTTGGTATAGGGTCCAGGTATGCTAGGAGTATTCACTTGAGGGGAGATGTTGAAATATACAAGTGAAAGGGTGTGTGGGGGAACAAGCCCTTGGCGAGAGGCTGTAAAAGAGAATCTGTAAATGTGAGAGAACCTGTGAAAAGGTGAGAAGAATCTACTGGGAGAGAATAAAGGGTAGCATGAGAAGATTTAGGAAGTGTGGCGATATTCTGGGAGAGGTGGAGAGAATCAAGCAAAAGAGGTGGAGTGAATCAAGGAGAAATCAGTAGGATTAGATGCTTGGATGTAAACTCTATAAATTGAGGCATTGGCCTAATGAGAACTTGCTGGTTTTTTATTATCCATGCCTACATTAAGCTATTTATTAATTACTCACTAATCACGTCTTAATTATCATCTAATCACTTTGTTAATGATGTTGATTCTAGCATTTGATCCACCATAGCTCATCACATTGCTGTAATTTTAACACTATTCCTCAATTATCTCGTTCTCCTCCATCGGGGATCAAAAAGAAATTCCCCATATTCTTTAATGAAAGAGTGATTCTTAAATGACTCATCATGTGCTTATTTATTGCAATCCTAAAATTCCTCCCCATCATGAGAGTCCTTGGTACATTCCTCCCCATCCATGAGGATCATAGTGGCCACAACCTTCTTTGACTTGCATTTGTGCCCAGGTGTGGCAACCTTTCTTTGCATTTGAAACATAGACCCTTGCTCCTCAACTCTTCAATGTTAGGGCCATCTACTCTTTGAGTTTTATTGAAGTTCATCAACTCTTCAATCTTAGGATCATCCACACTTTGAGTTTTATTGAAGATTTGGGGAGGCTTCCTGTTAAAGTTATCCCCTTTCTTTGCATCATGATAGGCTCCATTATTGGGCTGTCCACCTCCATAAAATGTTAGGGAATCTTGGAAGGGATGATTGGGTTGAAGGAAAAGAGAGTTTTCTAAAGTAGGAGGAGTGATGGTTGGCTTAGAAGAGTCCTTTATGGTACCCCCATAGGTTGGGATCTCCTGTATTGGGGTTCATAAAGCTCCAGCAATCTCATGGCCTCTTTGATAGTGCTTGGTCGTCTTAGGGATGATTGGGTTGAAGGAAAATAGAGTTTGCTAAAGTAGGAAGGAGTGATGGTTGGCTTAGAAGATTCCTTTATGGTATCCATAGGTTGGGATCTCCTATATTTGGGTTCATAAATCTCTACCAATCTCATGGCCTCTTTGATAGTGCTTGGTCTTAGGGCTGAAACACCCACCTTGATGTTGAAATCCAAACCATGCACAAACTTTTTCATCTTCATGTCCTCATTCAACCTTCCACAAACATTGAAAGCTTTATAAACTTCTTGATATACTCTCTCACCAACATCCCTTTTTAATATAGCTCATACCACTCCTCATGGTATTGATCAAGTACCAGAATGCCAAATTCATTTCCCTCTTCAACTCATCCCATGAGTGCAGCATGTTCCCTTGTTTGACCAAATGTCTCCACCATTGATGAGCATAGTCCTCCATATCCAATGATGCAAATTGGACTCTGTCTTGCTCATCTTTTGGATAGAGATGAAATTATGTCTCCAATTTAGTATGTCTCCAACTCAGCAATCCATTCCTCCGAATCATATGGGTTTGCACTATCACCTTTAAACTTTGAGATTGTGTCCTTGTCCTTGACATCCTTTGAAGTATGGATTGAGTTCCCAAGATGTGGTGAAGGTTTGAATTTATGCATTTTGGAGTAAGATTCCAAGAATTGATGGAATTTCTTGTACTCTAGCTTGATGAGATAAGGTAGTTCCATCCATCTAGTATGTGCGTGCCATTGCCTCTCTATGAAGGACATATGATCTCAATCTTGTGTGTCATGCATGATCTCTTCTTCATCCCAATACATCTCCTCTTCCTCCATCATAGATTGATTTTCCTTTTGTTGGGTAAACACCCTCTTGGCATCCCCATAAGATGTGTCCATAGATTTTAATGGTACTTGTGGTACTTTCCCATTCAATTGGGACGAACCAGCATAGAATGAAGTTGGTCCCATATCCTTCAAGAGTGGTCTTCTAGCATCCATTATGAGTCCGGTTGAGGGAGCCTTAATGTTGAAATCACGGGTAGCCTTCAAGGAAGCTTCTTGCCAAGCTTTCTTTCCTTCCCTATGGCTTTCAACATAAGTTTCTTGGAAGGTTTGCTTGCCAATGTCAACTTGATGCTGCCCACCATTCCTCCCTTCATAATTGCCAAATTGAGGTTGACTCATGGGTTGGGTCAACCTTTCCTCCGTAACTCCCATCTTTGTGACCATGGTGTAAAACTTGGAGTTCAAAGTGTAGTTAATAGACTCCAACTTTTCCAGAAGAGGTTTAAAGTCTTAGCTCTTGAGAATGCTCTAGGAGTGTACTAAACAATGGTATAAGGGGTTTGACCTGGTCAAAGTGCAACCATTATTTGTTTTTACTTTTAGGTCAAAGTGAACCCTAGAGATTTGACCATACAAATGACATCAAAATTGGGTGTACTTTGGTTTGCTGGAGAGCCCTCAAGTCGTATAATCATTCCATGACATCAAAATTGGGTGTACTTTGGTTTTTTGGAGATCCCTAAGGTCGTACAATCATTCCATGCTGTCAAATACCCCAAACAACTTGTTATTTTTTACTAGACCAAAGATTGCCTTCCGGTGAAGTTTGGCAATTTGGAGAGTCAAAAGGTGTTCGATTTGACAAGTTGACAGCTTGATAGGAATATCTAAGGGAGTACTTTGAGAGTAACTAAATTCCCAAACCTCAATCCAATTGTGCATGGATTGAATTAGGGTTTTCAATTTCTGCAAAAATTATCAGAGTGACTCCAAATGGCTTCCAATTGTTTTCCAATGACACTAGGTCATTCTCCCTTGCGTCATAAGCATAGTAAGCAATCCAAATCACATCATCATCACCATATTTACCTTTAATCCCTTATGTGCATAGAATCTTAGGAAAATTTTAACATGGTACCAAATCTCAATTTTCCTAATGCATCTAATCCAATATCCAATCAATCACTTGCATTTGTCCACATTACATGCATCATTTGGCATCACTCAATGCAAATTTTTGACCAATCCAAGTTTCAATGTGTCTGCAAGATAGGCCCCATTTCCCTTATGATGCAACTGTCCTTTAAAGTCTTCAAGTGTCGAAGGAATGCATTGATGCTTGTTGTTGCCAATCTCCCAGCCAAGCACTTCCCACCATCTTACTAAGTTTAAGTCTAAGGCAAAAGCTAGGGCCAAGTCTTCATGCCAAAGTATCTAATCCCCTCCCATACTGCTTTACCAAAGCACTCATCATGGCACAGTCGGTTCAAGACATGCTCCCCTTGGCCTCTCTGTCATATGCCAAGGTACCCTCACACATCAGTAGTAGTATTCTAGGAAATGTAATATGAGTACAATGTGTAGTGTTGGTGTATATGAATCTCAAATGTAGATAGAGATGATTACAATGATTTGAGCATGAACTCATGCCACAATTTCATATCATTAATAACCAACTTAGCATGGACTCATGCTTCCTTCCATTATCCGTAGTAGCTCCCAAACATCAAAACCACAACCAACCACAACTTATGCCCAATATAAGCATATTACCCCATTAATTTCTTCATGTAGCCTAATAGCATTCCAAGGCATCAAATGACTGTAGAAGCTTTGAACGAATTCCCTCTCAACTCAATGAAATCACAATAGAATGTAGATGGCCATGAATGATTCTATAAGCATGTAGATGGCCATGAATGATTCTATAAGCATGTAAATGGCTTCAATATGCATGGACATGCTAGACACCAAAGTACACCACATGGCACAGCGAACATCATAGCGAGTAGCCAATAAAGTGAACAGCACAACAAACACTGGCAGGCCATGCACACACCTCACGGTAGCATAGCTAATAGGATACGCACAGCATTCGGCCGAGCCATCACCCATGCGCACACCTCACGACAGCACAATTAGCAAAATACACACAGCATCCAGCCGAGCCATTACCCACACACCATTAGGTGAGCAATGGATGTCAAGAATCCATCCTTGGAGAGTCTCAAGAAGTGATCTCTGTAGAACTCACACTTCTAACCAATCTTTGAAGAAGGGAAGGCTACAATGACAAGTGGAGAGCCACACAATAGCTGAAGTGACAAGTGTGAGGCCACTTGTCTCACTTTGGTCTTAATATGCAATTTTTGCTTAAACAGATTGCTGGGGAGTTGTTTGATATAATTGGAGATGTTGACTTCTATGCGCCTAACCATGCTAGTGCCAGAGCAGAATTCTGGACCCTTGTTTACAGATGCTATATATTGAAAAAAAAAAGAAAAAAAAGCAAAAGCTCAAGTAGCTTTTGGGGCTAGTTATATAAACCCCTTAAGTGGGCTTCTTGCCACACATCTCTCAAGTTTTCAAGCTCTCAAGCTCTCAAGTTGCCTTGCACTTTTATTGTGCAAAGATCGAATTTTCTCTAGTTTATCTTGAAGTTTCCACTCTGCTTGTTCTTGTATTAGGGGGCATGTTATTTGATGGACGCATCATGGTGTGGTATTCAATTACACCTTCAATGCCATGCGAGCTACACTTTGCCTCCTCTATCCTCGTTTTTTGTACAAAGAGCCAACAATGCAGCTTCTTTGTTGCACTCGATATTCACTAAAATGTCATTTATTTTTTTATGTATATTTAAGTGCTCTTATGAAGCAGAGATACATGGAGTACAAGACTTGGGTCAATCTCTTATTGAACTACTCTGTGTTGAAGTATCCACTTGGTGGGCGAGGATTGAAAAAATTATGTCGACTTGCGACACTAATATAGATATCTTCACTGAGGATTGAAGATCATTGATTTGTGAAGATGGTAGCGTTGTTTGGAGAGGTTTGTAATTTGAAGGAAAATGCCAAGCGATGGGTTGTACCATTGACCAGGCTTTCGCCCACCATGCCCCCCCCATCCAGAGATGTACGTAGAAGTTGTCGATATGGTGAGGCTTTGGTGCAAATGTTCTCTTCTGCATGAGTATGGATATGTACTCATGGACAGTTGCTACATTAATTTAGCCAAAAAAATAGTAAGCAATAAGCTTAACAAATATATAATGGCTATTGAGGATCGTTGGGAAAGTGTTAATGCATGAGATGGCTTAATCCATGATATGGCTGAAATTGTGAAAGTGCAGATTCTTAAGCCATGAAACTGTGAACCCGTGTGTGAGACCTGAACTTGTGAGATTGCAAGTTTTTTGGCCGTGAAGGGATATTCCGTGAAATGGCCTAATCCTATGAAATGGTGTTTCTGTGTGAAAGTGTAGGCCGTGAACTGGAATCCCGTGAAAGTGCAGTTCCGTGAGATGGGATTCCGTGAAGTTTAGTTCTGTGAGATGGAATTCCGTGAAAGTGCAGGCCGTGAAGTGTAATTCTGTGAGATGGAATTCCGCAAAAGTGCAGGCCGTGAACTGGAATTCCGTGAAGGGTAATTGCATGAGATGGAATTCTGTGAAGTGTAATTCTGTGAGATAGAATTCTATGAAGTGTAATTCCGTAAGATGGAATTGTGTGAAAGTGCAGGCCGTGAACTGGAATTCCGTGAACATGAGATGGAATTCCGTGAAGTGTAATTCCGTGAGATGGAATTCCGTGAAAGTGCAGGCCGTGAGATGGAATTCCGTGAAGTGTAATTCCGTGAAAGTGTAGGCCGTGAGATGGATTTCCGTGAAAGTGTAACCATGAGATGGAATTCCATGAAAGTGCAGGCCATGAACTGTAATTCCGTGAAGTTGCACGATTTGACCCCGTGAAGTTGCACGTTTTGACCTCGATGGTTTTTTTATTTTAAATGATTTTATGGGTCAGCTAGGTCATGGCTTATGAGCAACAGGTTCTTGTACACTTATTTCTCACATCCAGAGGGGTGACAAGAGCATTGTTAGTTTATCCTTGATGCGCCCATAAGTATCCGTTGTTGTAGACGTGGGTATTGATTCTTGAATTTGTTGCTCAAATGTTGTCGAGGAAGTAGGGAAGACTGCTAATTGTTTGATTGTTCAAAGTACCTTGAACATGGCATGTTCAAGTCTCGTGTAAAGGGAATTCTTTCAGGATGTGCCGTGAGTGTTGGTTGACCTAACAAATCCCATAGCTCAAGGGTCATGAGATTGTGTTCTCGTGCTGGATAAAGCTGTGCTTGAGCTGTGGTGATTTTATTTAAAATTTCCAATCCAACCAGAATCCTAGGAATCTTTTCCAAAAGATATGTTGAAAGTTCCAGCTTCGTCTATGGTCTCGTTCTCCTATAAAAGCAATTGTACAATGTCTGCAGGAGTGTTCAAGGTAATTGTTTGCATGGATTCATCTATTGAATACAACAATTCACCTATCCAAGTTTCACCAAGGACGACATCATACTCAAGGGAATCTAGGGTAACATGGAATGTAAATTCCATATCTCCACCGATTGTTTTAGTGTAGCTAAAGTAACCTGGAACTTTAATGTTTTGTGCATTTTCTCCCCTTGCAAGACTATTGTCTGTAGGGATGAGTTTAGGTTGTCCCAATGACATCCAAGTGTCTTTTGTCATGATGTTATGACTAGCTCAAGGGCTAATCAATGCGCATTTGCGCTTAACATCATTGCCTACAGGGAAATCCAACCATACCATGACAGAATCTTCCAAAGGAACCATGGATGTTTTAGTTTTTGTTTCTGCTTCAGATCTCGTTTCTGTTTCATACTCCCATTCACTTTCATCCTCATTTTGGATCTCAGCTTTTTCAAGAGTACCCAATGTGTACACTTGCACACTTGGCCCTCTGACAATTCTTAATGAGGTCTGTTTGGAAACTTGCGAATCCTCATAGCCCTGTTCTATGGAGTTCTTTATGTCTTGGTATAACTCATGTTGAGCCCTTAAAGGTGCAAGTGCCAATGTGATGTTGGCTTCATCAAGAGAATTCCTCCAAATGAGGTTTTGAGAGACTGTTTTAATCTTGTAAGGGAATTATCAAATTCCTCATGTGATTTCTCAAGCATATAGTTCGTGTAATCTATCTCAAATGACTTCTGTAGAGAGTATGTCTTCCTCTTGAAAGGGGAAGCAGTACTCCTCTGGGCTTTGTATTTTGGTTGCTTTTTTAGGATTGGCATTATTAGGCTCAATCACAATCGGTGACCTTGTAAGACATTCAACCAAGCTAAGCATGCTCTCCTGAGCTTGCTTTTTGCATTCTACATATGTCAAGTGATCATTATTATCAATTTGGGGTGGTTGGGTGGATTCTAGTTTCTTGATTGGTCTATGAGGTGCATTGAGTGAAGAGTCAAAACTTATTTCATCCTCACTTAGTGACGTACTAGAACTTGTTTCATCTTCTGACTTTCTTTGGATCGTCGGGTTTTCTTTATTTTTGCCCATGCGACAAGATCAAATTTTCTTTTGGGTTGTTGTATCATGTGTCGCATATATGGGTTTTGTGGTTTGTGTGGTGGCCTTTAAGGTGGATGCTTCTACATCATGTATAGATTTTGGCTCTTTTGGGTTTATGTCCCCTTTTGGGTTTATGTTCTCTACAGGCTCCTTTTCCCTGTCCTTTACTTCAACCTTGGTTTCGATAGTTTGTTGTCCCTTGTTTTTCTTGGGTTTAGAAGGTTTTGCTTTTTCTTTTGGGTTTTGCTTTAAAGCATGTTCTTCTACCCGTGTTTCTTTGGCGTTCTTTATTACCGTCTCTCATGCCTTGGCTTGTAAGCATGTAAGCACATTCAAGGGTACCGTGGACAATTGCCCGTTTTGTACACTTAAGATGTTGAGTTATATTTTGTAGGAGGGTAAGTTGTATTGAAGCAACTCGTCTTGGGCAATTCTGGAACATGTGATTAATGCCACATTGTTCACACATGGGTCACAAAGTGTTAGTGACTATGGGCATGGAAGTATTCCGAACTATACAGTCTACCACCTTGTGAGGTCCACGACAATGGAAACATTGATTCGATTAATTGCTTCCTGTGCAGTTTCTACCCTTTGGACTGTTTCTGTTTGGTGCATGGGAGATGGAGATTTTGAGTCAATTATGGATGAAGCGGGAAACTTTTTAGTATCATGGTCAAAGGTTTTACAATATATGTAGTATAGAAGAGCAGGTGCCTTGTATGCACAATGGGGATTGGGATGGTCGTAGTGATTGCACTCAACAACACAAGGCATTTTGTTCCTCACTTGTAGAGGCATTAAGGATGTTTGGTTTTGAAGGAGTTCATCCTCTCTTAGAGATGTCGATTGAAGGGTGTTTGGTTTTGAAGGAGTTCATCCTCTCTTAGAGATGTCGATTGAAAGGTTTTAAGCAAGGCTGCATAGAATTTGGGGAATGTCAATTCCAAGATCAATCTTTCTTGTGCCATTGCTTCACTTGGTTTAGATGAGGAACACCTCGTAGCATGATCATCTTCCAGCATGTTGTTATCTAAACGTACTTCTTCTTTAATACATTGATCGAATGTTTCCGGATTGGATACAATGATCAAGTTGTGTAAGCTATTATTCTTCAAGCCTAATATGAAACATCTCTTCAATTGAATATCGTTTGAATAACTCACATCGTGAGTCCAAGAGTTTTATCTGAAGGATAAAATCTCTAATGGATTCATTTGGTTGACACTCAATTGAATAGAGTTCTTTTGCTGCTATCCACCGATCACCTTATCTAAAAAAGCCATGTATAAAGGCTAATTTCAAGGTTTTGAAGTTGGTCTCGATCGTCGGCATCAATGTGATGAACCATCGACTAGCTTTTCCCTCTAAGTAAGCATAGGTTCAATGCATGTAACTTAGTGGGACAGTTGGGATTTCCAAAGGCTTCACATCTTTGTTCAAACATTTGAATGAATTGAACAGGGTCTGTTGTTTCGTCATATTTGTCCATAATTTTAGAAATTTGTACGGTTGTATTTCTGTATGAGTCACTAAGGCCGTATGTGAGTGCTCTTGTTGGGAGAGACTCACTGAGTCCTTGGGCTACCCCCCTTCCCTGACTAGTCAGTATGTCCAGGGTGTGGGCAAGCCAGGAAAGGGTTGGTACTTATAGGATTTGTGGGAATGTTAGGTAAGGGACCAAAGCCCGGTGGGATCGAAGTGATAGGGGGTGTAAAACCTGATGACACGCTTGTTATAGGCATAGCCAATGGTATTAGGAGATGCATTTGTGGCATATATCTCAATGGCTCATAGATGTTAGCCATTGGGTTCAGTCCTTGTGTGATCCCTGGCAGTCCCTCTATCGTGGCCATGTCGGCGTGAACCGGCCTTCACGAAAAAAATAAATTTGATTTTTTTAAAGGAGTTTAGTGGTGGGAAATATGAATTTCCCTTTTTGGGGGGGATATTTTTCTAATTTAAAATGAAAGAGATATGGGCATTTTTCCAAAAAGGTAAGTGGGAATCAAAAAAGTCAACCTTTTTATGACACCCCTTACACCCTTCATAAATGACCCCCAAAATGGATAATTTGACAACTCATGAGCATCTACTCATTGAATGCTCATTAGCCTTAATGAGTTATGTAAAAAAGTGATTAAAAATTAATCTAAAATTAATCTTTTCACTAATCTTTTCCTCTTTTACACTAATCAAAGACTCTAATTAACCACTAATCCCTAATTAATTCCCACAATTGAGCACATCATTGGATAGAGCAAGGGAATGCTCATCTTTGTGCATCAACAAATGTGTAAATTAATTTGAAATAGGGGATTAATTAGATTCTTAATTATGGTCTCCTCTTTTAAGGTAAAATTAAGCAAAGAGAGTTAATTTCTTCAATTAATGAAAAATTTGATGTAATTAGGTGTTTTGATGCATTTAGGTGCTCTCAAAACACTCAAAAACACCAATTTCAACTACTCATATGATCAATTTAGACCCCAATTAACATATTTTCTAAAATTTTTTACCTCTTGAGCAAGATTAATTACCGTTAATGACAAAAACCAGTCTATTAAGAGAAATTAGTCAAATTCAAGGATTTTTTGATGGTTTTAAGATTTTTTTTGAAAGATTAAGCTACTCCTAATGCTTACTAACACTCTAATAATCCAAATAATTTTAACAACAAACACACAATTAAACTAAAATTAATGATCTTAGTTCTATGTTTAACACTAAAGAGAGCTAACATTGACTAAAAATTATAATCTATTGCATTGTTTGATGCAATGGATGCAAACTAAGCCTAATACAAACTATGTGCAAGCCCTAAGAACATGAAAACCCACAATAACAACAAAAACAACAAATTAAGCTAAAAATTAAGCAAAAGGCATTCTTTTCAAAAACAAAAAAGAGAGCTATTTTACACCAAATCACACACAATTCACCATCAAATCCACATCTTTTTCATGGAAAACTATTAATCAAGATAATGGGCAATGGGTAATGCGTAGATTAGAGGAAAAACAATGGAAAAAGCCAAGGGATGGCTTCCCTGCACAGCGATGCTAAAAATGTTAAGGCTCACCCTAACCCTCGAAACACATCCAAAAAAAGATTACCTGGTGAACCGCAACTGTCGTGAGGATCTTTCCAATGGCTGAGCTCGTAACCCTTGAGGTCTCCAAGCTCTACAACTACTTGAGAAGCAATTCCACCGCGCCTCGCGAGTGTTGTCACACCGCCACGTTGCACTATACGGGTACTCGTCCCTCCTCTCACCTCACTTCACTCACACAGACTCACTAGCATGCATTAGGAGAAGAGATTAGAAAGAGCAAGACTCAATTACACAATGGGAGAGTATGTTGTATTATGAGAGATATTCACTTATATACGTGGCCATAAGTGTTCACACTCACTTAAATTGTGGCCGGTCGGGTACTTTAGGCTCATAAGAGGCCTAATGCTATTACAACGACTACTCTCATAATATATCCATGAAGTACATCACTTAGGACTCCATCCTAACTTGCTACCACACGCTCTTGAAGTGGGAATTGCCATATATACTTCATCACACCATTATGAGCACATGTCCAAGTTGTAGCTTTGGACACCATTGCTTTATATCTTGAATGTGTGACCCTTTGGTGTATCTATTTGATGTAAGATAATGGCGGTAGCTCTTGTTAACCCTAGAATTGGGTTAACATCTAGTTCTTATTTTCTCACCTTGCATTCTTTATTTATTCTATTTTCTTTGAATATTTAATTTCTTAAAAAATAATTATGAAAATGGTCTCTAGTAGGGGTAACCGACGTCGATAGTAAGCACTTCGGGGGGTTTTCCTAGAATCTTGACTCCTATTTCTGGCCTCTCTCGTAGGCTGAGCTTGGGTGTATGCTAAGCCATGGTAGCCCGCCAAACAAACGCGGTTCATCCTCCATCAGTTGCGTGAGCTCACAGATCCCCTTCCATATCCTTTGTCCATTAACGACCATGTGAGTCCACCTGCAGTGTGGACAACATAGCGTTAGATTATGACCATCTGTAGAGGTTGGCAAGGCTGACATAGATCACTCCCAGGATGATCTCCTTAATGAGGAGGAGTATGGAATGGATGATCTCTGTATAGACATGGATATAGATGAATCCGAGATGGAAATCTCGCATGAGTCCATTTTTGAGTTGTTTACTAGGACGGCTTTAGAGAAAAACTAAAATGAAATTTGGCCATGCTTAAGAGCATTCATGCTTGCTTGGATGCCACCTCAAAGATCTACACAGAGGAGGGCACAATTTCCCTCTCGAGAGGACATAGGGCCTCGTGCGAGTAAGCAAGCTGCAGTGCTTGGTAGTGTCTGCTAGTTTCCTCAAAGACCTCAGGGTGCCAACCTTTGGGGGGGAGGAAAAAGAACGCAACAAGGATGCAGTGAATATTTTCCTGTAGAAGTGGTCGGATGTGCATAACCTCAGGCAATTTCCTGATGAGGTGAGGCCCGTAGAGGCCAACTTGACATGCAAGGCATACAAGTAGTGAATAAGCTTGGCCAATAGCGCCATGCACCCTCATACTTGGGTAGAGTTTGAAACATTGTTTCAAAAGGAATTCTTACCAATAAACGAGTTGCAAAGGTCTTGGCATGAGTGGGATAAATGCTTGATGCAGGGCATATCACTCACCCAATAGATCTCTAACTACTACGAGATTGTCTTGAAGTTAAAGGGAATCGATGAATTCCAAACTTTACGTGGTTTCATGAGGGGGCAAAGAAACCATGCCATACTAGAGACAAAAACTAAACAAAGATCCAAAAGCAACATGAAGGAAAATTTGTGCTTTAACTGCTTTGAGGCAAGACATAGCAAGGCAACATGTCCTAAGCTAAGCACTGTGGAGGGGGTTTCAGTGATGCCAAAAAATCCTCGAGGCAAGTTCATACTATCCAATGATTAGCTCTTAGTTTCGCAGAGTTTAGAGAGGTCACGATTTATTATACGGATAGTGCCCATGCTTGCTGCATGACACATTCTATGTGGGAGCCATTATTTGGACCACATGACTACATGATTTGGTTCGATTATATGGTAGGATAGGTGGCCATAGAGTCACTATCATGATTGATGATGGTGCCACACACAACTTCCTTAACTATGTAATGGTTAAGAAGTTGCGAGTACCTGAGACTAAGAGTGACCATATACGGTCTCGTTAGCTAATGGTCACGATAGTACCGTTTGGGACATAGTGGTCTTAGGGGTGTTAGTAGTATCTATGAAGGACTACAAGACTTCATTAGACTTTTAGGTCATGCATTCGGCTAGAGCCGATATTTATCTAGGCAGGGAGTGGTTATATAACCTGGGCCCTACCATGCATCGTAGCTACCAGGAAAATACCATAGAGTTCATGTATGAGGGGAGAGTAGTGAGGCTACAGGGTGAGCGTGAGGTACCAGCCACACCTCTTATTCCTAGAGTTGTGTTGTGCCATCGATGCCGAGACGATATTCATGAGGTATATCTTTGTACCCTCTTATATAATTTTGTTTCCTTAGATGAAAAATATGTTGATAATGTTGTTTCTGTAGATGCAACAAGTGTTAAAAGTTAATGTTTTTGTAGTTGAAACTGGTTTAATTAACAAAAACTTAAATAGCCTTGCAAGAGACCCTTGTTTGTTAAGCACTATTTTTTCCTCTTGTGAACAAAACCAAAAAATCAAGGCGGAAATCAAGATTATAAAAGCTAAGAAGTACGCAGTTACGTTGAGTTCTTTATTATGAGAGTTTAAATACCTCTTTCCCAATAATTTGACGGATGGTGTTCCACCATCTAGGGATATTGAGCATAGCATTGAGGTGCTCCCTGGTTCGAAACCTATAAGCAAGCCTACTTCTAGAATTAGCGACTCCGAAGCACAAGAGGTGGAATGGCAATTAGCTGAGTACGTGAAGAAAGGTTCATAAGACTAAGCTCTTCACCCATTCTTTTGGTAAAAAAGAAAGATGGGTCTATGTGGGTGTGCATAGACTACTGTGCTCTTAATCAAATTACAATTAAGAACAAATACCCAATGCCAAGCATTGACGAGTTATTTGACCAAGTTAATGGTGCAAGATAATTTTCTAAGGTTGATCTTAGATCCGGGTATCACCAAGCTAAGATAAGGGAATAAGATAATCCCAAGACTGCATTTAGGACTTATTTTAGACATTAAGAGTTCCTAGTTATGCCATTTAGCTTGGTGAATGTGGTAGCGACATTTATGACGCTGATGAACAATGTGTTACATCCCTACTTAGGAAAATTTGTAGTAGTTTTCTTAGACGACATATTGGTTTCCAATAAGTCTAGAAAGAAACACTTACATTATTTGTGCTTGGTGTTTGAATTTCTTAGGAAAAATAAGTTATTTGCGAAGGAAAGAAAACGCACATTTTTCGCTAAGAAAACTCAATATTCCGCAGAGGGAACATGGATGGACCCTGGGAAGGTGGAATCCATTCTCAAATGGTCGAAACCAAGGAACCTAGAAGAATTGCAAATTTTTCTAGGCTTGTCGGGGTTTAACCGACAGTATGTCAAGGACTACACGAAGATTGCAGCCCCTATTCATTGGGGGGATCCTCAACAAAGGAGTTTGAAAAACTCAAGGTGGCCATAGACACGACACCTATTTTGAATATTGTGGATCCCAATGAACTGTTTGTATTGGAGACACACGTGAGTGGGGAGGCCATAGTGGCAGCTTTAATGTAAAGGGGATGCATTTAAAAGCAAAAATCTTGACCACGCCTGCCATAACTACTCGGCCTATGAGCGAGAGTTACTAGCTATTATATTCACGCTTTAAACAAATGGCAACATTATTTATATGGTGCTACTTTTGAGGTCCGGAAGGAACATGAAAGTCTGAAACGGCTTTCTAGTCAAAATGAGTTAAAAGGTAGAAAAGCTCGGTGGGTACAAGAGTTTGATCTACAGCTCTCTTATTACCAAAGAGATAAATTTAATATAGTAGCGGATGTGCTGAGTCACATGTTGATAGTGAACGAGTTGAGTTTCACCACAATCAAGAGTAAATTCTTGGATTCACTACGTGGTGGTATATCTAGTCTTTTCAAAGGTGTGGCTTGCTATACACGGTTGCACTTGTTAGCAGCCTACACTAGCCTACACCTTCTTTGTTTGAAAGGATCACTAATCTGGAGCGATTAGCCAAGGTTTCAATGACAAAAACTAGTCCAGAGAGACTAGGCAAGTCTCTTAGGCTATGTACCGAGATATATAGCTCGGGGGTGGACCCTTCACAAACCACTTGACATTGGTTCATTTGGGGGTGATAAAGTTCGTTAGGGGGAAAAGTATAGACACCATTCCATTGACAATGAGTACCTACTCTATGAGGGTAGAGTTTGTGTACCAACTATTGGTGCCTTTCAATGCCAAATTCTTATTGAAAGTCACAATAGCCCGAGTGCTAGTCATCTCGGGATACATAAGACCTATGCACTAGTTAAAAGACAATTTTATTAGCCTAGTTTGTTTAAGGACGTCCAGGACTTTGTGCTAAAATGCAAGAAGTGTCAAGTCAATAAACATGAACGCCTTAAGGTTGGAGGTTTGCTACATCCATTGGATATTCCCAAGGGAAATGGGAGAGTATTTCCATGGATTTATCACACTGGTTTACCTAAAACGATTCGAGGGAATGATTCGGTTTGGGTAGACAGATTGACCAAGATGGTCAAATTTATACCTACTACTAAAAAGGAGGCGAAAACTCTTGAGTTAGCTAGGTTGTTTATCGAATATCTCTACAAACTTTATGGCCTACCTGCAGATATAGTTTTGGATAGGGATAGAAATTTTGATAATCATTTTTGGAGGGAAGTCTTCAAAAAGTTGGACACTACTCTGAGAATGAGTACGACTGATCATCCGCGCAGTCTGATGGTTAGACCTAGAGAGTAAACCAAGTGCTAGAGGACATTCTTTGAGCGTATGTTAGTAAAAAGAAATACGATTGGGAGGAGTACCTACCACATTTAGAGTTTGCTTATAATAGTTCGAAACATTTAGCGCAATTAGATTTAGTCGATTCATGTCAATGTATAGTTTCGAGCCGAAATCTCCTATGGGCCGTTGGCTACAAAAGGAGAAAATTCAGTCTATCAAGGATTTCTTTGAAGACATGCAAGATATGCTAAAAGTAGCAAGAGATAGCATTCATAACATAAGGTCGTACAAAAACATATGCTGACAAGAGCGGTAGAGAAGTGACCTTTGAAGAGGGTGACTTTGTTTTCTTGAAAGTCCCTATGAAGTCAGAGACTCTCAAGACGGGAAAGTGTCAAAAGATTTCTCCTAGCAGTCCATTTAAAATCCTTAAGAAGATTGGTAACGTAGCATACAAACTTGAGTTGCCAGAGAGCTCTCGAGTACATCCTATTTTTCATGTTAGTAGACTTTGAAAAACTGTTGACCGTAAGGAGAACGTAGTTACTCCTAACATTTTGGTGGAACTTGTTGAACCACCGCCTCTTCCACATGAACTCGAGAAGATTCTTGAATTTAGAGAACGTAAGACAAGGCATACTATGTACCGAGAGGCACTTGTTAAGTGGAAGGATAGGGAGGATGAAGTGTCTAGATGGGAATGCTTGAGTATGACTACATGCCAAAGAGAGGGTGGCGAGTGAGTCCAGGGTTTAGGGGTGAGATGCCTGGGTCTATCATCACGGGAGTGAGATTTTTTCAGAATATTTTATCATGGGAGTGAATCCAATTAATTATGTGCGATGCAAGGTTCATGTGTGAAGCATGGTAATGAATGATTTTCATTTGTTATAATTATCTTTGTGAGTGATTCCAAAGTAATTGTGATCTAACATTATGGATTATGTTGAGTATAGATCATGAGTTCGAGACGAGCAAGGTGGACATTGGACGAGATTATCTAGCCAAGCACGTGTGCTAAATATTTAATTTTGTATGGTTTGGCCCATTGTACATATATTGGGCAAGGATTATTTTTTATGAGATGCTTTAAAAGCATTGGACTAAGGCTCAATTTTGTAAAAAAACCCAATTTTGGAAAAGCTATGCTATTAATGGCTCCAAGGGCTAAATTTATTAATATGATTAAAATACTGCGTGTGGGAGTGGAGCCACACACGTCGGGGGGGAGATTACACCCAGTCTTGTGTTCTTGATCTTTCATGCTTTTGATTCATGCTCTTGATTTATGCTATGATGTTATGGTTTAATTTCTTTTATTATTAAATTTATGGAATAATTTAATCTCCATGTACCATGGTCCTGTAATAACAGTGATACAGTGGTATCAGTGGTATCAGAGCACTGCAAATTCAAGATTTGAATTTGGGTCATGGAGAGTTGAAGAAAAATCAAGAAATTGATTTTTACTCAAAGGTTATTAATAGACTTGGAGCAATTTGAAGGCTTTTCAACAAATTCAAATATACTTGCACATGAGAAGAGTAGAATTTGGAGCAAGAGTACAAGGCTTTATAGCAAGAGTACAAGGCTTTAGACAAGGACACAATTCATCCAAAAATCTAAGAGATAAAGAAGAGAAGGTATGGAAAACCTTTGGGCAAAAGAAGCTATGTTTATGTGAATTTTGTGAGCCATTAGATCAAAATTTGGATCAAGGGCTAGGAAGAAAGCCACTTTTTTGAGAAAAACCACTCTTCTTTTCCCAAAACCACCCTTCTTCTCCCAAAACCACCTTTATCAACTCAAATCCTTTCCCTAATCCAACCGTACGGATGAAATCAGCAAAGAGGAGGAGCGATTTCCTATAATCGGATTGTCAAACCAATAAGAGTGTCTGAATTCCATAATCAAGGGTGGAGGTTATTAATTTTTCTTATTTGTTTTCAATTAAAAAAGTGTGAAGACTCAAATTAAAAATCCATATCTACACACACACACACACACACACACACACACACATATATAATTCCAATTGATATTTTTCTTTTTTCCCTCTCTTCAATTCAACGGATGGCCGATGGCGATGGGGGGAATCTTCATTTTTCTTTCCCTCTCCACAAATTCACCGCGGGCTGTTTCCTTTTTTGCGCTCTAGCGTACGGCGTTGGCGGGGTGAAAGCTTTGTAGTAAAGCTTTAAATATATATATATATATATATATATATATATATATATATATATATATATATATATATATTCACGGTCTGCAAACCCATCCCAACTTTACCTAAACTATGGCCAAAGTTTGATTTTTTTTAAAATACTATATGGTGATAGATATCAATGCGTGATTTTCAATTTTAAAATTTTTGCCAAAATTCAATTATATTCTAGGGTAATGTTTAGCACAAATTTTCAATTGTTTAATTTCAAGACTTCTACCAAGCCTTATGGTATTCCATGTTCAAGTCTCCATAGCTTTCTCATAAAAGGTTTATTTTCAGTTTTGAAAATTTCAGTGGATTCGAATTTTTCAAGACTCGGGGGATCAAGTTTATGGAAGACATCTTGGAGATTGTCTACGAGCACATGGCAACCAACCCACAAAAATTTTATGCATATTTGGCTCAAAAGATTTTTAATAACCCTATTGAACAAATTTTTAGATGGCCAGTATATTGAAGCGACAACGAAAAACGTTGCCTCGAGACTTCAGTTAATTTCTTTCAGAATAATATTAAACTAATCATGTTTTTGAAAAAAAAAAGGGGTAGTAGATTACTATCTTCTTAGACCAACTCACCATCCTCTGAATTATGATTTCACTTTGTATGATTTTATTCAAAAATGTAATCTACTCAGTCTCTTTCTACCCCATTGGAAATTTCGTGTAAAGACTCTCAACCACACAGAATGATACCTATACTTACTAACTAATAAAATTTTCTGTTTGATCAGTTAATATCCTCTTTTTCAACCCGACAAATTATGAGATGTCTTTTCTCATACCTTGAACATTTTATAAAATAATTTTCTATATTTTCCAAACATTTTGATTTTTTGCAGCTTGACTTCGACAAGTTTTGAGTTAAGTTTTCGTATCCGCATTCTAGATTAATTGTAAGATTAATTAATTATGGCATGCATATTTTGTGTCATCCAAATCAATTATTTTGTAGCTCAGCAAATCAAATTCATGCGAGCTAAGTCCTTCACCACTCTCTCTATTTATCTTTATAATTTCGAATATTTAATTTGATGATCATAATAATTAAATCTCGATTTATCGTTTCTTCAAATTATTAATTCATTAAAAATTATTAGATCGTATCCTTTTAAATCCAAATAAATTTCATTAGGCATTGTTTAGATTATCACTTTTTCTTTGGATGATTAATTTATTTGCATGTGCAAAATTAATTATCTCAATGTTTATTTCCTAGTTTTTAATTAAAATTTGTTTGAGAAATTATAGTTGCATGCTAGAAAAATTCATAAAAATCAAATTTTAGTTTCTAAATATTCTCCATTAATTTTTAGATTTTAAGGGTATTTTTAAAATTATTTTTTATAATTTATTTCATTGTATAATGAATTAGTAGATTAAAATTATAATAAAATTAGTAAAAATAGTAGTAAAATTTCAAGGAAATTTTAGATTTTAGTAAAATTTTAGAAATTAATTCTATAAATTTAGTTATTTAAATTAATTATTTAGTGATTTTTCTTTAGAATTGTATGAAAATTCATTTTTACTACTAAGAAATTACTGAAAAATCATGTAAGCTATAATTTTAATCTCTTTAACCCTCTTTAATTTTAAAATTAGTTGTTGATTAATTTTTACTATTTAAAATTAATTATTTTATACAAGTTTCATTATAAATGGTTGAAATTTCATTTTCGAGGTTAGGAAAATTTGTAAGCATTTATTTTACTGTCTTTTATATGTTTAAGTTTTAAGAATTAATCATTAATCATTTTTAAAGTCAAATTAATTAATTATTTCATTTCTTTCGAATAATTCTCTTATAGAGCACCCTAGTTTCTAGAAACCAATTCCAGATGACAAGAAAACACTCAATTCACAATATCAAGAATAAGGAAAACTTGTACTAGTAGATCACTTGGATTGATTATTACGACTAAGAGCAGATATGCTAAATTTAATGACGTAGCTAGTCGGTCTCCAGCAAGTATTAGTTCAAGTGACGAGTAATTGTTAGTAGATAAAGACAAGTTCTCCATTAAGTTGTTGGAAAAGTACTCTGAAAATCAAGTTTTGTATCACTCGATCGTAATCATGGATGGTAAGGTAAGATTAAAAGTAACCATCAAGTCAAGATTACGAATCAAAGTATCAATCACAAGAGAGTATAGTCTTAATTTTTCACAAGATACAAGTACAAGATTTATTCAAGCTCAAGAGGAAGTTTTATTTTAGTGAAAGAGACGTTCAAACCAAAACTTTAATCAAGTACAAGATTCCTAAAGAGTACAGATTTCTATTCAAAAGTAGAGATTTGTTCAAGTCTACAAACATTAATTGTAAACAAGATACATCAATTGTAAACAAGACCTCTTTCAAGATTAAAAATCCCTGAAAATCATATTAGACCGAGGAGTTTAGTATGTTATGTGTAGAAAATCTAAGTTTAATTTAGTATCATACCAAGATTAGTAATAATTATTAAACTTTCATCTTTTTCTTACAGACAAGTTAGAAATAATCTGTTGACCCAGGTGGCTTTCACGACACCATCTTCAAGACCAAACAGGAAATGGAGATTCTTACCTTAAACACATGCTTATTGAAATCATCATTGGAATTAGATGGCAGGTGCGAGGGTACCGAATGAGGTGTCGCACCAATGAAAGATTGTGTGAGGGTACCGAATGAGGTGTCACACGAGAGAGATACGTGTGAGGGTACTGAATGAGGTGTCGCAACAGTGATAGATTGTGTGAGGGTACCGAATGAGGTGTCACACGAGAGAGATGCATGCGATGGGTACCGAATGAGGTGTCGCACCACCAGAGAGATGCGTGTGATGGGTACCGAATGAGGTGTCGCACCAGTGAAAGATTATGTGAGCGTATCGAGGTGTCACATGAGAGAGATGCGTGCGAGGGTACCGAATGAGGTGTCGCACAGGTGAGGATTAGTGTGAAGGTCACCGAACGAGGTATCACACTATGCGAGGGTCACCGACGGAGGTGTCGCACCATATGAGGGTATTGAATGAGGTGTCGTATGGGTCCTCACGAGTCATACCATACTAGTGATTGTGTATCGTGGGTGACTCCACAATAAATACTAATCATCTAGTGTTATTGATGCATGTAGTATTGCCAGGGAATGGTGATTGAACTATGTTTAATTATTTGAGTTAACCTTGTTAGGTTGTTGATCATTTGACGCAATTGAGGACAATTGCTTCCCCAAAGGGGAGGACTATCACGGGAGTGAGATTTTTCAGAATATTTTATCATGGGAGTGAATCCAATTAATTATATGTGATACATGGTTCATGTGTGAAGCATGGTAATGAATGATTTTCATTTGTTATAATTATTTTTGTGAGTGATTCCAAAGTAATTGTGATCTAACATTGTGGATTATGTTGAGTATAGATCATGAGTTCGAGATGACCAAGGTGGACATTGGACGAGATTATCTAACCAAGCACATGTGTGCTAAATATTTAATTTTGTATGGTTTGGCCCATTGTACATATATTGGGCAAGGATTATTTTTGATGAGATGCTTTAAAAGCATTGAACTAAGGCTTAATTTTGTAAAAAACCCAATTTTGGAAAAGCTATGCATGGCTCCAAGGGCTAAATTTATTAATATGATTAAAATACCACGTGTGGGAGTGGAGCCACACATGTCAGGGGGGAGATTGCACCCAGTCTTGTGTTATTGATATTTCATGCTTTTGATTCATGCCCTTGATTTATGCTATGATGTTATGGTTTAATTTCTTTTATTATTGAATTTGTGGAATAATTTAATCTCCATATACCATGGTCCTGTAACAAAGTACCGTGGGTGTCCGGGTTAGTGTGGGTAAGCAGGCCCCTACATATAGCCTGGTGGGATGGGGAGATCCCTCATTCTTGCTCTATGGTGGCTGGGAGGTGAACACGAGCCTTTCCTCTCTCATTTCGCATAGCCGGAGTGTTATGTAGGAGTCCATAGTGATTGGTGCATCACAATAGGTGAAAGAGAGCCATACGTGATGTTGAAGGCGTGTATGTTGTGATGATGGGTTGATAGTATATGCACTTGGCATATGTGATGTCGAGCGTATGTACGTTGTGATGATGGTCGATAGTATATGTGGGACACTTATGGATGCCCATGGTATTTTTGATGGTTTATAACTTTATATGTGAACAATTCTATTTTTGAAAAGTGCAAGCTTAATTTGTTAGCTCCAAGGGCTAATTTTTGCATACATATCCAAATACTCATGTTGTGAAGGGCGTTACACACGAGGGGAAGAGGTAATGTTTATTTATTTATATTGTTTATGCTATGGTTTTTATGTTGGATTTGCTAAAGGCATATGTCTACGCTTATGTTTGTTCATATGTGCATGAGGTAATTTTCACAAGTGGTACAAAGGTCATGATAGGTAGACTTCACAAAGCGACAAAATTATAGACCATCACTAATGTGTGCGTGTGAGAGAAAGAGAGAGAGAGAAGAAGAAGAAGAAGAAGAAGAAGAAGAAGAAGAAGAAGAAGAAGAGGAAGAAGAAGAAGAAGAAGAAGAAGAAGATTCTTTTAACGTGTGGGAAAGAATCCCAACCATTATTTACCGTATTAGACTGTCTCATCGGGTTTTAGCTCAGGCGGGTCCATACACACACACACACACACACACACACACACACACACACACACACACACACACAGAGAGAGAGAGAGAGAGAGAGAGAGAGAAGAAGAAGAAGAAGAAGAAGAAGAAGAAGAAGAAGAAGAGGAGGAGGAAGGGAGAGTATGAGATGAGGTCCACTTTGAGATTTGCCAAAAAGAAACTTGATAAAAAAAAGCGAATATGCAAAGCTAAAAACGAGAGAGAGAGAGAGAGAGAGAGAGAGAGAGAGAGAGAGAGAGAGAGAGAGAGAGAAGAAGAAGAAGAAGAAGAAGAAGAAGAAGAAGAAGAAGAGGAGGAGGAGGAGGAGGAGGAGGAGGAAGGAGGAAGGGAGAGTATGAGATGAGGTCCACTTTGAGATTTGCCAAAAAGAAGATAAAAAAGGCGAATATGCAAAGCTAAAAATGAGGGAGGGGGTTCATATGTGTTACTTCACCTACTAATAGCTATTCCTGTTGTATATTCACTACTATTAGCTATTCATGTTGTATATTCACACTTTTATTCATGTTACTTCACTACTAGTAGCTATTTGTGTTGTATATTCACACTTTTATTCATGTTGTATTAATTAATGCTCGCTATGCCCGCTATGCGGGGGCATTAATTAATATCACCTTACAAGATCAAGGTTGAAGGCTCATTTTAGCAAGTACTACCTACCTCCTCCCTTCTCCTCCTCATCCCTCCTCTGCCCCTCCTATGCGCCTCTGCCCATCACCATCTGCCCTACTATTCACCTCTGCCCATCAGCCTCTGCCAACATCGTTTGGCCCCCCAAGAGTCTTTTTTTCATGGCACGATCGCTTATCCTCTGCGTATTGAGGGACTTAGATTCATGGCATGATTAGCTTTTTTCCCCTTATCCTCACCTCTACTATGCATGTCTTGGAGAGAGAGAGAGCATGGGTTCACTTGCACGATATGGGGCAGAGAAACAGAGACAGTGCATGGCTTCGCCTACAAGATGCGAGAGAGTAACAAAGGATAAATCCGCCTACAAGCCATGCAGGGAGGCGAAAACGGACAAGTGTCCATGTTTTGTAAATAGAAAAGTAATAATAGAAACCAAGGAGAAATAGAAAGCATGTGGACATTCGAATTTGGACATGTGGACATTCGAATTTGGACCTTACAAAAAACAAGGTTTGTAAACACATGCAAACAGCATATTCCCTACTAATTAATAATGACATAAAAAAACATTTTTGCCACATATATATATTCAGCAATTAGTAATGGACATATGATTAGGGAAACTTTTTATGGGAAATGGTAATTTTGAACAACTATTTACTTGGTATATTTTATCCTATTTTATAACTATATTTGGAAATTCTATAATGAGTCATATTTCCTTCAACGGTCAACTTGAATGCATTTTCCAGAAATTGAACTAACCTAAATATGTATTTTCCCGAATGGTAGACTCATGTAGAATAGCAACATGCCCTTATGCATCCTACGCATATGGTCATTCTCAGTAACCTGGGGCCCGCTCCTGCGAATCCAACGCTTCATATGCGTTGAATCGAACGCATCATATTAGGCCAAGTCATCATCCGCATGATTGAGCGATGTGGCATCCACGTTGGCATCCCCATGAAAATGCAACTTTGGGGGCGGAGGAACTTTTCGCAGAAAGAAGGAAAGCAAGAAAGGGGGCATTGCCGCAGATCCTGCAGGCACATACATGGCCATGGCTTCGACCTAGCTTCCTCTCTCCGGGTATGATTCCGTTTCATGTATTTGCTGCAGGGGGCAGCCCTAGCCGGCATCCAGAAAATCGCCATTTTGTGTGCAAAACCCTGGAGTAAAACAGGGATACATGTCTGTATGCAGAACCCTGGATGAAAGGAGGGGTCCGTTGGCGATTCACGTATGAAGAATCTGTTTTGTGTACAAAACCCTCGACAGAAGCAGGAATCCATGACCGACTTATGTAAAACAGAAGCTTGACACAGATTCAGGGTATGCTTGCTCGAGGAGGGTTATAATTAAGAATAACTTCATCTGTGTAAGGATTTACTTAGAAAATGGTGCTTGGATTAAGCCAGGAGGCATGATTGGTGTAAGGATTTAGTTCTTTGACCTCTTGTAAGGATTACGGTAACTTGCCTTCTGAATGAGTGCAGGGGCATCATGGGATGTATCACCAGTGTCGTAACATGCCCATTTGTAAGAAGCTATTTTGCAGTTTCTAAACTCCTCCACTTGTTTCTTAAGCCTGTTTTAGGTTTTGTTTGATCATTTACTTGGATTTAACGCCTGTTTTAATAAAATTTTGTTTTATTAACTGCTTCAAAGTTCTTGATGTGTGCAATGATCAGCTTAGTTAGTTAAGCAGGAAATTGCGTTTGAATAATTTTGCGATCTTTTTTCCATGCTTTCTTTCGCTGGAAAGTGGAGAGAAGTTACAACATTCTATTGCATTTTTTGGTTTGGTGCTACTTAGCCTTTCGTACATGTGGCTTACATGCATGCAGATCATGCATTCCTCTTTACAATCGTGCCTTAACCATGTATGAGTGATCAAGTTTTAATGGTGAAGGGGTATTTGATTTGTTTAGTTTTTTTACTCTTTTTCTTATATGTACAGCTGAACCTGGAGGTCCTGACTCAGCAATGCCAAAAGATAAAAGCAATAATCATCACCTCTCTCACAAAACCAGAGATTATACATACAACCCTTACTCAAGACATGGCAAACGACCTGCAGCTTCTTTGGGCAATGGTGCAGCTGCAGCTGCAGATGACACTACCTCCAGAAACGAATGGGAAGATGTGACATGCTCTGTTTGTATGGAGACCCCTCACAATGCCGTCCTCTTACGATGTAGCTCTTATGAGAAAGGATGTCGGCCTTATATGTGTGATACAAGCTATCGCCATTCAAATTGCCTTGATCAGTATTGTAAGGCTCACTTGGCAGGTCAGAAGGCTTTTGCCAACAGTCATGAAAATGGTCAACTTGAGACTGAAAATAATATGGATAGCTTGAGAGATGATGACAATATCAGCTCCTGGTCGGGGTTGTCACTGGGGTTAGATAGCAATGAACAAGGAAGGTCTCAGATGTTAGATAAACAAGTGTTGGAAGACACAAATGGAAAAGGAAAGCAAAGTTTTGGAGAGAGTTCACAGGGAGCCTCTCTTCTACATGGTTGTGATTTATTGGGCCTACTTTGCCCTCTTTGTAGAGGCCATGTGCAGGGATGGGAAGTGGTTAGAAAAGCCCGGGATTCTCTGAACAAGAAGGCCAGGGTTTGTGCCCGAGAGGCCTGTTCCTTTACTGGATCATATGAAGAGCTTCGTGCTCATGCAAGAAGAGATCACCCTGCCGCGCGGCCTGCTGAAATTGATCCTGCTCGCCAGCGTAGCTGGACACGACTGGAGCGGCAGTGAGACCTTGGGGATGTGCTTAGTATTATTCAATCTGCCATGCCTCGTGCCACTGTTTCTGGGGATTATGCTGTTGATGATGAGGAAGATTACATAAATAACATTGACCATGACTTTCCCAATGATGAGGGTCATCTGTTGACTGTCTTCTTATTGATCCAAGTGTTTGGACCTGTGCGTTCCATAGTTGGTGGGAGGTCATTTCCACCCATCAGAGGAGTTTTAAGGGGTTATCGTAGATCGGGGAGGACACGGCAGGGGCTTTGGGGGGAGATTTTGCAGCAACCAGCTTCATTTAAATCAATCACAGCTGTGATTGTCATGTGGGACTAGAAGTTACGAGGTTTCCTTTAAAATGGTGATGCAGTATGGTAATGCGGATGGTGCTGCAATACATTTAAAAAGCAAAAATGGTAATAATATGAGCATGGGTTTAATCTTCTGCTATCAAGGTTTATTATGATGCAAGGGTTAGTGGTTAAGCAAAGTTGTGCCCTGGAGGTGCGCGATAAACCTAAATGCTTCATCAGTGGTGCAATGTCTAGGTTCTTTGTGGCTCAGAAAATGTCTACCATGATTTCCTTCGTGGTATATTTCTATGAATCAACCATAGATGACTTTGATAAAAATTGATTTGATTGTGGCAATCAAATGGATGCAATGGTTTATCAACTGAATTTAAACAAGCGCCATGGGTCTTGTGTTCGAAGGGCCTACAGGCACAGCATATGTGGAACTTTTCGTCCTGTGCATATGAGCAGCTTTTCCTTATGATTTTATGAATTCCGATTTTATGAGTAGGACATTGCAGTGCTTTTGCTAAATCAAGAATATGTGTCACTTTAGAAGACATTGAAGGTCATGTTCTCTTTGCCTTAAAAAAAAAGATGACATATTATGTAATGATTCAAGTGGCATAGCTCATGCAGTCATTTAAGAAAACAAAAACTGAATGGATCACATTGTATCCGAAGGATTGTGGCAATCAAATGGATGCAATGGTTTATTATTCAATTTAAACAAGCGCCATGGGTCTCATGTTCAAAGGGCCCACAGGCACAGTATATGTGGAACTTTTCATCCTATCCATATAGGCAGCTTTTCCTTATGATTTAGAGTTCTCATTTTATTATGAGGACATTGCAGGGCTTTTGCTAAATCAGGAATGTGTTACTTAAGAAGACTTTAAAAATCATGTTCTCTTTCCCTTTTAAAAAAAAACTACCTATCATGTAATGATTCAAGTGGCATGTCTTCCTTTTCATAACTCATGCAGTAGCTTAAGAAAACAAAACTGAATGGTCCTTATGAACAACCATGATAATCTAAACTCTTAGGGCAATATGACAGCTAACGTGCTTGGTAGACATGGTTATAAATAACTAATAAAACTTTCCATCCGTTGTATGATAAGGGCTTTTTGCTCAGGAGGTTCCTTAGGATGTTAGCAATCAGAAATAAAAAAGCAGAGTATACGGTCAATGTTCATACCCCTTGAACACGCTATATGGGGTTTAATATAACACCCCCATCCCCCATAACCCAAAAAAAACCCAAAAAAGAAAAAAAGTTGACATGGTTGTAGCACATTATGTCGCATTCAATTCAAGAAGGATCTTAAGCAGCTTGGTTCTTTTTTCTAAGAAGGGATATGGACAATGGTTAGAGAAAGGACTTTATACTTCTCTCTCTCTCTCTCTCTCTCTCTCTCTCTCTCTCTCTATATATATATATATATATATATATATATATGAATGAATTAGGGTCTAATTATACGCTTACATCTTTGACTATAAGTCATTAACTCTCAAATAACCTTGAATACAAGTGTATAGCCAAAATAGTAAAGCTTAGAGTGCCATGATGCAAGCCATTTACTCTTAATTACATCTTTGATTACAACTCTTCCTTAAATAGATCCAAATACAAGAGTTATAACCATGATAACAAGGCTAAGTGTGCTTTGAATACAATGGCTTCTTCTTAGGCTTTAAACATCAAAGCCTCGAAGGTCTAATTCTTCTTCAATGAAAGGTTCCTTGTAGGCCCAAAATGTGGTTAATATGTCTGAGCAAATGTATATTAAGATGTCCTCAACATATGAACATGAAGAAGGGTACATGACAATTCAGGTTATCCATAACGTCCAATAGTTGATCAACTGCTTTTAAACCATGCCAAAGTTTCTTTTAAACCATCCCAAAGTTGAGCATTGATGAAGGGAAGCTTGCCACCACCCCACAACATAAAGTTGTAGACAAAATTGAGTGTTTTAGCGAGGAAGGAAGCTCTCAACATATCTTCCACCATGTCATAAGCGGTCACATGAAATAAATAAAATTAAGACACTTAAAAAAACTAATCATACATTAGTAGCACATATAACTTCATATGTGTGTACTAGTTTAGTATTTATAAAACAAGGGATTAGAACCATTAAAAAGTCCAATTAGAGATTCAAGAGCTTGTTGTAAAGCATCCATAGATTAAGATTTATCACTTGGCATGTACAATGTTTGAAGTACTCAAATTTATGCATTGAAGTAAGGGAAATCCTTAAACCCAATCAAAAGTCAAGTACGACCATTTAATACCACCTGATTGGGGAAGTTGAAGCAATAGCCATACCCCACAAAGTCTATCCACATAAACTTCATCAAGTGAGCTAAAGAGTGTCTTATATTTTAGTATTGTTCGAGCTTTGTGAAGAAAATTAACTTAGGAGGTAACCATGGCTTGTAAAACCTGTAAAAGCTCATTCTAAAGTTTGACATGAAAAAATTTAAGCCAAGAGTAGCAAAGCTAGGCAAAGCAAGAACCACTTATTATATGCTTATATCTCACACTACATAAGTGTTGTTTAAGAATACAAGAGCTATAGTTGTAATGCAAAGCCCCACACACCATTTTCTGGTAGCAAACTGTTATGTCTTGTGTTGTGTGGAAAAAACATGCAATGAAGCATGGAAAGCATGAACCTCATACCTGGAAGTCTTTTCAGTGTCTGATCAAGAAGAAGTTCCTACCGCCACAACATAAGGTTAGAGTGAGGGGATAAGCTTAGACTTCTTATGCTATGGAATTACATTATTTAATTTTTATAATTGAAGCTTGCAACTAGAAATAAAGCTATAAGCTATATTTGGAAGTAATGAACTAAAAAATACTCTAGAGGGAACGATTTTGTACCTGGTCTTGTGTTTCTTTCTCGCTGGGCTCACACGTCTTCGTAATAGTGGTATCAGAGCTTTGGTACACTCAGTACGCTTTGGCAAAAGAGTTAGCGGTTTGGGAACTCAGATGGTTCAAGAAGGAAGTGCGACGCACGAGGCTCACATGGCGGCAATCAAGGCCTAATGCACAACTCCAGTCCACAGGCGCATAGCATGTTGGGCTCACATGGCCATCTCAGAATGTCATAAGGTTAGCCCTACTCTTGGTGAAGCTTAAAGAGATCACCTCCCCAATTCTCCTCAAGTCCATTTCGATACTTTATTTCCATTTCAAAGTTTTGTATCAACTCAGCCTCTCTCTCAGTTCTATCACATATGTACTTAATCCCCTTCTTGCAACTTCAACAAGCTATGACAAAGTGTCTCCATTTGGTCTAGATTTCTACATGCAACACATACTTATAGATTTCTACATGCAACACATACTTATATTGACTTTTGCTTCATATTTTCAATTGTGTTACGTTGGTTAGAGGATTATAGAATTTACATTGTTATTCAATATTATTTCTTTTCACTTTATTTTCCTAGATATAATTGGAGCTTTCTGATGTTTCAATTATTTTGCATAACCAATTTACTCTATTTAAGAGAAATTTATTCCTATGAATTTGTGGTTATGCCCGTGATTATGAAATGAGGTTGTGAGTGAATCCAACCAACTCCATTTAAAGAATGTTTGTGAGCGAGTCCAATCCATTCCATGAAAAATGTGGTGTTGAGTGAGTCCAACCAACTCCATTTGAAGAATGGTTGTGAGAGTCCAATCCATTCCATGAAAAATGTGGTGGTGAGTGAGTCCAACCTAATTCATTTGAAGAATGATTGCAATCAATTTGGTGTGGAACCTAGTTGTGAGTGAGTCCAACCACTTCCGTTTAAGGGAAGATCATGAGTGAGCCCACCAACCCAATCTGTGTGCAACTTGATTGTGAGCGAGTCCATCCAACTCCGTATGCACACGCTTATCATTCTTTGTGAGTGAATCCAAAGTCTTATCTTATGGAGTGATTCCAGGATACCAATGTTGTTATACTAGCAACTAAGGAAAATTTCTCTCCTAAATTGAAGGATTGTTATGGAAAAACATTATTTAATTTTTGTAATCGCGATGTAGTATGGTTATGTGGATGTTTTGTGTCAAGTGCTACAATACATTAAACAAGAAAAAATGGTTATAATATGTGCATGGGTTTCATCTTCTTGTATCAAGGTTTATCATGGAGTAAGGGTTAATGGTTAAGTAAAGTTGTGCCATAAACCTAGATGTTTCATCAATGGTGCAATGTCGAGGTTCTTTGTGGATCAGAAAGTGTCCACCATGATTTCCTTTGTGGTATATCTATGAATCAACCATAGATGACTTTGATAAAAAATGATTTGATTGTGGCAATCAAATGGATTCAATGGTTTATTAATTCAATTTAAAGAAGCGCCATGGGTCTTATGTTCAAAGGGCTTACATGCACATCATATGTGAAACTTTTCATCCCGTGCATATAAGTAGCTTTTCCTTATGATTTCATGAATTCTCATTTTATGACTAGGACATTGCAGTGCTTTTGCTAAATCAAGAATATGTGTTACTTAAGAAGACATTGAAGATCATGTTTTCTTTGCCTTTTTTTAAACGACGTACTCTGTAATGATTTAAGTGGCATGTCTTCCTGTTCATAACTCATGCAATAGCTTAAGAAAACAAAAATTGAATAGATCACATTGTGTCCTTATGAACAAGCACGACAATCTAAACTCTTAGGGGGGCAATATGGCAATGCTAATTGTGCTTGGTAGACATGGCTAATAAAGCTTTCCACCCCTTTTATGATAAAGGCTTTTTCTGAAGAGGTTCCTTAGGATGTTAGCAATCAAAAATAAAAAGCAGAGTATACGGTCAATTCTCATACCCCTTGAACATGCTATATGGTGCACACATGCACACGCACACGCGCACACGCACACGCGCACACGCACACACACACACACACAGAGTAGAGCTTGGCATGGTGGTAGCACATTATGTCACATTCAATTCAATTCAAGAAGGATTATGGCTCATTTGTGGGGAGTTCTAGTTGTGGAGCTCTACCTTGGGACTGGGGGATCCCAAGGGTCCCAACTAGTGGTTAGCCCATTGGTAGGTCGTGTTAGTGAAGCCAAGATGGCTGGGGGTGCATGGTTTGGGATGTGCATGCTTTGTGAGCACGTGTTTTCTAAGGTTGTGCTGGCGTCTAGCTTGCTACCAATGTGTGTGGTTTGGAGACTAAGGTTGGGTGGTGAGTACTAGCCAAACCCATATGCATTGTTGTCAAGTGATGGATGAGCTTCAAGGATGGTAAAATAGTGAGAGTCGGTCATGGGCACACACACAAGTAACTAGAATCTTATTGTGATGTGTAGCATTTGGTATAAGAGCTCGACTAATGTTTGAAAGAAATGTTTTAAATTGAGATCTAAATATTAAATATAATATTATGTGACCATGCGATGGCATTCTAAAATTTAATTTATATGCTATTTTTTTAACTCGACATTATCATAATGTGCGTGTGTGTACAAATTGACTTATTATGGCTAGGCACACACATGTACATAATCGTTGGGCAAAGGTTATTATCTTCATTGATACCTTAGAATATTGGACAAAAGGTTATTTATTGTAAAGAAAGCCCAAACTTGGAAAAGATGAGTGTTAATCCCACTTTGGATTAACAAAGATGCTCCTCCATTTGAGGACATTAATAAGTGTTATGTAATGGCACTATAAACATTGTACATTATGAGATACTAGCCACCCAAGGCTTTAGATTAGTAAGTTTTGGGCGCCCAAGTGTGAATAAGGGCTAGATGTATAAAAGGAATTTTTTCATAATGAAAGAACACAATCTCCCTTTGTGCTATGAGAGCTCTTGCTTTGGAGAGAGAGAGAGAGAGAGAGAGAGAGAGAGAGAGAGAGAGAGAGAGAGAGAGAGAGAGAGAGAGAGAGAGTACTCTAGTGCATGTTCCTCTTCTATGTATGTGTATGGGAGAGTGAGAGGAAGATTGCCTTGCATTGTGGTGTGAGCGACTCCGTGGGTGTGATAGCGGGGGAGGTGGAGATTGAAGGAGTGGAGCTTCCAAAAGCAAGAAAGTTGGAGAGTCTCAAGGGACGTGAGCTCAAAGCATTTGTAAGTACCCAACTATAGTTGTTGTTTATTGCTTCTTCCAACTGTGGATGTGTGGATTTCCCTCTGGTGAGGTGCGGTATTCGGGGAAAAACCATTGTTTCTTCCATCCTCTTCTTAGAGCTCCAATTTTTCCATTATGTAAGATTCACTATTGCCTTTGCATTTTGAAGGTGCATTGTGAAAAAATGTGTAGATAAGGTTTGTGTGGAGGAAGAGAAGAAATTAGAGTAGTTGTGGGAAAAATCGTGTGTTTGGAAGTGTGGGTGAGTACTTGGTATTGCCTAGAGGAAAGCTACACTTGGTTTTACTTTCAATTTTGCTATTTTGTCACCAATTTCTAAAAGCATGAGCTAGCCGTTAATGACACGCTTTGTTCTGTTCTTCCAAAAAATCACGAAAATTAAAAAAACAAGGAGCCATTGGTTGTGTTAGTGACTTGCGTTGCATTCCAATTGCTTGGAACAACCTTTTTGGATCTTTTGGATAGGGAAATTGCACTCTAAACATCACTCTGTTGAAGCGGCTATTAACACGTGAACGTGCATGACATAGTTCACGGCATGAACTGTAGTCTGCAACTTCACGACGTGAAACACTCTCTGCAACAATCAGCGTTGGAAATTTTAGGATCGCCTTACTAAATTTAGGGCACCTTATCCTGACATGTTTGACACAAAAAAATGCCAAAAACCTTATCTCGTGAAAGTGCAACGAAATAGTTCATGATGTGAAGAAACACATTCTAGTTCACGACATGAAACACCATCTGGTTCACGATGTGAACCACACTCTGCTAGTTCACGGAGACCTGCTACTTCATGACAAGAAAAGTCTTGTTCACGAAGTAAGAATTGTCAAACCACTGGTAAGATAAGTTCATAAGTACACCATAGGAGTCGCTCGACTCGAATTATTGCAATTCTAAATTGAGATTTCAAAGCGTGAAACATGAATGGTTCATGGTGTGAAGCACAATTCACGACGACGTGAGACAGTCTGATACTTCACGGCGTGAACTATAGTTTGCTGTTTCATGACAAGAAAAGTCAACTCTACAAAAAACCAATCGTAGCAGTTAGAGTAGTGATTTAGCCTATCAAAAAACATTCTCATGCACTTGGGGTAATGGAAACTCATTAGAGACAACCTTACCCCCAATGATAATGCATCAAATCACCTAGGTTTGTCCTACGAAAGAAGCGTTGGTTCAGGTCGCTCGGTGAGCACTCAATTAAGTGTTGCAGCTTGGAGAAATTTGACCACCATAGAAACAAGTAATGAAGAATCCATGGAAGAAGGGCTAAGATTCTCTAGCTTTGGAGAGGAAGAAAAACCCTCTTCTCCTGTGTGGGATAACCCCTAGGGTTAGGAGGGATAAGGAAAATGCTGCCAAGACAGGTCAAATGTTCTTCCCCACATCTAAGGAAGTGGAAGTGGACTTGAAGATGGCTAAAGTAGAGCGACAATTGTAGCTACTGATCTTAAAAAGGCAAGAGCTCGACACACAAAGAATGATGGCTAAATAGAGGGAAATGGATAATTTGAATTTGTTGCGACCACATGGCAAGGACTTAGAAACCTCTAGAAATGCCATTGACTACACGTGGGTGGGGATGACAGAAGGAGGGATACCAGTCCTAGAACCCATTAATGAAAACCTTGAAACACAAGAAGAGGTGGACAATCTACCTATGGCATCTGCACAAGGAGAGGATCAGCTCTACAAGAAAGGCTATACAAGAAATGATCAATGATCCCACATTCTTGCAGAGCATAGAACTTTTAATCCAGCAAAGGCAGGCTAAGGCTGCTAACAATGAGCCAGGTGTGATGAGGATTTACTCGGACCTAGAGACATATCCAAATTGAATAGAAGAACCAATGTAGGAAGGGGACGATGTCTAAGTAGGGGGGTGGCTCCTTGAAGGCCAATTGTGGATCCTAACATAGATGTAAATGCAGTCACAAGCGTGGATCTACTGAATATGGTTGTAGAAATGGGCAGAGGAATGGTTAGGGAACTAGGCACTGCCCTTCAATCCAGACCATCTCAGATGAAGCCACACATCATTTCGAAGCTTGTGCAAAATTTCCTAGGAGATGGGGACCCGATCCAACACATTGAGATCTTTGAGTCAACCTGTGAAACATGTGGGCCGGTGAGTGATGTAACCATGATACGTGCTTTTTCTCTAACCCTAGAAGGGAAAGCCCACCAATGGTATTAAACCTTAAAGCTTGAGGATAAAGTCAATTGCACTTGGCTTAAGAATGTGTTCATATCGAGCTTTGCTCCTCGAAGTGGTGATAGGTGGAGTCCTGTGGCACAACTCCACAACATGAAGCAAAAAGACAATGAGTCCAATGCGAGATTATGATTCTTGGCTCAAACACTTGAACTCAAGATGCAAAGTGAGGGAAAGACTAACTGATGATGATCAGTTATTGCCCTGATTCCGGAGAGGAATCCGAGATCATAAGATGCGTGATTATTTGCGGACCGACTACTCTAGATATGTGCTATAAGTTGGCGATTGAATATGAGGATAAAATGCTTGAGTTGCCACAACGAGAAGACACCAAGGCAGCTTTGGTAGTAGCAACATCATGAGTATTTAGCCATCAGGATGCGGGACCCAAGAATAAGCAAGTTGGCAACATGACAGTGGAAGAACTCAGTAATGCCATCTTGAAGAAGTTAAAAGTCAGGGATGGGAGAGAAAGTATTAGGGAATGCCCATCTCTACCCCCGAAGAGAGTTGATTTGGTGCTCTATTTGTAGATAAAATCACACGAGCATTGAATGCCCTCACCTAAGACCAAGGCAATTACTCTATTGTGCTCAATGTTAGAGACTAGGGAACCACAATACTGCCATGTGCAGATATCCAAGAATCCAACCTCTAGCACAATTACCAGTACACCCAGAGTGCCGCTAGCCTTACCACACCAGCACCTCCAATGCAAAATAATGCAACTATAGAGTAGCTGAATATGTCCTATTTACCAAGGGGAATGTTCAAAATGTAGGACATGCCATTGCCACCGCCTTTTTTACCACGATAACCACCATAGGCCAAGATCAACCAGGTGTTGATTAAGGAGCCCTTGGAAGAGGGAGAAGTCACGCATGAAGTAAAAGTTAATAACAACTACTATACGAAATCAATGGAGATCACACCAGAGTACTATGTCTTACAAAACAACACACCAGTACCAGTGTTTCAAACCACGGTACAATGGAAAGGAAAAGACATAAACTCAACTATGAGAAGGGGACCCATACAATGTTTTCATTGTAATGGACCTCATCGAGTAGCGGAGTGTCCTGTAAAAAATGTAGCAATGCTGGCTAGACTCAACCAATATCACACAACACAGACCAACACCATGCCAACACTTTCTTGTGTTAAGCGTGGTGTTGATCATTTGATCAAAGACTGCCCATATCATGTCAATGGCTATGCTTCTACTTCTAACCATGCCACCATCAGGACTATAAGTGTGAAACCTAGAAACATCACGCCAGTGAATGTCCTGACATGCACGCACAAGTGAAACAAGTGGACAAACGGAAAAACCTAGGAGGTGTTACAACCTCTAAGACTAGAAGAAGGAGAAAAGTGAAAAAGGTGGGCAGGATGATACCATGGTCATAATTCAGGATGGATCCAAGGAAGATACCATTGACACCGGATCCACCCAATCAAGGGAAGGAGATGACCAAGTGCCGAAACTAGATGAGCAGCCAAAAGAGAGACCAACAACCCCCAAGGGTGTTGGAGAATATCCAAATACTGAAGAAGAAATAAGGAAGCTTGAGGAAGCTAAGGCCCTTATTATTGAGGATTTTCAATGCAGCCATGAAGCCAAGTTGAGGGCTAGCAAGGTTAGGGATACAGTGTATCCACGAAATGAGCTATTAAAAGAAAGAAAGTTGGATGTGCCTACTTCAATTCCAAAGGGATCCAAAGAAGGAACTCTAGTGACCTGATGGTAAGAATGTTTGAAGAGGAAAATCAAGAATTGTCGATCCATTCATTCCCTAGGATTGAATATGAGACAAACACGTTGAAGGAGCCCTCACTTGCCAGAGAAACTAAATACATAGGTAGTCTCTCAACAATATTGTCTACAACTGTCAAAATGCCGCTTGGACCATTTTGCTATGCAACACGCCGGCATTGTGGGAAAATGTCAAGGACTGGGTAGAAGGAAGAATGAACCCAATGTCTAATACATAGGAGAGCTAGTCACCTCTAGCAGAAGAGAACCTAGTGCCTGAGGAAGGGGGAGCACCCAGATTCATCAATACCTGTCAACTAATTGGGCCGGTTGTAAGATTCCTCCTTCGAGCTTTTGAGGTGTACAGGTGTAAGAACCTCCCCTTCTGGTCTTGTAATTATTCCTCTCTTTGAAATAACAGAAAGATTTTGTTTTACCCTGTTTTGACCTAGAGAGAGAAAATGTCTAGAGAGAGATAATCCAAAATTGAGATATTTTTGGATATAAAAATTGTTGGAATTAGGGTTGCAGGAATGCACACACAACTTCAAGAAGATGAGGAAGCTTGAGCACAACACAGTAGTGTATTATGAGTGCCAAAAATGAAAGATTACAAGCCCTAGAAGATAATAGGCGTATATACAATGCACGGGGGAAAAAACCTCCTAGTGAGGGAAAAAGTGCCCCGGCGGTCCTAAGTGTGTTCACACACATCACTACTATAATATGGTAACAAATCCCCCCTGGAGTGATGCGGTGAACAAGAGCTAGCACACCTGTATAGGGAAGTGTCTAGCTATGTGGACGAATCCACAAAAGGGAGTAAGCCCAAAGCTTTGCGAAAAGCTTCGAACTTCTCACGAGGCAGAGCCTTTGTGAAAAGGTCTGCAAGGTTATCCTGTGTTGGCACATAAGCCAAACTGATCTCTCCTGCAGAGAGTCTCTCCCTGACATAATGGTAGTGCACCTCAATGTGCTTCGTACGAGCATGGAACACTGGGTTCCGCGCAACTGCCAATGCGCTCTGACTGTCAGTGAAGATGGTGGTGGCAGATGGCTGCCCAACACCCAAATCAGCCATAAGGCGTCTGAGCCACACACACTTAACCGTAGCTGTGAAAGCTGCCCTGTACTCAGCTTCACAACTAGAAGTGGCCACAGTAGGCTGCTTCTTGCTCAACCATGATATGCATGAGCTTCCAAGCATGAAGCAAAAACCACTCGTGGACACGCGTGTGTCATAACAACCAGCCCAGTCAGAATCTGAAAAAACATGTAAATCTGGCGGCAATGATCCCCCCTTGGGATAAAACAACCCAAGATGCCGAGTACCACTCAAATAGCGAAAGATACGCTTCACTGCCTGCCAATGCTTAATGCCTGGGCTATGCATAAATCTGCTCACCTGTGAGACTGCAAACTGAATGTCTGGCCTCGTAATGCATACATAAATGAGGCAACCAACAGCTGTCTGATAGAGTGTGACATCAAAGTGATCTCCAGCATCATGAAGACTCAACTTCAAACCTGTCTCCATTGGAGTAGCAATAGGCTTGCAGTCTTCAAGGCCAAATCTCCGCAACAATGTTTCAATATACTTTGTCTGACACAAAGCAATACCTCCATCACACTGCTTAAATTGTATCCCCAAATAATGATGCAAATGCCCCAAATCTGACATCTCAAAAGAGGCATTCAAATCAGCCTTAAAATCAGCAATATGACTCTCATTTGGTCCTGTGAGCAGCATGTCATCGACATAGAGAGCAATGATTAGATGTACACCATCCACACGTTTAACATACAAAGTGCTTTCTGTTGGACTATTCTGAAACCCATGTGCAGTCAAATATGCATGTATTTTTTCATACCAAGCTCGTGGAGCTTGCTTTAAACCATATAAAGCCTTTTTTAACCTGCACACTTTGTTTTCCTGCCCTCTTTGAACAAAACCACGAGGCTGCGATACATACACCTCCTCATGCAAATCTCCATTTAAGAACGCAGTCTTTATGTCCAGCTGATGTACATTCCAACCATTATGAGCTGCTAATGCACAGATGCTACGAACAGTGGTCATACGACATGTGGGAGCAAAAGTCTCATCAAAATCAATGCCCTTCTCTTGAGCATAACCTTTTGCAACAAGCCTAGCCTTATGGCGATCCACTGTGCCATCAGGCTTACGCTTCAATTTGTATACCCACTTAGTGCCAATGGCCTTCTTGCCAGGGGGCAAGTCACATAAAGACCATGTACTATTCTTCATAATAGCATCGTATTCTGCTTGCATAGCAGCCATCCAATTTTCTGAACTTTGTGCCTCATCAAATGAAACGGGCTCACTTTCATCGCACATACTAGAAACAGCCAATGCATAACAATCTGACGCATAAGAGGCACCATGAGAGCCAGAACGAGTGCGACTAGACAAAGGGGCATCCAACTTGCTGTCACGCAAAGTCTGCACCAGCCATCTAGGCATATTCCTAGAGCCCTCAATCTCTTGTCTCTCATCCTCAAGTGCATCATGCACATCTGCATCAGATATAGGCTGATCTGTGCCATCATTTAAAACCTGCATAGGCTGAAAAACTGCCTCATGAGGTATTGCACTTGACTGTGCACCACTGAAAAGAGGCAACAATGTATCATAGACATCACGTGAGCTGATATCTGTCTCCTTAGTACATGAAACCAAGGGCTGAACTGCATCTTCCACAAATACAACATCACGGCTAACCAAAATGCGCTTTGTCTGTGGATGATACAAACGATAGCCTTTGCTCTCAGCACTATATCCAACAAAAATACATTTGACAGCTTTGTCATCCAATTTTCTGCGATGTTGCACAGGCACTAATGCATATGCCAGGCAACCAAAAACACGTAAATGGCCAACAGATGGCTTGCGGCTATGCCAAGCCTCATATGGAGTGACAACCTGTAATGCTTTGGTGGGACACCTGTTTAGTACATAAGTGGCACACACGACAGCCTCAAGCCAAAAACCATGTGGTAGACTTTGACTCTTAACCATACATCTTGCCATTTCCATGAGAGACCTGTTTTTTCTCTCAGCCACACCATTTTGCTGTGGTGTATACGGCACTGTACATTGGTGTTTTATCCCACGCTCAGCCAGAAATGCATTAAATTCTGAAGACATATACTCCCCCCCTCGATCTGAACGGAGGGTGCCCATCTTACTTTCTGACACATTTTCAGCCATAACCAAAAACTGTTTGAAGCACAAAAACACTTCGGACTTTGCCTTCAAAGGATATACCCATGCATGCCTGGTAAAATCATCAATGAAAGTCACGAAGTAAAGGTAGTTTCCAAATGATGGAGTTTGCATGGGACCACAAACATCACTGTGAACAAGCTGCAATCTGCGTTCAGCTCTCACTGATCCATCTTTGGGAAAGGAAGCACGCTGCATTTTACCCAATATGCAGCCCTCACAAACATGCTTGACAGGTGCCTCAAGCTTAGGCAAAGAAGACACCATTTCAGATTTCTGCAGGCGCAGCAAACTTGCAAAATTCAAATGACCAAAACGTGCATGCCACAGTTTTGCATTTGAAATAGCCTGCGTATCCATAATAGCACATGCTGAATCCTCTACACATTTGCCATCCATATTGAGCTTATACAGCCCTCGACATAGTGAACCAGATGCTACAATGATGTCACCACAAGAGAGATCATGAACAGTACATCTGTCATCCACAAATTTTACAACCAAACCTGTTTTGGCAAATGCGGAGACTGACAGCAGATTCTTTTTGATCCCTGGCACATACAATGCATCAAAAAGTGTAAAGGTGTTGCCATTTGCAACATTCAGCACAATCTGTCCAACTCCTTCAACGGGATAAGAGGAGTTATTGGCACAAGTGACAGTATTCCCTGTGGGAGCAGACTCAAGGAAAGTGAATAAACTGCGCTGCGAGGTGATATGCTTAGTGGCACCACTGTCAAAGTACCATACATCTGAATCTACTGCAGACATACATGTGTCATGCAAAGATGGGTCATAACTGCACTGCGCATTGAATGCCCATTCTGTATCTAGCACAACATTAGCAGATTCATTGTTAGAAGGAGAGGCATCTGCAACAGCCATACCAGCCTCTTTCTTCTTAGCCTCTTTCGCAGCCAGCTTAGGACACGCTTTGATGACATGATCATTTCCCTTACAGTACTTGCAAAATGTCTTCTGTTTGTCACCCTTCTTCTCATCTTTGTCTTCCTTCTTTGGTTGCGCAGCATTTGCAGATTTCTGCTTACTAGAAGAAAAGCCAGCTTTACCTTTCCCGCTTCTCTGACTAGCAACGAAAGCTTGATCTGCGACACGCATAATATTCCTGTTTTGCCTTGACTGGTCTTCTTGCAGCAAAACAGAAACTAACTCCTCAAATGATAAGGCATTGGGATTGCCTTTCATCATCAAGCGAAGAGTGGAAGCAAAACCCTGATAAGAATCTGGTAGACCATTCAAAACAGTCTGCACAAGTGAACTGTCTGACAGGATTTCATCTGCAGAAATGAGCTGCTCTTTGAAATCCTTGATCTTTGTCAAAAAGCTATCCATAGAATCACCTTCGTTCATATGCTCACTCTCCAACTGTTTTCGGAGATAAGCAACACGAGCCTCATTTCTTGCCTGATACAATGTGGCAAGTACATCCCAAGCATCCTTAGAAGTCCTGCAGGAGCGAATATGTGGGATAATGGTACGTTTGACAGACAGCGCAATCAAGGCATGAGCCTGCGCATCTCTACCATCCCAACGAATCTGCTCTGCTGAAAGTGGTGGTTCTCGAACAGCTGCTACAGCACTTGTGCCTGCACCATCATCAACAGTACCTGTTTCTGATGTGTTTGCAGCATTCCCAGCCACAATAGGACGTGCATCAATACCCTGCACAATGTTCCATAACCCCTTTGCTACCAATACATGTCGCATCATATATGCCCACAATGGATAGTTGGTGCCATCCAACTTATCCTCAGCAGCCAGCATGCGGAATACATCATTGTTGTCAGCCATGGCCAATGACTGAACTACTAGATGTAAATGCTGTCTGTAAGAGGTAAACCTGTATAAAATCGACCTGTGCTATGTAGCACAGCCCAAAACAGACGAATGGGCACCTGTCCTGCAGATTTTAATCTTGACAGAAAATCTGCACAGTAGGACGATTTTGCCTGCGCAGTACTTGGAATGCAAAAACGGAGGGCGAAATGACTTCAGATCAAAATTCTGAAACGACCTGCAGACGCTCGTGAAACCTCGTCGCAATCGGAGGAGATGAAGCGGCAGGTGCCGGTGATGCTGCCCGGGAGGAGGAAGCCTGCTCTGATACCAATTGTTGGAATTAGGGTTGCAGGAATGCACACACAACTTCAAGAAGATGAGGAAGCTTGAGCACAACACAGTAGTGTATTATGAGTGCCAAAAATGAAAGATTACAAGCCCTAGAAGATAATAGGCGTATATACAATGCACGGGGGAAAAAACCTCCTAGTGAGGGAAAAAGTGCCCCGGCGGTCCTAAGTGTGTTCACACACATCACTACTATAATATGGTAACAAAAATCCTCCTAGTGTCTAAAATGGTTTCCCCTGAAACAGAAATTCGAAAAGAACTTTCCAATGTGCATTTGGAATTAATTGAAAATAAGTATAAAGGACCTTACCTAGGGGTTTGGATTTTTAGAAATTTTTGGATTATGGTCCAATTAAGGTTCTTATGGGCCAATAGGATCAATCCAAGTGTGGGGAGGAGGAGATAAATCCAATTTATAAAAGAAAAAATACCCAAAAATGAGTAAATGCCCACTTAAGATGAAGAGTTGACTAAGTACAAGGTTTATTAGTAAAAAACTATGAATATTACAAAAAAAAGGAGATATTTTGGGTATAATGATTTAATTTTGACACCTTGGTAAGGAGAAGGGGGCTCTTCAAGGAGGTGCCTATTTCACATGTGTGGTGGAGATTTAAACTAAAAAATATTGTGATATTTTTATCTCTCCTCTCTCCTGTATCAAACCAAATCAAAAGGGAGCCAAACTAGGTCCAAATCTTGTCCAAATTCAACCAAACTAAACCTGGAAAATTCTAAAAACTAGTTGGACTTGGTTAGAGGCCTCCCTCACTTATAAATAGATCCTTAGCCTTTGTAAAAAAATATGAGAACTATACCATACCAGTATTATACTGAAATAATGATATTTTCTATTATCCTCTAAAAATCCTCTACAAATTAAAGAGATTGGAGCTTCTCTCTCTCTTCCATCTTCTTTGGAGTCTTCATCAACATACCAAACCAATTGATTGGTTGGGGGCCTCTAATTTGAATAAAGAATCAAGCAATCTAGGAGGTAAAGTGTGGTTTATGGTCTTTTTTTTAAAAAAAAAATCTCCAAATGTTCTCTCTTCTCAACCCCTCTAAATCTTGAGAAGCATTCAATTGAATGGCTTTTTAATACAATTGAAGTTCTTTAATGAATCGTAGTGATAAAACACATAAATTTCCATTTATGCTTAAATTAAATGTTTTTTTTAAAAGCATGTCTCTCTCCCCCCCAAAGAATGGTCATTCCTATGACCTATTCTATATTCAAATGAAGCTTCTCATGAAGCAATTCTCTAATCTAAAAGGAATTTCTATGCTTGTCAAATTGAGGCCAAATAAGTGGCTTTTTAATGCTTTTATGCTATTTAATTCATGGAAAAATTAGGAATCAAGTCCATAATTGAATATTGATCCAATTAATGGTTATTCTATCATATGATATTACTAAACTTTATGTTTTCAAAATGATTGAGAATTATGAGTAATAGCAGCGAAGCTATGGTAAATTTTTTGAAAAATTAACACATAAATCATTTTCATTCATAATTTTCATTCATAATATGAAAAGAGGACTTCCTACCATATTCTAGGATTAATCATCCTAGATTAATTAAATGATTCTCATTATAATCATGGAAAAATTGATTTTATGTTTATGCATAAATAGTTAATGCATCCTAGATTAATTGAATGATTCTCATTATAATCATGAAAAATTTGATTTTATGTTTATGCACAAATAGTTAATTAGGAAAAAGAGGAATTTCTAGTAATTCATTTTATGTTAAAAGAGTAATCCCCGTGACAATGGAAATCCATGTATTCCAATGAAGTAAGAGAAAAATTGGGATGCTAAAATAATGTATATTTTATTTAAAATTAAAGAAAGATTTTACTTAAATTTATCTTTTTGCATAGATAAACTTAAATGATGAAAGAGGAATTCCTACCATCTTGGAATTCAAATATTTAAATGAGAAAAGTGTAATTTTTGGCATATTGAAATTAATGGATATTTTATTTAAATTCAAAGATGAATTTTAGATAAATTCATTTTATCTATGAGAAATATTGAAATGGTAAAAGAGGAATTCCTATGACATTTGGAATTCCATCATTTAGATGGGAAAAGAGAAATTCATAGCATATTGAAATTAGTGGATATTTTATTTAAATTCCCCCAACATTGTGTTGAAGGCCGTCTTGTGTCCGTCTTCTGGTGCTATGGACACCTTATTGTAGCCTGAAAACCCATCTAAGAAGCTGTAGGCTTCCTTGCTTACTACCCTCGCTTGCTACACATTCTAATACATGTTCCGTATATGGAAATGGGTAGTAGTCTTTCCTGGTAGTTGCATTGACCTTTTTGAGATCAACACAGACTCTTATATTTCCATTCTTCTTTGGCACAATCATGATTCGTGAAAGCCAATCTGTGTTCTCAATCTCCTGATGAAATATGCATCGCGATTAGCTTATCAATTTCCTCCTCGCTCTGCATATTTCGAATTCATCTGATATACGATTTTTGCCTGGATGGTCTTGATCCTTCCATGATCGGGATAGTGTGTTGAACCACCTCGAGTGGTACACCCTTCATTTCCATGTATTTCAAACTCTTTTAAGAGAAAAAATGAGTTCTTCTTCTCTTCAACTGTAGTTAAGTCTTTAGCAATGTAGATAGGCTTGGTATCCTCCCCTGGCTCTACAATGTCTACCTCCTTGACTTCCACTAGACCGTCTCGTAGGATGTGGATTGGCCATTTTCCTTCACTCTTTTGGCCGTCAATTGGACCACTTTTCGTTCATCAATGGTGTAGGTTTTGAAATGGTCCGACACTGAGAACAGGCCTAGCTTGTTGTCCTCATCATCTTCTGTCGTCCTAGCCATCGCTTTCTTTTCCTCTCACTCGGCTTTAGCCAGAGCCTTATTTCATTTTCTTCATCCTACATTGGTGAGTTTAGGTGTATCAAGCTCTTGAGGCATGGTTTTCTCCTCTTGTTTTCCTGCCAAGGTTATCTTACTCAATTCCTCACCCCAATTCTTAGAGAACTCCTCATGCACCTTAGTGTCTTCGAGATATCTTATCCACCATTGGGCATCCATGGGTTTACTGTGTGTAGCATTTCGTCAAGCGATATACCTCTTTTGTTTTTGCCACTTCCTGAGAGGCATTGGGTGCTGTTGGTGACCTTGCGATCTACACCCTTTTGTGTTGGAGGCTTCATCCTCTATTTCCTCTTCTTTTGGTTGCCCATCTACCATACACACTGAGGTGGTGGGAATGATTCCCAATTCAACGTATTTGGTTCCTCTAGGGGGCAACACATCTATGGTGGCAACTACATGCATCTAGTTTTCACTAAATTCTGGAAGTGATGCATACATTTCGGCCTCTTCCTCTTCCTGTGAATTCTCCCTAACTGGTTGGTAGATTTGTAAGGATGTAGTTCGTTCTGTGGTGACTGAATCATCTCCAAAAAAATTGCCCTTCCATAAGGTGTGCCTTCCACATACGGAGAACGATTTTTAGAATTTGTGAATCCTTTCGAATAGTCTAATGCCCAATCATGCACCACTTTGGCTTCCCTTATGAAGGGTCTGCTTAAGATAATATTGTAAGAATCTGGCTGGTGCAGAAAGTCCATTACAACAAATTTATGATGGTAACAAAACGAAAATACCTTAAGCTGAACGTTTTTCAATAGCCCCATAGGTGTTAACGTTCCATCTGCCATCTTGACAATTAGATCCACCCTTTCTAATTTCGATTTTCCCCAATTTTCCCAACCTCTCTTGTGATGATGCTCACACCCACACCTCCATCTAGGATAGGAAGTTCTTGGTACCCATTATGGTGGATTGGAATTGTGGCAATACCGGTGAAAGATCCCTGCCCCATCCGCGCAACCCCTCCGCGCAATGGATCCGGGAGTGCTAGCAGCGGAAGTAGCACTTCTTGCACAGGGCAGGATTCCTCACTCGGGGCCTCGCCTACAGATATCCGGACAAGAGACTAATCCCTTGGTTCTTCAAAAACTAAACCCATAAAAACTTCCCCCCCTATCGGAAAGCACGGGCGATTCCTCCATGATATTTGTACTCTAACGTAGTCAGGGTCTTACTGACCAAACTGATTCGACCGAACTTGTGAGTCACTTGGTCAGATCAAGGAAGAAACTTGCACTTGGATCATAGAAACCAACGCATTTTTCCCCATCGAGGCATAGCCGTTGATTCTTTTTCCATAGAACAATTACTATCTAGGATTTACTTCATCTATCCTACTATAACAGAATTGAGTCTCATTTTATGGATCCATCAGTCTAGCCGCCTAACCCCATCTAGTCCCATGGGTTAGCCAACCACCCAACCACTGTAGTGATGGGATCCAATTAGGAATTTGGTTAGGTTTTGTCCTGGGTACCAAGGAAAAGAGTTCCCAGCCGTGTTCGTCAACCTAGCCCCAGTGCAGCCAACTTCTTTGCTCTCAACATGTAGGGCTTGTCCATCGCCCGCATCGACTTTGACCCCAAGGGATTAAACCCGCCCCACGTTCATCCCCGTGCCACCAAGGTCCTCTTCTTGGCCGAGGGCATGCTCAAGGTGGCTTCTTCTCACCGCCACGCCCAACAATACCCTCTTTGAGCAGACCCTCTCCCCCGGCGATCTCTTTGTCTTCCCTCGCGGCCTTGTGCACTGCCAGCTCAACCTCGACAAGCACCAATCCACCCTCGCCATCTCCGCCCTCAATAGCCAGAACCCGGGCACCTCGCAACTTCCGCTGCTCTCTTCGACGCCTACCCACCCCTCCCCGAGGAGGACCCCCTAGTCGGATATTCATGCAAATTTAACGCCAGTCACACCACTTACACACCCAATATGAAATTGCCTTTTTCACAGATTCAGCTATCTTTAAAACAATCATTTAATGAAACCATAGTGTCATCGACCATAATCCTCCAAAATATCTGGTTGAATCCTAATTTCCAATCATTCCTTCATCGATGTACCTATGGCATCATGGCAACCAGAACACTCACCACCTGTCCCTCAGCAGGGGCCTTTTCGATAGTTCCTAGCTCATTGTACCCGACAATATATTCACTTATAAAAATCAAGATGGAATCTCTGTTGAAGATCAGCAAGATCAACCAACAAATCCATATAAAAGAGCCATGGACTCATCCGTTGAGGACCAACAAGGTCAATCAACTAGATCCATGCCCGGTTTCAGAAAACAACTCTTATTCCTTGTTCCAATATCTTTCCCAACGTGTGGGTATCTTCGACGACCCAGAGCCCGAGCACTGTATGGTGCTTCACTCATAGGCCGCTTCCTTGGTCCCTCCACTGTACCGAAAGCTCACCATTTTAAGTCGAACCGATGCTGGTCAAGACCTCGGTCGACCTTGCTACGCAAGATGTCGTGCGTTGACTCTCCGTCAGCTGTTGCAACTTTATTAGTTAGGTCTCCACGACCTCATTCTCAAGACGGTCAAAATGCTTCCCCAGCATTATTGACATAAAATAGTCATTTAAAAACAGGTCATAAATACAATTTCTATAATGAACTCTCGTCTTTCACATTATTCCACATCGTCCACATTACTTAATCCATATCCAATTCATATGTATTCCTATTCTCATCCAATCACATCATTTTTCATCTCATCACATCTTTCCTCATTTATCCTCATCACATCTCATCCACTCGCATCTACCCATATTCACATCCCATCACACCTCATTCATTTACATCACATATCATTCATTCACATCTATCTCAATTTACATCACATCTAATCACATTCATTTCACATCTCATCTCATTCATTCTTATTCCGATTCACATATCATTCATTCACATCTATCTCAATTTACATCACATCTCATCACATTCATTTCACATCTCATCTCATTCATTCTTATCCCGATTCACATCTCATCCATTCACATCCTATATCATCCATTTACATCCGATTCACATGACATCACATCTCATTCATTCACATCCTGATTCACATCACATTACATCTCATCCATTCACTCACATTGACATCACATCCTTTCACATGCACATCCACATCCATTCTTTCACCACAGACACATCCACATCCATTCTTCCACATACACATCCACATCCATTTCCATTCTTCCACATCCACATCCATTCTTTCACATACACATCCGCATCCATTCTTTCACATACACACCCACATCCATTTCCATTACATCACATCTTATCACATTCTATCTTATTACATTCATTCACATCTTATCGCATCCTATTTACATATTATCACATCCATTCACATCTTATCACATCCTATTTACATCTTATCACATCCATTTCCCATGCTATTCCCATTTAATAGCTTTTTCTAGTTTGATTCCGATAATGGGACTTTTTCTAAATTTCTACCAATTGCTTGGCCTAATTAAAGGTTCCTTTTCTCGAGCGACTATTTCTATATTCCTTCTCAATTCCTCAATTGAATTATATTCAATATTCCTCTTTTGAATAAAAGAATTCATGGAATTTACAGAAATGAATTCTACCCATATTTTCACTTTTGATAAATAATCATAAATTAAATTATACTAGAAATTCCTCTTCTTTCCATTTAATTTCTTGGATCTCAAATACCATGGGAATTCTTCTTTTTTTACATATTCCAATTTCATGGAAATTTCTCTTTTATCCTCAATATTTCTCATAATAAAATACCCATTAATTCAATATGCTAGGAATTTCTCTTTTCCCATCTAAATGATGGAATTCCAAATGTCATAGGAATTCCTCTTTTACCATTTAAATATTTCTCAGATAAAATAAATTTATCTAAATTTCATCTTTGAATTCAAATAAAATACCCATTAATTTCAATATGCTAGGAATTTCTCTTTTCCCATCTAAATGATGGAATTCCAAATGTCATAGGAATTTCTCTTTTACCATTTAAATATTTCTCATAGATAAAATAAGCTAAAATTTATCACGGCGGTCTTCACTATAAGAAAAGGATCACAACATGTTTTGGCAGACCATATGTCTAGAATTCCGAACAGAGAACATGTTGGCATTGACGATAACCTCCTAGATGCATGTCTTTTCAAAATTGATATGGTGCCTGAGTGGAGCAAGGAAATATTAGAATACCTAGCTCATGGTTTTCCACAAAATTGACCTTTGAACAAGGATAAGATGTGTCGGCTTATTAAGCTGGCCGCACCATATCAATTGATTTTGCAGGAGAACTATATAAGCTGGGCAAAGATGATATCCTGAGGAGATGTGTGCGAGAAGATGAGTTTGCCACCACAGTATTAGAAGAAGCACACTCGGGAATAGTCGAAGGATATTTTGTGGGAGAAGTTACAGGAGGTCGCAAAGTGCTTCAAGCAGGACTATGGTGGCCTATGTTATTTGGAGATGCCATAAAATTTGTGAAGAGATGCAAAGAGTGTCAATGATTTTCTATTCCACAATAGAAGGACATAATGCCACTTACCCCTGTAATTGTGAAACAACCCTTTGATAAATTAGGTATTGATTTTGTTGGACCTATTAGTCCAGCAACACATCTGTCACACAAGCCCGTTATGTGATCGTGCCCACGGATTATTTCACTAAGTGGGCGGAGGCAAGGGCCTCTAAAAGAGCTTATGAACTATGGCCAACGAACTACAGCCAAGTTCTTATATAAATAGGTCATTTCCAGATTTGGCTGTCCACTAGAATTAGTCAGTGATTGGGGTTTACATTTCATCAATGAGGTGATTGAACAATTACTCACAGGACTCCTTGTAGTCCATCAAAAACCATCACCTTATTACCCACCACAAGAAAATGGCCAAGCAGAGAGCACAAACAATATTTTATGTGCAATATTGACTACGACTTTAGAAGCCAGTCACACAGATTGGGAACACAAGCTGACTGTAGCACTATGGGCATATCATACATCATATAAGGTAGCAATGGGATACACTCCCTTTTGTCTAGCTTATGGCATGGATGCGGTAATGTTTATGGAATTTTTAGTTCCAAGATTGCACATTGCAGTACAAGAAAGGCTTACAGAAAATGCATTAGCTGAGAAGCTGATTGATTTAGAAAAACTCGATGAAACCCTGCTAATTGCTTTCATGAGCTTATGGTCGAAAAACTACGGAGAAAACACTAGTTTGACCATAACCTAAAACACAAAGAACTGGAAACTGGGGACCTCGTCCTCATGTATGGTGTTGGAAGCACTAAGAAAAAGAAACTGAAATACAGAGGGTTAGGGCCTTCTAGAGTGTAAGTCCAAATTGAAACCAATGATGGGATAGAAATGGAGGGATATATCAATGGAAGTAAACTCAAAAAATATTATGGACCCTTGACCCAGGAAATGATCGCACAAGAGCATCTTCTAAAAGAAAAGATCTAGCTAGTCAAGGAAAAAATTAGACAAGCTCAAGAGGAAGCTAAGGCAAGGAAAGCCAAAGCAAAGTAGAGACTCCAAGGGAGAATGCTAAATGTGAACATGGCTTCACTCACCTTGCTTGACAAGGATGATCTAGATATCGAACCTGCACGACTCAGTGTAAATGTCTCTACAAAGGGTAGTCACACGACGAGCATCATAGTGATTGATACGGGGTCAAGTCACAACTTGATTTCCTGAGATAAACCTCCCCTAGATCTAAACAAACCCTCCTAGAGGTAAATCACAGTTTGCATCTATCTGTTATGCAAACAATGGGATTTTTGAATGTTAACATCTTCATAACCATGTAAGAGGATATGATTCTTGGACGATCCTGGATTTGCACCAGCAACTGTCACATCCAATGGGCAAAACAAGAAGTACAACTCAATGATTGCAAAGAAACCATTACCCTCCCATTATGGAGTCCATTGAATAAGGGAAAATAGGTAGTTACATGTGACACGGAGCTGCTAATGCCAAGCAAAGCAGACGAATCAATAGAACAAGTGTCTAGGTCAAAACATCATTCTTAGTCAAGAGAACCATAGAAAAGGCAAAGAATGTATCAAAATGGGTTCCCAAATCCCAGCTTCAAGCCCAAGGATACTATGGTAAGGACAATACCTTGTGGGTGTCAAGGTAGGAAAGCAAAGCTATAGGCAAGAGACAAGGCAAAAAATCCAAGGAGAGGAAGTAGCAACCCAAGTATGCCCGAACACCACTCGACGTTCAAAAGCGGTGGGTTAGAAAAGACTTACTAGCAACACAGGGCTACTATCAAGGACATGTACCAAAAACCAACCCAAGATCCAATACGGCATGTACCTCCAAAAGAATAAACGAGAGCCATAAACACAAGCAGACTCAGGTCCCAGCTAAATCAGCTATCAAGGCAGTACCAAAATTGGTCTGGAAGAGGAAGGAAACCACTCAACCAAGCAAACAAAGGAGTGCGACCCCTCCAATGTCACCCACCAAACAGATCACATTGACCCAAGTGGTGGAACAAGGTAATGCAAATGTGCACTCACATGCACATGAAACAAAATAGGTTCACTAGGATTTGGCAGACGTACTCCTCCATTGATGGAAGGAAAGCTTTGAAGTTCTCACTCAGAACTAAAGTAGCTCTACAACAACACATACCCACAAGATCCAAAGTACAAACTTGGTCCCCATGGCAATAAAAGGATGGAGAGTGACAAGGAGTACCTAGCTCTAAGCAATAACTCCAAATGGGTATGAGGTAAAGGGGTATGCATTTCACGCTGTGAAACATGTTCATACATTTCACGTGTTCAATTTTACTCCTCTAATGCATCTCATGTGGCCTTGGAATGTTTGAGCATATAGGACTCCATTGGGCATCAATAATTGCATGCATAAGGGAATGCAACTGTTTCACGTCGTGAACCATAATGGATTGTTTCACGTCGTGAACCACTTCAAGCTAGTTCATATCGTGAACTGACTCATGCTGTGAAATGTTTAAAAAGCCTCCATGTATCGTATTTTGACATGTGTTATACGTAAATGCCCACATAAGATGAAGAGCTGATTGAGTACAAGGTTTATTAGTTAAAAACTATGAGATATTATTAAAAAATTGAGATATTTTGGTACAATGATACATTTTTGACACCTTGGTAAGGAGGGGGGAGACTTCAAGGAGGCACCTTTTCACACATGTGAATGAGTTTTAAAATTAAGATATGTTTATCTCTCCTCTCTCTTGGATCAAACCAAATAAAAAAGGGAGCTAAACTGGTCCAAATCTTGTCCAAATTCAGCCAAATTGAAGCTGAAAAATTCTAGAACTTAGTTGGACTCAGCTTCAGCCAAATTCAGCAAACTGAAGCTGAAAAATTCTAGAACTTAGTTGGACTCAGTTCAGCCAAACTGAAGTTGAAAAATTCTGGAGCTTAGTTGGACTCAGTTAGTGGCCTCCCTCACCTATAAATAGACCCTCATTCTTTTGTATTCTCATCTATGAACTAGACCATGCTAGTATTACATTAGAATAAGCATATTTTCTATTATCCCCTAAAATTCCTCTTCAATTTGGAGAGATTGGAGTTTCTCTCTCTCTTCAACCTTCCTTGGAGCTTTCCTCTCAACATACTATCCAATTGATTGGTTGGGGGCTTCTTCTAAGAATAGAGAAGCAAGCAAATCAAAGGTAAGATGTGATTTTATGAAGTGTTTTTATGGTTTTTTCTCTACTATTCTAAATGTTTTTCACTTCTCAACCCCTCTCAAGCTTGAGAAGTATTCAAATGAATGGTTTTTCAATGCAAATGAAGCTCTCTAATGAATTCTAATGATTAATCACAAAAAAATTATCTTTATGCTTAATTTAGGTTGTTTTTTAAGTATATCTCTCTCCCCCCCAAAGAATGGTCATTCCTATGACCAATTCTCTATTCAAATGATGCTTCTCATGGAGCAATTCTTAATTCTAAAATCAAATTCTATGCTAGTTAAGCTAGAGGCTAAAGAAATGGCTTTGTAATGCTTTTATGTTAAATTATGATAAACTTATGATTTAGATCCATAAATTGGATTTAGATCTATTGATAGTTAATCTATCATAATTGTATTACTAAGTTTTATTCTTTCAAAATTTATTAAAAATTATCAGTAATAGCAGAGCGGAGCTATGGCAAAATTTTTAGAAATTAATACATAAATAATTTTTATACATAATGTGAAAAGAGGACTTCCTACCATATTCTAGGATTAGTCATCCTATGTTAAAAGAATAATTCTCATCATATCTATGGAAAATTAATTTTTAATGTTTCTGCATAAATAGTTAATTAGAGAAAAAGAGAAATTTTTAGTAATTTCATTTTTATGATAAAAGAGGAATTCCCATGATAATGGAGATCCATGTATTTTCAATGGAGAAAGAGAAAAAATAGGTATATTAAAATAATGTAAATTTTTATTTAAAATTAAAGAGAAATTTTAGATAAATTATTTTTATGCATGAATAAATTTAAATAATGAAAGAGGAATTCCCATCATATTTGGAATTCAAACATTTAAATGGAAAAAGTGGAATTCTTGTCATATTTAAATTAATTTAATTTTTAAGAGAAATTTTAGTTAAAATTATTTTATGCATGAATAAATTTAAATGATGAAAGAGGAATTCCCATCATAATTGGAATTCAATCATTTAAATGGAAAAAGAAAAATTCTTGGTATATTTAGAATAATGCATATATTTAATTAATTTGAAGAGGAATTTTAGATAAATTTATTTTATGATAAAAGAGGAATTCCCATGACATTTGGATTGCACTCATTAAATGAGAAAAAGAGGAATTTTAAGCTTATTTAAAAAAATGGATAATTGTATTTAATTTAAAAAAAGAAGAATTTTTAGGATATTTAAGTAGAGAAAAACTTGAATTAATTTTTAATGAAAAGAAGAAATTTCACCATAATTCCACCTAGGGAATTAAGGTTGAGAAATTAAATGGTAGAAAGAATATCTTTAGATATTTTATGTGGTTAAATCACTAAATTGGTATTTACCCAAAAATAGATGTTTATCTGAAGAAAATTCTTATTAGAACTAAACCGAATGATTAGACTACGAGAGGGACAGGCAGTAAACCTACTTGTCCATCTCTCGATCTAAAACAAGCAAAAACTTTGTGGACCAATTCCAGTTCCTAAATACAAAGAATAGAGTAGCGTTGAACTAAACTAGTTTTCCTTTGACCGAAATCACCAAGAATCTAGTTCGACAGTTAGACAAATGATGGGTAGATTACCCTGATGAGAGATCAAGGATTCTTGTTATGAAATTGGGAATTAAGGAAAAAGGGGTTTTGTGGAACCAATCTCAAACTGGGTACTTTACTTGCATAGAACCTCTGTTTTTCATTTAAAGGATTGTCTTACGCCAGAATGTTGGGAGGAAGCATTTGGCATGTGTTTTACTAAGAGGAGGTTCGTTGCAAAAACTCGCGGGGAGTCGTTGAGGGACGTTGCTCGGTGGCAAAGCTTGCCGAGGTCTTGACCAACCTCGGTACGGTTAAAATGGTGTGCTTCCGATACGATGGGCGAGGATCGATGAAGCGGTCCCTGAGTGAAGTGCTAGGACACCTAAGTAGGATCCTAGAGGGCTCTAACGAGGTGATGCACGAGCTCGCGGTTGCTAGGACACCCATGTGTGCGTCGAGGAAGATTCGGATGGACTAAGAAGAATGACTTTTGTGAATCAAATTTTGATACTAGATCTCATTGGTTGGCCAGCTGGTCTTCAATGGAGAGTCCAGAGGACACATTTTGTAATACAATGGACTCAAAATTTTGGAGAATGATGATCAGTAATATTATGATTTTCATTGAAGGATTGTTTTAAAGACAGTCGAATCTATTATAAATGGCAATTTCATATCGAGTGTGTACGTGGTATGCCTACTTTAAATTTTGCTTGAGAGCTGGCTAGGGGGCCGAGGAACTCTTTTCCTCGGTACCCGGGCAAAACATAACCAAATCTTTATAAAGGAATCCCACCAATACAGTGGTTGGGTGGTTGGCTAATCCATGGGCCGGTTGGGGTGGATTGGGGGATTCCTGTAAAATGATTAAGATAAGATTAGTTACGTTAATTAGATTAAGTCCTCAGAAGACCCTTGTTTGGTGGGAGGGAATCAACGACGGCTGTGCCTTGTTAAAGGAGGAAAAAAGCGATGATTCTATGGACCAAGTGCAAGTCTATTCTTTGATCCAACCATCTGACTTTAGGTTCGGTTGGATCAATTTAACTAGTTAAGACTTTGAGTCGTTAGATTAATTCCCTCGTTAGAAGATTTTCCCATGGCGGAATCGCCCGTGCCTTCCAGGCGAGGGATGTTTTTTCGGGCTCGGTTTCAGACGAACCGTCGGGCTAGTCTCTTGTTTCGGACATTTGTGGGCGAGGCCCCGAGTGCAGATCCCTGCCCCACACGAGAGGCTGATGCTGCTTTCGCCACCAGCGCCCTCAGAGGGGGCACCGCAGGAGGGGCAAGGGTCTCACAACAGCACGTATCAGAGCTTTGTTGAAAGCTAATAAGGAGAAATGAATTCTAATCAAAAAATTGTAATAAAAACTCAGAAAGAGCATTTATATATTGTATTTCATTCCTTAAGCTTCATTAACGAAGAATTTTAATCAAAAAATTTGGTTTTATAGATGGAAGTTTCACACTTATCTGGTGTTCCCGACCTCACCCAGTCACAAGATATGATTGCGTTCGCCTTCTCACATCACTTCCGCTACTACAACTCGAACGAGCCGAGCCAGACTCGCATGCCATTTCTAGGATCTATAGTTCTTTGACCCAGCAGAGAGACGGCAACACAAGTGGTTTGTAGGGCAGTATGTCCACGCCTCTTGCGAACGACCAGCATGCGATGCTGGCAAAATCTCTCATTAACCGTGATTTTGATGAGGCTGAAAGTGATACATGGTGTTATTTTATATCACTCAAGGCCTCAAAATTTCAGACTTTCCTGCCAAATCTACAGACTCCTTAGTCGTTTTATTCCTAAGGAGAAGACAGTAGCTCTTTTGGGGGCAGTAAGGGAACATTTGTATCAGGGCATGTCTATAGCCATAGATCTCCAATAAGATCATTTATCTTGTTTAAGAATTATTTTTTGAACCTCATAAGTCAGGATTTCATGGATGATATCAAAATAAAAATTTAATAATATATCATTTTTGGCAGAATCATGAGGCAAGGAAACCGTGGCCATCAGCCAAACCCTCTCTCTGAAGAAGAAGAACTTGACCCCGACGTTCACAAGGCTCTTCACAGAACTCAGCCACAAGACCCTTCAAAGGAGAAGGGGAGAACCTGGGCGAGGTTGCGGAGAAATGGGTGGAAGCTATGGAAGAGTATTTTGATGTCATCGGTTACAATGAGAGGAGCAAAATGGCTCTTGCCAGGCTGAAATTTATGGAAACAGCCAGGGTGGCATGGAGAAACCATTATGATACCAACCATCTGAACAGAAATACCCAATCATGGAATGATCTAAAAGCCTATCTAAGGAAGAGATTTTGTCCCCTCGAGTTTTTAGAAACCAAAATGAATTCTTAGAGCTAAATCAAGGGAGCAAACCATAGAAGAATATCACCAGGCATTTGCTCTTCTACTCAAGTATTCATCACCCCTAGATGAAAAGCAACTTATGGCTAGGTTCATTCGGGGAATGAACGAACCCTTAGACACACTGGTCAAGAATGCCAAGCCAGTGTCCATGGCAGAAGCTGTCAGAATGGCGAAGGACTTCGCCAAAGCCTTCATCCTCGTGAAAGTCCCGCCAAAGCCAGCTCCCTCATCCTTCAAAAGATTTCAAACACCGGGAAGTTCTTCCAACCTTCCGCCACTAAAGAGACACCAAGGTCCCAACCAGAATCTGGAGACGGGAAGTTTCAGGAATGAAGGAAGACCTTTCCCTCGAAGTTCTTTCTCAGGAACTCCGGCGGCTCTCTCAAGAATGCAAAGGGAAGAGCTTCAAGTGAGAACAGGTGCTTCAGATGTTAGGGGTTTGGGCACCAGCTCAAAGATTGCCATCTCCTTCTGTGGGCCAAGGAAGCCAGGGTCTTAGAGTTCAGAGACAGACTCCTTCGTATCAGACCAAATCAGGGTCCCCCATGCCAAAATCAGGGTAACCCCAGAAGAGTGCCAGCTCAACCTGCAGCCTCCATGCAAAGCAGTCTCTGAACTCCCTCCCAAAATTGGAACAACCAGAGAGAGAGAGTTCCACCTCAAACTATAGTAGCTAGAGCTGTCACTATAGAGCTGATGAAGTGGAGGAAGAAAAAGGACAGATCTATGCAGCAATAGAGCATTAGAGGAATAATTGTCAATTTTAAGTCCTCCAGATTCCAGCAAAGTACCAAGGTAAGCAATTCAAGCTTCTGATTGATTTAGGCAGTACTCATTCTTTTATTTTCCCAGGATGTGTGCGTAAGTTAGTCCTAAATCAAAAATCTAGAAAACCTATGCAAGTGGAATTGGCCCAGTGGAAAGATTCTTTTCACACACCTTGAGACAGACCTTATTCAGTTTAGCCTAGATGGGAATGTAACAGAGTGCCAGTTCAGAGTCCTACCCTTGGGAGTCTATGATGGATTCCTTGGAATGGATTGGCTCCATAAGAATCAAGCCGATATTCATTATCACAAAGGAACCATCTCTTTCCTTGACCTTCATGGGAATAAAGTTCAAGGAACTGGAATTTCCGGATCCCCAGTGCTACAATTAGTCAAGGCTTCCAAATTATTAAAAGGGCTCAGAAAGAGGCAAGATGCTTATGTCGTTAAGATGAATCCAGTAGACATAAAATGCAAGGCTAAAGAACTAGAGTGGTTAAGTGAGTATGCAAATGTGTTTCCTGAAGAGCTGACTGAGATGCCTCCTTCTCGCGAAGTAGATTATGAGATTGAGTTAACCCCCAGAGCTCAGCTAGTGGCCCAGCGTGCATACAAAATGCCAGTCCCTGAAGCCATAGAACTTAAGAAGCAGTTAAGACAACTGTTAGAGTTGGGATTCGTCAGACCCAGTGTCTCACCTTCTTGGGGTGCGCCCGTTCTCTTTCAAAAGAAGAAAGATGGAACGTTAAGACTCTATATTGACTACGGAGGATTGAATCAATTAACAATTAAAAATAACTATCCTATTCCTAGGATTGATGAACTCTGGATTGGTTAAGTGGGACCCAAATGTTCACAAAGATAGATCTCAAATCCAGGTACTACCAAATCAGAATCAAGGAGCAGGACATCCCAAAGACAGCATTCAATACTCGCTATGGGCATTATGAGTTCACAGTCATGCCATTTGGATTGACTAATGCCCCAGCAACATTTAATCATCTTATGCAAGATATTCTCAGAGAATACTTGGATGATTTTGTTCTTGTCTTCTTTGATGATATCTTGGTATACTCAAAGAATGCTGCAGATCATGAAGATCATGTGCGCAAGGTCTTGGAAATCCTAAGGAAACACCAACTCTTTGCAAAAAAGAAGAGCAAGTGTTCTTTCTCTATTGACCAGGTGGAATACTTGGGATTCATAGTATCAAAGGATGGGATTTCTCCTAACCTCGCAAAGATCCCAGCAGTCGCCGTAGAATGGCCAGAACCCATGACAGTAAAGGAAGTCAGAGGATTCCTAGGATTAATCGGATGGTATAGGATCTTTATACCCAGGTATGCTTAGATAGCATCCCCTTTAACTAACCTTCTCAAGAAGAGGACACTTTTTCAGTGGATTGCAATGTGTCGGAGTGCCTTTGTAAACTGAAGACAACCTTAGTAACCAACCCTATCCTTAAGTTACCAGATTTTACCAAACCCTTTGAGGTAGTTACTGATGCCAGTGGGTTTGTCTTAGGCAGGAAGGTCATGCATTGGCCTATGAATCCAGAAAACTCAGAACACATGAGAGAAATTATGTCGTCCTCCATGACTTGGAGTTACTCTTAGTAGTTTACGCTCTAAAGTTGTGGAGACATTATCTTTTGGGACAGAGGTTCACCTTGATGTGACAAATCATCAAAGTCTGAAGTGGATCTTCACCCAAAGGGATCTCAACATGCGTCAAAGGAGATGGATGCAGACCCTGCAAGAATTCAATTTTGAAATTAAGTATCGACTAGGGAAAGAAAATGTGGTGGCAGATGCGCTCAGTAGAAAAGCCTCCTTACTTGCAATTACAGTGGTGTCAAATCCATTAATCAGTGAAGCAAGGCAGAGAATCATGCAAGACAAATTCTTTGCCCCTATTGCTACCCTTCTGATGCAGGAAAGCAAGACTCCTTAGGAAATGAGTCGAGTTTTTGGGTACAAATTGGATGAAGGATGCATGTATTATAATGATCGGCTATGTATTCCCAATGATGAGGGAATAAAGGGAAGAATTCTGAGAGAAGCCCATGATAGCCTGATAGCTGGACATCCAGGGTTTATAAAAACCTATATGTCTATGAAGAAAAGCTTCTTCTGGCCAGGACTCAAAAAGGGTGTACTTGATCATGTGCGGAAATGCTTAATGTGCCAGAGAGTCAAGGTAGAGAGAGTCAAGATGCCAGGGAAACTGCAGCCTCTAGACATTCCACAGATGAAGTGGGAATGTATCAGTATGGACTTTGTCACTGGATTACCTTCAGTGCAATCAGGTCACAACTCAATTTTTGTGGTAGTTGATAGGCTAACCAAAGTTGCCCATCTAATTCCAGCGAAAGAAACATACACTGTAGTGGATGTTGCCAGAGTTTACCTTAAAGAGATCTTTAGATTGCATGGCTTACCCAGGAGGATAGTAAGTGACAGAGATCCCAAATTCACATCGAAATTCTGGACTACATTCTTCGAAGGAGTAGGAACTTTCTTGGATCTCAGCACAGCCTATCACCCCGAAACAGATGGCCAGACTAAAAGAGTGAACCAGTTAATAGAAGATATCCTTCGGTCATGCTGCGGGCAGGGAATCCAAGAAGTGGTTTAGCCATTTGCATCCGGTTGAATTTGTTTACAATGCTTCTTATCATCGAAGCATTGGGATGAGTCCTTTCAAAGCTTTGTATGGACAAGATTGCCTTACACCATTGACTTGGTCTGACCCATTGATCAGAGTCGAAATGTCCAGACAAATGCTTGATGACATGGACCAGCAAATGCAATAAATTTGTAAAGATATAAAGGCAGCCCAAGATAGGCAAAAGCAATATGCAGATAAAAAGAGATCAGAGAGAGAGTTTGAAGAATCAAATATGGTCTTCATTCGAGTATGACCAAAAAGAAGTTCCTTATTCTTAGGGAAGTACAAGAAGCTCTCTCCCAGATACTGTGGACCATATGCTGTTATAAAGAAAGTGGGCGATCTAGCCTACAAACTTCTTCTGCCTCACCATCTCAAGGTACATAATGTATTCTATGTCAGTTTGCTTAAGAAATATGTACCCACCAGCCCGAGTCACGTGCTTGATGATGAACAATTGATCTCTCCAACTCAAGGCCAGATGGTACTCCAACCTGAGGAAATCCTTGACGTTCGGGAGAAGATTCTCAGCAGCAGAGTCCTCAGAGAATTTTTAGTCAAGTGGAAGTTCTTCCCTCTAGAAGATGCCACCTGGGAGAAAGAAGAAAAGTTGGCGAAAGATTACCTCCACTTTGTGAGATGAGGACATCTCGCGATTTTCAAGTGGGAGAGGATGTAAGATTTCTCCTCAACCTGAATAATGAATAGGCTCTACTTCAATCCCCTGTAATCATTTCCTATTTCTGAATACAAGAAAATATTATTTTCCTTGTTTTTTCCTAGAGAGATGAAAAATGCTAGAGAGTGGTAATTCAATATTGAGATATTTTTGGATAAACAAATTTTTCTAATATAAAAAATATGTTTTCCTGAAACAAAAAATCAAAATAAATTTTTCAAGGTGCATTAGGAATCAATTAAAAATAATTTAAAAGACCTTAGCCTAAGGGTCAAGATTTTCTAAATTTTTTGGATTATGGTCTAATTAAGGTTCCTATGGGCCAATAAGATTAATCCAAGTGTTAGGATGAGATAAATCCAATGAATAAAAGAAAATACCCAAAAATGATTAAATGCCCACATAAGATGAAGATTGACTGAGTACAAGGTTTATTAGTTAAAAACTGAGATATTATAAAAAATTTAAGATATTTTGGTATAATGATACATTTTTGACACCTTGTTGTTGGTAAGGAGGGGGGAGACTTCAAGGAGGCGCCTATTCACACATGTGAATGAGTTTTAAATTAAAAAATGTTAAGATATTTTTATCTCTCCTCTCTCTTGGATCAAACCAAATAAAAAAAGGAGCTAAACTGGTCCAAATCTTGTCCAAATTCAGCCAAACTGAAGCTGAAAAATTCTAGAACTTAGTTGGACTCAGTTAGTGGCCTCCCTCACCTATAAATAGACCCTCATTCTTTTGTATTCTTATCTGTGAACTAGACCATGCGAGTATTACATTAGAATAAGCATATTTTCTATTATCCCCTAAAAATCCTCTACAATTTGGAGAGATTGGAGTTTCTCTCTCTCTTCAACCTTCCTTGGAACTTTCCTCTCAACATAATAACCAATTGATTGGTTGGGGGCTTCTTCTAAGAATAGAGAAGCAAGCAAATCAAGAGGTAAGATGTGATTTTATGGTTTTTTCTCTACTATTCTAAATGTTTTTCACTTCCCAACCCCTCTCAAGCTTGAGAAGTATTCAAATGAATGGTTTTTCAATGCAAATGAATCTCTCAAATGAATTCTAATGATTAATCACAAAAAGATTTTCTTTATGCTCAATTAAGGATGTTTTTTAAGTATATATCTCTCTCCCCCAAAGAATGGCCATTCCTATGACCAATTCTCTATTCAAATGATGCGTCGCATGGAGCATTTCTTAATTCTAAAATCAAGCTCTATGCTAGTTAAGCTAGAGGCTAAAGAAATGGCTTTTTAATGCTTTTATGTTGTTACATAAATTATGATAAACTTATGATTTAGATCCATAAATTAGATTTAGATCTATTGATAGTAAATCTATCATAATTGTATTACTAAGTTTTATTCTTTCAAAATTTATTAAAAAATATCAATAATAGTAGCAGAGCTATGGAAATTTTTTTAGAAATTAATACATAAATCATTTTTTTGCATAATGTGAAAAGAGGACTTCCTACCATATTCTAGGATTAGTCATCCTATGTTAAAAGAATAATTCTCATCATATCTATGAAAAATTAATTTTTAATGTTTATGCATAAATAGTTAATTAGAGAAAAAGAAAAATTTTTAGTAATTTCATTTTTATGATAAAAGAGGAATTCCCATGATAATGAAGATCCATGTATTTTCAATGGAGAAGGAGAAAAAATAGGTATATTAAAATAATAAAAATTTTTAATTAAAATTAAAGATAAATTTTAGATAAATATTTTTTTATGCATAAATAAATTTAAATGATGAAAGAGGAATTCCTATCATATTTGGAATTCAATCATTTAAATGGAAAAAGTGAAATTCTTGTCATATTTAAATTAATGGATATTTTTATTTAATTTTTAGGAGAAATTTTAGTTAAAATTATTTTATGCATGAATAAATTTAAATGATGAAAGAGGAATTCCCATCATATTTGGAATTCAATCATTTAAATGGAAAAAGAGGAATTCTTGGTATATTTAGAATAATGCATATTTTTATTTAATTTGAAGAGGATTTTTAGATAAATTTATTTTATGATAAAAGAGGAATCCCCATGAGATTTGGATTGCACTCATTAAATGAGAAAAAGAGGAATTTTAAGCTTATTTAAAAAAATATATAATTGTATTTAATTAAAAGAAGATATTTTAGGATATTTAAGTAGAGAAAAACTTGAATTAATTTTTAATAACAAAAGAGGAATTTTGACCATAATTCCACCTAGGAAATTAAGGTTGAGAAATTAAATGGTAGAAAGAATGTCTTTAGATATTTTATGTGGTTAAATCACTAAATTGGTATTTACCCAAAAATAGATGTTTATCTCAGGAAAATCCTTGTTAGAACTAAATAGAACTAAATCGAATGATTAGACTATGAGAGGGACGGACAGTAAACCTACTTGTCCATCTCTCGATTTGAATCAAGCAAAAACTTTGTGACCAATTCTAGTTCCTAAATACAAAGAATAGACTACCGTTGAACTAAACTAGTTTTCCTTTGACCGAAATCACCAAGAATCTAGTTGGACAGTTAGAAGAATGATGGGTAGATTACCCTGATGAGAGATCAAGGATTCTCATTATAAAATTGGGAATTAAGGAAAAAGGGGTTTTGTGGAACCAATCTCAAACTGGGATCTAAGGAAAAAGGGGTTTTGTGGAACCAATCTCAAAAGGGGCTTTGTGGAACCAATCTCAAACTGGGAATTTTACTTGCATAGAACCTCTGTTTTTCATTTAAAGGACTGTCTTACACCAGAATGCTGGAGGAAGCATTTGGCATGTGTTTTACTAAGAGGAGGCTCGTTGCAATAGCTGGCGGGGAGTTGTCTCGAGGGATGTCGCTCGTGGTGGGCAAAGCCTGCAGAGGTCTTGACCAACCTCGGTACGGTTAAAACAGTGCGCTTCCAGTATGATGGGCGAGGACCGACGAAGTGGTCCCTGAGTGAAGTGCTAGGACACCTAAGTAGGATCCTAGAGGGTTCTGACCACGTGATGTATGGGCTCGCGGTTGCTAGGACACCCATGCGCACGTCGAGGAAGATTCGGATGGACTAAGAAGAATGACTTTTGTGAATCGAATTTTGATATTGGATCTCATTGGTTGGCCAGCTGGTCTTCAACAACGGAGAGTCCAGAGGACACATTTTGTAATACTTGGAAGAGGAGACCAAGTGCTTGCAACAACAAGAAGAGGTCACAAAAGACATTGCCTTATATCAGCAGGCTCCCAAGGAACACCAAGCACCACCAGAGGTAACAGCCACGCCTGACATAGAATTGGGAAGCATGAGCTTAATAGGGAAGTTACCCTTCAAGACCATAGTTCGTGAGTCGATACTACAAACACCACCTACTAGTCCTACCACCCTTATATTCAAAAATCTCTCACCACTATAGGATCTTCCCACTTAGATGAGATAGGTGCCACACAAGCTCAGGAGGAACAACCATTGCCATAAATAGATGTAAGAAACAAGAATGAAGAAACCACATCCACACACCCAAAGGCTGCTCAAGAGGAACAAGAAGCATACAAATGCAAGAGAAAAGAGGAAAGCCCCAGCCCCAACAAGCAAAGGAGACTGGAATTTGCAGGCAGTCTAGGCACAGGCTCCTTCCTAGATCGTTTACATATACCCAAGGATGCATATACTTTTCTCGAAGAAACCATGGAAGGTCTTGACAATTTTCTCCAGCTTCAATGTCATGGCACGACCTCTTCCAGCTCCTCTATTTGGTCACAGGAACAAAGGTTGCGGAATTGTCACCTTCTCACAACTCATCTATTGCACGATAGACATGAAGAATTGTGGCACCATCTCGGAGACAAAATAGAACAGGTGTAATCTCTTCAAGATCAATTAGCTGCCACCATTGATGCCACACATAAGGAGGTAATCGTTAAGGGTTTAAAGGCATCCGAAGAATAGGAAGCAAGGCTTCAAACCATGGAAGGGCACAATCGGCTACTAAGCCAGAACAACCAAAGAAAATAATGCACTCAAAGAGTAAGTTTACCAAGCGAAGGAACAACTCTAAAAGGAAGTGGCACACTTGTACATTAAAATATGGAAAGAGATGCAGCACTCCCCTGTGTGTATGTACACCCTCTTATCTACTCATTTTTGGGGTGTGTACTTATCTTTTGTATCTGGCACACATTTGTTGATTCTAATCTAGTGAGTTTGTATATGCTCTCAAGATTCTCTATCTTGTGTGTGTGCATTGTTGCAACCCTAATCCTAATTCCAACAATTGGTATATCAGAGCTAGCTTCCTTGACACTTGATCTAGTAGTCTACCTCCCTCCTCACAACCCTGTTTTTCTGTCTCCGATTGAGATACCCTCTTAGGAGAAGAAGGCATATGCTATAGTGTGATGTATACGAAGTATACTTATTTTTGGGGTGGTCCATGACATGATTCGGGCACGTTTTGGGCACCGTAAGGTTTCTGCACAGACGTTTTGGAGAGGCATTATTTTGGATTGGTTCTGCTCGATTTTTGGTGTTTGGACTATGTAGCAGCAAAGATTTGGTGTGCAGCAGCATCTATAGTGTCTTCAACAACATCGAGCATCATAATTTTGCCCCAGTAACACTGTATTCTCTACTCTGTGTTATTTTTCATACACTTTGCAAGTGATTCAGTCAGTTGGTAGCCATCCAGAGTTGCATTCAATGAATATTGTGAGTACTTGCAATAGTACTTGCAGTGTGTTGAAAGATTTTGCATTTAGTAGACAATCATGGTTGGCAATAGTGATGTATTCAACATGTTGTCTACTAAGGACAAACTTGATGGGACTAACTACCCATTGTGGTCCTATATGATGAGGCATGTACTGGTAGCTAAAAACCTTTGGAATGTGGTCATCGGTGGTAGTGAAATCATCCTATTTTCACAACTACCAGTGCAACTAGGTGCTGCATATACATCTAAAGTAGAATCTGATATAGATGTGGCTTCTCCACATGCACCACCAGTATCTCCCACTTCTTCTCAAACGAGATGGGATGGAAGAGATGCACAGTTACATGCATTGCTTCTTGCACCTTTTGTGAAGCAAAGCATTATTTCTCATATTCAGTCATGTAAGACTTCAAAACAGGCATGGGATGCACTTGTTGCATTATACCAGGTGCGCAATGAAGCACGTGTTGCATATCTGCGCAAACATTTGGAGTTTGAGCACATGAATGAGGGAGACTCAATGGACAGCTTCTTGACCAAGATCAAAGATTTTAAGGAACAGCTCGCTAGTGTGGATAAGATATATCTTGATAGTACATTGGTGCCCAGAGTTCTCAATGCATTGCCAAATTCTTATCAGAGTTTTGCCTCTACCCTTAGACTCATGATGAAGGGAAATCCAAATGCCCTTACGTTTGATGAGCTGGTTTCAGTACTCTTGCAAGAAGAGCAGTCTAGGCAAAACATATCTATTATCCTAGTTGGTGACCAAGATTTTGTTGCCAGTTAGAAAGGCAAATGTAAAGCTTCTTTGCATGGTGGCTATAAGGCAAAATCAGAATCCTCAGGTAAGGATATAGAGAAAGAAGGTGATAAACCTAAAAAGAAGAGCAAGTGTCACTATTGTAGGAAACTAGGGCACTACATAAATGAGTGCAAGAAAAGGCTAGAGTAGGAGAAAAAGAAAGAATCGAGCATGGCTATGGGACTGATGCATCTGCACCAAATGTAGAGAAGAAGAAATCTATAAGTTTTTCTCAAGATGATTAGGCATGGACTGTATATTACAGTTATGAACCTTCTGTTCATGATGTATATATGTTATGGCAAAATCGGATGCGTAGTACTGGTGTTAGTAAGCAAATTACTTCACAAAAAAAATTTCTCTCATCTCTGGAATTTGTCCCAAGTACGGGAATTGTCACATGTGCAAATGGTTCCTCATATCATGTCAAAGGAGTTGGTAGAGTTGTGTTCACTGTGCTACAAATGGGGACACATTTACTCTTTCTAAAGTTTTATATGTGCCAGGCATTAAGAAGAACTTGCTGTTAGTTCCAGCCTCAGCCCCTTGTTAGGCTTGATGGTGAAATTTGTGGATGACAGATGTACAATTCATGATAGAAATGATGGTTATTCTATCATTACCTCAGGTACCTTGTTTCATGGCCTATACAAGATGGATGTATTTGAGAAGTTGCAGCATGATGCTTGCTCAGTCTCTATGACTCGTGCTATGAGTGATGCAGAATTATGGCATGCACGATTTGGCAATCTAAATTATAGCAGTTTGTTATGCCTTCAAAGACAATATGGTGTTTGAGTTGCCAACTCTTGAGACCCTTACTAGACATGTATGTGAGGAGTGTATTCTTGGTAAAATGCATCACGCATCATTTTCAAAGGATGGATCTGTAAGAGCTATGAAGAAATTACAGCTTATACATAGTGATGTATGTGGTCCTATGAGGACGCAATCTATTGGGGGATATCTCTACTTCATCACTTTTATTGATGATTACTCCAGATATAGGTGGGTGTATCCATTAAAGCAGAAGTCAGAGGTTTTTATGTGCTTTAGGCACTTTGTATCCATGGTTGAAAATGCATGTGAATGTAAAGTTTGTACTCTTCATTTAGATCTAGGGGGGGGAGTATATGTCCAAGGAATTTCATGCATATATGGCTGAAAAAGGTATAAGGCATCAATGTATAGTGCCTTACACACCTCAGCAAAATGGTTTGGCTGAGAGGAAGAACAAGTCTCTCATGGAGATGGCACGATGTATGGTGAAAGCCCAAGATTTATGTCATGGTTTTTGGTTAGAGGCACCTATGTGCACAAACTATGTGTTGAACAAATGCCCTACCAAGGCCTTGTAGTCTAAAACTCCTTATAAAGCTTGGCATGGAAAGAAGCCTTCTATGGCTCATTTTCATGTTTTTGGTTGTCTTGCTTATGCTCTTGTGCCTGAGCAACAATACAGTAAGCTTGATGATTGTTGAAATATACAAGTGAACAGGGTGTGTGCGGGAACAAGCCCTTACAAGAGGCTGTAAGAGAGAATCTGTAAATGAGTAAGAAGCTGTGAAAAGGTGAGAAGTATCTATTGGGAGAGAATAAAGGGTAGCATGAGAAGATTTAGGAGGTGTGGAGATATTCTGGGAAGAGGTGGAGAGAATCAAGCAAAAGAGGTGGAGTGAATCAAGGAGAGATCAGTGGGATTAGATGCTTGGAGAGATCAGTGGGATTAGATGCTTGGATGTAAACTCTAATTGAGGCATTGGCCTAATGAGAATTTGTTGGTTTTTTATTATCCATGCCTACATTAAGCTATCAATTAATTGCCACTAATCACATCTTAATTATCATCTAATCTCTTTTTTAATGATGTTGATTCTAGCATTTGATCCACCATAGCTCATCATCACATCGTTGCAAATTTAACATAGTATCAGAGCCTAGTTTAGAATCCATCAAATTTATGAGCCCATTATCTTGCTAATCACCTAGTTAATCAAGATTAGTAGATAATCAAGTTTTTACCTCTTTTTTTAAATAGCTTATGTACCCCTAGCTGGTGGAGGAGCTCTCTCTCTCTTCACACATAAAATTGGCCCAAAAACTCTCAGCCACATGTAGCCATATCCCTTGTGCTTCAGCTCATCTAAATGAATCGCCAAACCGCCTTCTACAACTGCAGATTTTCACAAATTCGCCGGTGCCTTTTTTCTGAAGAGAACTGGAGATCTACACTTACATAGAAGACATTACTCTAATTCCTCTTGGCGCCCTAGGGGTTTTCAAGGGTGCTCTACAAGCTGGTGTGAAGAGAGTTTTTGATTTCATCAAGTCTACAGTGAGATCCAAGCTCTCCATCAAATCTGCAGGTGACTTTGGTAAAACAGAGATTAAGCATTCAATGTTTGGTCAAATCTTGTGTTTCTTGGCTTAATCCTCTACTAGACTAATTGCTCTTGGCTTAATCCTCTACTAGACTAATTGCTCTTGATGGCCTTGAAAGGATTTGAGCTCATTTGAACTCTAAGGCCCCAGATCTGGACTCCCCACATACTCTATTTTTTGCACACAAAGTAGAGGATTATTTTGCTAATCAGTGATTAATCAACACTAATCACTGTATTTTGGTACAATTGAGGATTCAAATTAACCATTGGATATCTGATGATACAGATCCCTATAACTTCAGATTGCAATTCAGAGATGGTTTGATACTCCAACCATTCAGTACAGATTTGTTACCCTTGGTTTAATGTAATTTTTGGTGAATTTATGCTGATAAATCTGTTGTAATCATCACCTAAACACCAGATTGAGTTGTAAAAGGGTAGACACTGCCCTTGAATCTTGAAATTGGATCAAGAGGTAAGACCCCCTTCACATCATCACATGAGCACGGCACAAGAGATAGCCAAATTTAATGGGGAGCAGTTTTATACATGGCAAACAAAAACCATGTATCTGCTCATGAGGAAAAATATGTGGGGGCTAGTTGAAGGAAGAGATGAATGCCCAGAGGTGAGTGGGGAAAATGAGTGGAAGAGCAGGAATGAGAAAGCATTAGGACTTATCGCACTTAGTTTAAATGATGAAATCATTCATCACATCACAGGGATACAATGGGCAAAAGATGCATGGGATGAACTCAATAAATTATTTGGCACTCAAGCAAAAGATGTATGGGGGATGAACTCAATAAATTATTTGGCACTCAAGCAAAAGATGCATGGGGGATGAACTCAATAAATTATTTGGCACTCAAGCAAAAGATGCATGGGGGATGAACTCAATAAATTATTTGGCACTCAAGCAAAAAATTCAAAGATAAATCTGTTAATGCAATTCTACAAACTGGATATGAAGGAAAGTGAACCTTTAATCACACACTTGAACAAATATAAAAGCATTAAGCAACAACTGGCAGCCATTAGCAAAAAGGTAGAAGATGATGAGGCACTAGCAGTGCTTCTAATGAAGAGTATAGACAAAGGTGAATATAAAAACATTGTAGCAACCTTAAAGAATGTACCTGAATTGAAGCTGCACGAGATAGAAGGAGCGCTACTAGAGCAAGAGACGAGAGTCAAAGAGAAGAAATGGCTGGACTCAACAACTGGAGAAGAAATGGCTAGACTCAACAACTAGAGAAGAAAAAGCATTCTTCACCTGGCGAGGATTCTCTCGAGGATGAGAACGAGGAAGAGGCAGAGTAGGAGGAAGAACCTTCACTTGCCACAACTATGGAAAGCCTGGACACATGGCAAGAGACTGCTACATCAAACCCCCAGTGGAGAAGGAACGACATCGGCAAACTTCATGGAGGCTCCTAAGGAAGTGGAAAGCCTGGACACATGGCAAGAGACTGCTACATCAAACCCCCAGTGGAGAAGGAACGACATCGGCAAACTTCATGGAGGCTCCTAAGGAAGTGGAGTCAGATCACCTTTTCTGAGAGAGAGAGAAACCCCACAACCTAATGTAACCTGCCCCAACAGAGTAAAACCACCTCTCAGCCATCGATGATGTAGGCCATGTGGTAGATGTATGCACGAGCACTTTAGTCAAGGTCACGGGCACTTGTAGTAACCTTGGACACATATATATAGAGAGAGAGAGAGAGTGTCAAGGACTATGAGTTTAGGGACTTGAGGCACTGGTCTCGCAGACTATCAAGTAAGAGGGAAACTTGGTATAGGGTCCAGGTATGCTAGGAGTATTCACTTGAGGGGAGGTGTTGAAATATACAAGTGAATAGGGTGTGTGCGGGAACAAGCGCTTAGCAAGAGGCTGTAAAAGAGAATCTGTAAATGAGTGAGAAGCTGTGAAAAGGTGAGAAGTATTTACTGGGAGAGAATAAAGGGTAGCATGAGAAGATTTAGGAGGTGTGGAGATATTCTAGGAAAGAGGTGGAGAGAATCAAGCAAATGAGGTGGAGTGAATCAAGGAGAGATCAGTGGAATTAGATGCTTGGATGTAAATTGAGGCATTGGCCTAATGAGAATTTGCTAGTTTTTTATTATCCATGCCTACATTAAGCTATCAGACACGTCTTAATTATCATCTAATCTCTTTTCTAATGATGTTGATTCTAGCATTTGATCCACCATAGCTCATCACATTGCTGCAAATTCAACAATGATAAGGCAGTTAAATGTATATTTGTAGGATTTAGTTCAGAAAGCAAGGGATATAGACTCTACCATCCGGTCTCAAAGCGGATTTTGGTAAGTAGAGATGCTGTTTTTTTCAAAAACTTAATTCAGCCCATGCTTTCATGCAAAAAACAGCAGAACGTATACTCATAGGACATCTTTGATTCACTTCTACCTTTGTTTAATGGAGGGAAACCATCTGTAGAGTAATTGAATGCTCAACCAAGTGCTGAAATTCAACCTTTGAAGGTATAAAATCAGCCTACAAATCAGCTTTTTGATGAGGCAATTACTGAGGATATAGTGGATGAGGAGAGAGCAGCCATAGAAGAATATTCCTAGGCTTGTGCAGACATTTAGGGATAGCAAGTTGGCAGCTCCTTTACCTAGCAGAACTCGTGTAGGTTCTCATCATGTAGATTATTCTCATGTGGATCATGTTCTCATTTCTACTTTATGTAATGAGGAGGAACCTGTTTCCTTTGAGGAAGCACATGATGTGGATCATGTTCTCATTTCTACTTTATGTAATGAGGAGGAACCTGTTTCCTTTCAGGAAGCACATGATGATGATCATTCGATGCATGCTATGCAGGATGAGTGTAACTCTATACTCAAGAATGATGCCTGGTATTTGACAGATCTCCCTCATGGCAAAAAGGCCATTGGTACTAAGTGGGTTTACAAGTTAAAACACAAAGTAGATAGTAGAATTGATCGCTACAAGGCTAGACTTGTTTGCAAAGGTATATGCCCAGCAAAAGGGCATTGATTATGATGAGACCTTTGCATCCGCATCTCGTATGATTACCATTAGGTGTCTCATTGCTTTGGCAGTACATCCCGGGTGTGGAATGCACATCATTTGGACATTAAGACTGCATTCTTGAATGGTGATTTACATGAGGAGGTGTATGTATCGCAGCCTCCTAGTTTTGCTATGAAAGGAGAAGAGTCTAAAGTATGCAGGTTGAAAAAGAATCTTTATGGCCTTAAGCAAGCTCCTAGAGCATGGTATGAGAAGATTCATGCATACTTGGTTGCAAATGATTTTTGCAACAGTCTAATAGAGAGTACCCTCTATGTGAAGAGGAGTAAGGACACATTTTTGGTCATCGTTCTATACGTTAATGACATGCTGCTCATCACGGGACCCGATATAGATCAGAGGTTTCAGCCTTAAGGTTGAGTTGTAGTCATCGTTTGAGATGTCAGATTTGGGGCCCTTGCATTACTATTTGGGGATTCAGTTTATGTAGTGCAATAATGGCATTGTTATGCTGCAGTCTAAATATATACAAAAGCTATTGAAGAGGTTTAATCTTGAAGACTGTAAACCTATGGCTACACCTATGGAGACATGTACTTGACTTAGTCTTCAAGATGCAGGATACTTTTTTGATGCTAGTTTGTATCCATTAGGAGAACTTTGAACATCTTTTGGGCCTTGTAAGGATTCCTAATTTTTAGAGATTAAGAGACTAATTTTGTGCTTTCTTAAGTAGACAAGGTCAATCAAGAGGGCTACTTGGAGCCTATAATTTGAGCTTTCTAGCCCATAACTCCCCTACAAAAATAGGGTCTAATGTTGTCATTCTCTCTCCTCTTCTCTTTCTAGGAAACTCGTAACTAAGGGGGGCCCAAAATGGGCAATTTTGTTTTTCCCATTTTGTAAGTTTTATACTTTGAAATTGATCCCAGACCCATATCTATGTAAAACATTCAATTTTTAACCTTGATTTCCCCCTAAAACCCACTCTATCTCATCATTGAATGCCTCTACCTTTTTCTCCTTCATTTAATGCCTCCACTTTCCCACCAAATCAACCAAATCAGAGATCTCTTGTCACTTTCCACATCATCAATCTCACAACTAAGGGAGGGCTAAAAATAGTGAATTTGTTTTCTCTCATTTTTGAACTTTTTTGCCTTAAAAGTTATCCCAAACCCATATATATGTCAAAAAATCAATTTTTAATCTCTTTTTCCTCCAAAAATTGAACCAACTCTCTCTCTCTCTCTCTCTCTCTCTCTCTCTCTCTCTCTCTCTCTCTCTCTCTCTCTCTCTCTCTCTCTCTCTCTATATATATATATATATATATATATATATATATATATATATATATATATATATATATATATAGTGATCTTAGGGACTCCCTCTTCTTTCCCACTATCAACTCCTTCTAAGCATGGCATTGCGTAAAATCACTAACACTAATGTGCCATTGAATCGACGTAAGGTGGATTTGCATGTGCGGGTGTTGGAAGAGTATGCAACTTCGGGCAAGGTTTATGTCACAGAACAGGAGAGGAATGTACGTAGACAAGGGGGTCACACTAATGTGGATCTATGGGTTGATGGGCATCTATACCCAGCTGACCCAAGAGCATATTACCCACCCACTTTCAAAGACTTACCATCATTTATTTAGCATGTGGGATATGGTGAGAATGGGATACTCGGCTACTGCAAGAGATTAGCAACAACTTATGCTGGTAGAGTCTTCTACTTGTCATCCATAGTTGCATACACTCCAAGTTAACCTTGCTAGTGTACACCAAGGCCTACTTCACGCTCAAGCAAAAATCAAGGAGCTTGAGGGTGTAAATCAAGAGAGAGCAGCGTGTGTGGAAAAGCTTATGCAGACCTTCTCCCACATGAAAAGCATTCCTATTAGAGATAGGGAGCGTAAGAGGCCACTCAACCACATCGAAACACTTGCCGTTTGGGAGGGGGGGTGCTCGTAAGCAGAGAATTCAAGCAGTGCGGTATGACTCCTCTTTCTTATTCTCTAGCACTTCCAATTCAAAATGCCAATGTAAATCATGTGTGCACTTGTGTAATGTCAATGTAATTTTGCTGGTTTTTAGAGTATTCGTTCAAGATGCCACAGGTTCTGATCAAACCGAGGATTGTAATGAGCTCTTGCGCTCTTTCCGAGGGAGCATGTGCTTAAAATGATTAGGGATCCCTATTTTGCAAGAAGATACGTATGGCTGTTTACAATGAAATCATACAAGAGGTTTCCCAAAGTATAATGTTGTTAATGCATGCGATGAGGTAGGCATTAGTACGAAGGGCCACAAATCTTCTCATCAATTTCTAGGAGAAACCCTTTGTAAGAAAGGTGTCAAGCACAACCTTTTTCTGCCACCAAATAGGGTTCGTCTAACAAAGGGAGTGAGAGTAATGAAGATATAAAATGCAAGATTGGGGATTACTACCACATCAATAATACACTTACCATTGCAACATGGGGAAAGAAGAAGATTGTGGATGGTAATGTTTCTTTTGAAGGGAAGAAGGCTAGAGAGAATGAGTGTCACACTCATGAACCACGCTATGCTGGTAGCCTTTAAGTCTCCATCTGCTCTACCACTGTTGCAGAAGGGCCCAATGATGAGGGAGAGAGCACAATTGATTTTCAAGAGCAAGGGAATGACAATATTTTACACACTAAACCATCTTTATGTGTTCAATCAGAGAAAGATATGCGATGGTTAGGAGATCTTAAGGTTCCCAAAAGGAGACACATGAGGTGCTATCATGGGTCTTTGAGAGGCTACCTTGGGTTAGTGATGTGATAAAGTCACAAATAGGGGGTGAGAAGCTGGATGTTGATTGTAAGATTCCTCACCCAACCCCTTTTTGATGTCTAGCATATTCCCCTGTAATCAATTCCTTTTTCTGAAATATAAGAGATCTTGTTTGTGGCTGTTTTAACCTAGAGAGAGAAAATATTCTAGAGAGAGAATATTTAGATTTTGAATATTCTTGGATAGAAAAATATCTCACCTTATTAAAATGAATTCCCCTGAAACAGAAATTCAAAAAGAATTTTCCAATGTGCGATTGGAATTAATGAAAAATAGGTATAAAGAACCTTAGTCTAAGGTCTAGATTTTCATAAATCTTTGGATTATGGTCCAATTAAGGTTCCTATGGGCCAATAGCATCAATCCATATGTAGGGAGGAGATAAATCCAATTTGTAAAAAGAAAATACCCAAAAATGAGTAAATGCTCACATAAGGTGAAGAGTTGAAAATGTACAAGGTTTATTAGTAAAAAACTATGAGCAATATTAAAAATATGAGATATTTTGGGTATAATGATTTTATTATGACACATATGTAAGGAAGGGGAGTCCCTTAAATGCTCACATAAGATGAAGAGTTGAAAATGTACAAGGTTTATTAGTAAAAAACTATGAGCAATATAAAATATGAGATATTTTGAGTGTAAGGATTCCTTTTTTGACACATCAGTAAGGAAAAGGAGAGCCTTCAATGAGGCGCCTAAAACACATGCTTAAATGAGTTTTAAAATCATAAAAGTTGAGATATTTCATCTCTCCTCTCTCCTCATTCAAGTCTAGTTCCAAAAAGTTAGCTTAACTGACCTAAAAATGGTCAAAAAGTGACCAAACTGACTTGGAAAATTCTAGAATCAGTTTGTTTGGTTAGGAGCTCAAATTTTCCTATAAATAGAAGCCTCCCCTTATTGAAAAAAATATAGAGTCTTATGCATTGTTACTCTTCTCCACCTAAGCCAAGAACTGTGAATTCTTTAATAATTCACTAGTTTTTGACACTTCTCTCTTTCTTCAAATTCCACTAAACCAATTGATTGGTTGGGGGCCTCTACCGTGAACAAAGAATCAAGCAAATCGTAAGGTAAGTATGGTGAATTTTGATTTTTCTATAATTTCTCAATGTTTCTCTCTTCTCAACCCCTCTCAAGCTTGAGAAGCTTAATTGGTATGGTTTTTGAATGTTATTGAAGTTAATTGGTTAATGATAGTAAAGAATTTCATAAATTTTTATTTATGTTTAATTCTATTGATTTTTCCCTCTCTCACTTATGAAATGGTTATATTCATGACCCATTCTCAATCCAAATGAAGCTTTTCATAAAGCTTTTTCTTAATCCAAGATTAATCTATGCTTGAGAATAAATTAATAGTTTTTCTATGATTTTAGTTTATGATTATTTTTTATTAATCCATTAAGGGTTAATGATCCAATTAGGGATCATTCTAATCATTTCCTTAAAGATAACCTATCTTTTAAAATAATTAAGATTTATTAGTTATAGTAGCGGAGCTATGGCAAAATTTTATAAAAATATACACATAAAATAATTTCATTCAAAGCATGAAAAGAGGATTTCCTACCATATTCTAGGAATTATCATCCTAGATTAATTGAATGAATTTCATTAGAATCATGAGGAAATTGAATTTTTATATTATGCATAAAAGATAAATATTTTATTATAAAAGTGTTACTTTTAACATAATTGAATTTCATGCATAGAGGTATGCATAGAAGATAAATATTTTATTATAAAAGTGTTACTTTTAACATAATTGAATTTCATACATAGAAGTATGCATAAAAGATGAATATTTTATTATTTTATTATAAAACTGTAAAGAAAAAAAATGATTATTTTATTATAAAAAGTTATTTTTATCATATTGAATTTCGTGCATAGAAATGAAAAAATAAATAAATTATTATTTTATTATAAAAATATTACAAAAAAATAATAATTATTATTTTATTGTAAAAGTGTTACTTTTATCACAATTGATATTTTTGCATAGAGGTATGCATAAAGGATGAGTTAGGATGTGATAAGATGAGTTAGGATGTGATAAGAGGTGTATGAGATGTGATAAGAGGTGTATGAGATGTGATAAGATGAGATAAGATGCATATGAGATGAGTTAGGATGTGATAAGAGGAGTTAGGATGTGATAAGAGGTGTATGAGATGTGATAAGATGAGTTAAGATGTGATAAGATGTGTATGGGATGAGATAAGAAGTGTATGTGATGAGATAAGATGAATATGGGTTGTGATAGGGTGAGAATGGATGTGATGAAAAAGAATAGATGAGAAGGCGTATGGGGTTATATGAATGGGAATGAGGAAATGGTGTATGGATGTGTATGTATGGATGTCATATAGATATGGAGGTATGGATGTGAATGAGCATGAAGATGTGGATGTATGGATGAGGATGCATGAATGTGCATGTAGATGTGGATGTGAAAATAGATGCATGGATGTAGATGTGGATGTACGGATGTGGATGTGGATATATGTATGGATGTGAATATATGATATGTGATGTGAAGGAATCTGAAGTGATGAGATGGAAAATGATATGATGGGATGAGTACACGTATAACTGGAATGTGGATGTGAATATATGATATGTGATGTGAAGGAATCTAAAGTGATGAGATGGAAAATGATGTGATGGGATGAGTACACATATAACTGGAATGTGGAATAAGCAATGTTGATTGATGATGAGGGATAATGTGGAAAAAATGAGAGTTAATATAGAAACTGTATTTTGTGACTGTTTGTAAATGCTGTTTGTAAATGACTGTTTTATGTCAAGATTGCTGGGAAAGCATTGTGACCATCTTGTGATTAAGGTCGTGGAGACCTAACTGATAAAGTTGCAACTGCTGACGGAGAGTCAATGGAGGACGTCTCGCGTAGCAAGGTCGGCCGAGGTCTTGACCAGCCTCGGTGCGATTAAAATGGTGAGCTTCCGGTACGGTGGATGAGGGGCCAAGGAAGCGGCCTATGAGTGAAGCGCTAGGTCACCTGTGAAGGATCCTAGAGGGTGCTGACCATACGGTGCTCGGGCTCTGGGTCGCCCAGGATACCCACGCGTGCGTCGAGGAAGATATTGGAACAAGAGTAGGAGTTGTTTTCTGAAATCGGGCATGGATCTGGTTGATTGACCTTGCTGGTCTTCAATGGATGAGTCCATGGCTCTTTATATGGATCTGTTGGTTGATCTTGCTGATCTTCAACGAGAGTCCATTTTGATAAGTGACTATATTGCCGAGTATTATGGGCTAGGGATTAGGAAACGGCCCCTGTGTGTGGACAGGTGGTGAGCGTCCTAGTTGCCAATGATGCCATAGATACTCTGATGAAGGAATGATGGGAAAATTAAGAATCAACTGGATAAATTGGAAGATGGTGATCAGTGATACTATGGTTTTATTAAAGGATTGTTTTAAAGTGATTGAATCTGTGAAAAGGCAATTTCATATTGGGTGTGTGAGTGGTGTGACTAGTTTTATTTTTGCATGAACATCCGCCGGCTAGGGGACCTTGGAACTCTTTTCCTTGGTACCCGGGACAAAACCTAACCAAATTCTTAATTGGATCCCATCACTACAGTGGTTGGGCGGTTGGCTAACCCATGGGACTGGATGGGGTTAGGCTGGACTGATGGATCCGTAAATCGAGACTCAACTTTTGTTATTACGTTAGATAAAGTAAATCCCGGACAGTAATTATTCTATGGATAGGAATCAACGGCTGTGCCTCTTGAATGGGGAAAAAAGCGTTGATCCCAATGATCCAAGTGCAAGTTTCTTCCTTGATCTGACCGAGTATCTTTATAGATGCAGTCGGATCAAATTGATCAGTAATGGTCTTGACTACGTTAGAGTAAAAAGTTATCCTGGTGGAATCGCCCATGCTTTTCGGGTAAAGGAAGTTTTTCCGGGTTCGGTTTTGGAATAACCAACGGATTAGTCTCTTGTCCGGATATCCGTGGGTGAGGCCCCGAGTGTGGGACCCTGTCCCACGCGAGAAGTGCTACTTCCGCTGCTAGAACCCCGAATCCGTTGCTCAGTGGGAACAGGGATCTTACAGTTGGTATCAGAGCATTTGGTTAATAAAGATCAACTGAGAAGACAAATATGTCAAAATTTTTTCAAGAAACACAAAAAGGTTATAATTGTGTGATATAATTCATACAAATTGATATTCAAACTGAAACTCGTAATTTGGTAATTGGGTCTTCAGATGGAAGTACCGCAATTATATAGAATCCCTGACTTACTTGAGGCCTAGACATGATAGTATTTACCTTATAATTCCAAGGGCCGTGACTACCCGTATATACCGAGAGTATACTGCAGCTCTTTACTGACAGTATATACGAGTAAATCTAAGACTTGAAATTATAAGCGTTAATGCTATCCAGATGATGATTTCGAATGTGATTGACATGATTTTTAATTCTGTTTGAGAATTGATGAATTGATTTGGATTCTGATTGAAAATGCTGATTGAAAAATGTTGATTTTTAAAAATTAGTTGAAATATAATGAAACCACAATGAGGGGGAATGGGACGAGTCCCTGTGATGATATTCATAACTAGAATGATGATAACGAATTCAGCAAATCACTATGAGATTAGTGGGATGTGCTATCAGATTGCTACTGTTAATACTTGACCAGTAGATCAAGTTAAGGGATGTCAAATTGAGAACTTACTTGACTGAAATTTCCGTGGAGGAATGTTCCGAAGGAAACTTTTCGGTCTAATGGACCATTATCATGTTAAAGATATGAATGATATAATCTGAATGAATTGTTATTTAATGATGAGTTCTATATAAGGGATATTTATCCCAGTGTTCTGTTGGGTTGACCAGAATATAAGGAACCCCAGAATAAAATTGGATCTTAAGAAAAAGAGTTGTCCTCTACCTTGCGAGATGAGGACATCTCGCACTTTTTAAGTGGGGTAGAATGTAAGATTCTCCCCCAGCCTTCGAGGTATATAGGAGTAAGAATCTCCCTTTCTGATCTTATAATTATTCCCTCTCTAAAATAAAAGAAAGTTTCTGTTTAAAAAAAGGAAGACCTTTCTCTAGAATACTTCTCAGGAGTCCCACCTGTTTTAAGGATTTAGAACAATGAGTTCTGAAGTGAGAATCGATGTTTTGGATACCAAGGTTTTGGTTTTCATTCGAGTACGGCCCAAAAGAAGTTCTTTATCTCTTGGGGAGTATAAGAAGTTATCCCCCAGATATTGTGACCTTATATCTGAATTCAATGAAAGTAGGTGACTTAGCCTACAAGATTCTTTTATCTCCTCATCTCAAAATTCTTAATGTATTTCATAGAAATATGTGCCAAACCCAAATCATGGAAAGACGGTAAAACTTCAGTGGCAAGTTACCGTTGGCTTCTAAGTTACGCTAGCTCCTTCCTTATATAAGTCATAACTTTTACTTGTCGCTCACAGTAATCTTACTCCCATCAATCTCCTTTCTTTCTTAATCTCCTTCATGGCCTGGCAACAAGAACTAGTTTTATCCATAATGATTCCTCACCTTCAAGACGCAAGTGAGTCTGTGAAGAAGGATTTTATAGAACAGTATGAGCGCTCACTTTTTCCTCACCTAGGAACTTCTGTAGCTCAGACCAAATGGCGGACCTATCAAAACATAACTAGGGTAACACCCTGGGGTCAGCAGCACTTTCGTAACAATGTTCGCTTGGCCATGGTTATTGAAGCTTTGGGTTTGGGTCCCCGATACTACTGCGTCATGAGATCAAGGCATCTTGGGTTTTCTGAGCGGGTCTTTTTACTGGCGTGTTTTCTTCCTCATGAGAAGATATGCCTTTATCCCGTTTTTGGCTTGCCTCTCAGAGGTCCTTTTGTTAGGTCACCTCATACCACTGAGATAGGTGCGGCAATAACCAACAGAATTATTCCCATAGATGAGTTACCTTATACGTGCGCAGCTTGTGAGTGCTACTTTTGTGACCATATGATGGACGGGCTTATGGAAGTGTAAAGAGTTCTTATATCTTTACTGTATATGTTTCGAGAATGAATAAAGTTTAAAACTTGTTCTCATCTTGAATCTTGCTCTCTTTGAAATTTTTTTGGTGGTTAATCTGATTAAAATTTTTCTCTAAGTCTCATATTCGTGCATCTTGCGAAATTACCCCAGTTTGCGAGATGAGGATATCTCGCGTTTTTTAAGTGGGGTAGAATGTAAGATTCCTCCCCCAACCCCTTTTCCTCGCATTCCTCTTCACCATTGGCCATCCCCATGCATTTCTTCTTGGTTTTTTGTTTCAATCCATGCATGCACCAAGGGCATGGGTGAGTTGTATTGCACCTTGATTGCAACCCAGCATACACTTTATTGTCTTCAGATCTTCGCCAAGATGCCAATCAACATCAAAGCTCCCTAAACCATCAATGTAAGATCCCTGTTCCCACCGAGCAACGGACTCGGGGTTCTAGCAGCGGAAGTAGCACTTCTCGCGTGGGACAGGGTCCCACACTCGGGGCCTCACCCACGGATATCCGGACAAGAGACTAATCCGTCGGTTATTCCAAAACCGAACCCAGAAAAACTTCCTTTACCTGGAAAGCACGGGCGATTCCACCAGGATAACTTTTTACTCTAACGTAGTCAAGACCATTACTGATCAATCTGATCCGATTGCATCTATAAAGATACTCGGTCAGATCAAGGAAGAAACTTGCACTTGGATCATTGGGATCAACGCTTTTTTCCCCATTCAAGAGGCACAGCCGTTGATTCCTATCCATAGAACAATTACTGTCCGGGATTTACTTTATCTAACGTAATAACAAAAGTTGAGTCTCGATTTACGGATCCATCAGTCCAGCCTAACCCCATCCAGTCCCATGGGTTAGCCAACTGCCCAACCACTGTAGTGATGGGATCCAATTAAGAATTTGGTTAGGTTTTGTCCCGGGTACCAAGGAAAAGAGTTCCAAGGCCCCCTAGCCGGATGTTCATGCAAAAATAAAACTAGTCACACCACTCACACACCCAATATGAAATTGCCTTTTCACAGATTCAATCAGTTTAAAACAATCCTTTAATAAAACCATAGTATCACTGATCACCATCTTCCAATTTATCCAGTTGATTCTATTCTTTTTCATCACATCCATTCTCACCCTATCACAACCCATATTCATCTTATCTCATCACATACACTTCTTATCTCATCCCATACACATCTTATCACATCTTAACTCATCTTATCACATCTCATACACCTCTTATCACATCCTAACTCCTCTTATCACATCCTAACTCATCTCATATGCATCTTATCTCATCTTATCACATCTCATACACCTCTTATCACATCCTAACTCATCTTATCACATCCTAACTCATCCTTTATGCATACCTCTATGCAAAAATATCAATTGTAATAAAAGTAACACTTTTACAATAAAATAATTATTATTTTTTATAATATTTTTATAATAAAATAATAATTTATTTATTTTTTCATTTCTATGCACGAAATTCAATATGATGAAAATAACTTTTTATAATAAAATAATCATTTTTTTCTTTACAGTTTTATAATAAAATAATAAAATATTCATCTTTTATGCATACTTCTATGTATGAAATTCAATTATGTTAAAAGTAACACTTTTATAATAAAATATTTATCTTCTATGCATACCTCTATGCATGAAATTCAATTATGTTAAAAGTAACACTTTTATAATAAAATATTTATCTTTTATGCATAATATAAAAATTCAATTTCCTCATGATTCTAATGAAATTCATTCAATTAATCTAGGATGATAATTCCTAGAATATGGTAGGAAATCCTCTTTTCATGCTTTGAATGAAATTATTTTATGTGTATATTTTTATAAAATTTTACCATAGCTCCGCTACTATAACTAATAAATCTTAATTATTTTAAAAGATAGGTTATCTTTAAGGGAATGATTAGAATGATCCCTAATTGGATCATTAACCCTTAATGGATTAATAAAAAATAATCATAAACTAAAAGCATAGAAAAACTATTAATTTATTCTCAAGCATAGATTAATCTTGGATTAAGAAAAAGCTTTATGAAAAGCTTCATTTGGATTGAGAATGGGTCATGAATATGACCATTTCATAAGTGAGAGAGGGAAAAATCATTAGAATTAAACATAAATGAAAATTTATGAAATTCTTTACTATCATTAACCAATTAACTTCAATAACATTCAAAAACCATACCAATTAAGCTTCTCAAGCTTGAGAGGGGTTGAGAAGAGAGAAACATTGAGAAATTATAGAAAAATCAAAATTCACCATACTTACCTTACGATTTGCTTGATTCTTTGTTCACGGTAGAGGCCCCCAACCAATCAATTGGTTTAGTATGTTGATGGAGCCACCAATGGAACTTGAAGAAAGAGAGAAGTGTCAAAAACTAGTGAATTATTAAAGAATTCACAGTTCTTGGCTTAGGTGGAGAAGAGTAACAATGCATAAGACTCTATATTTTTTTCAACAAGGGGAGGCTTCTATTTATAGGAAAATTTGAGCTCCTAACCAAACAAACTAATTCTAGAATTTTCCAAGTCAGTTTGGTCACTTTTTGACCATTTTTAGGTCAGTTAAGCTAACTTTTTGGAACTAGACTTGAATGAGGAGAGAGGAGAGATGAAATATCTCAACTTTTATGATTTTAAAACTCATTTAAGCATGTGTTTTAGGCGCCTCATTGAAGGCTCTCCTTTTCCTTACTGATGTGTCAAAAAAGGAATCCTTACACTCAAAATATCTCATATTTTATATTGCTCATAGTTTTTTACTAATAAACCTTGTACATTTTCAACTCTTCATCTTATGTGAGCATTTAATAGGAAATTACGAGGGAGAGTGGGACGGTGGTGTCCTTTTACCACCTATGTTGGCTCCTCCAAATAGGGACTTAAGGGATAATAGCTAGAACCCCATAATTCATTTCCCTCTTAGGAATGTTCACTTTTTTACTTTGTTTGCTTTCATGCGTATCTTTGACTGCCTCTTAAAGTGTCACATAGACTATGCGCTCACTATGCTCGGTAGAACTTGACAGGATGAGGTGATTGCTGGAGTGGAGAAGATTTTAAATGATATTGATTGCCATGGGGGCAATGTGGAGATACGAGTTAACCAAAAGACCTCTAGAGTTTCACATATGGTTGCTCAAAAGGTTTCAATGAGTGGAGGCAAGGCGAGAGGGTTTCACCAAAAGCCTTTCAATAAAACGGGACAAGGTTCAGAGAAATGCAGATAGGCAACATGTCCAAAAAGGTAAAAATATTCCTGCAACAAAGAGATGGGAGATGTGGAAAGACCTTTCTGCTTGTACTACTTTGGACTGCTTGGATGCAAACATTGTTGTTTTGCGTGAGCAAGTGTGGGTAAATTTCAATAAGGTTGTGTGGTTAATGAGTTAAAGCAACACAATAGAAGAAAATCGCAAACAAATTCAAGCAGAGTTGCAAATCTTCATTGAAGCCGTGGTCTGCACATGGGGTGAATTGATGAATATTGTGCATTACATGGTAATATAATGCTTTTAAAGCTTTTGCAAAACAGATTTCTTCTTCTAATGCACTTTTCCTGAATGTTGATTTTGTTTGGTATCTACAACACATCTTGTGCGCTCATGGTGCATATTTCATGAATGCCTACAGCTCGCTTGACGTGTGGAGCACCCAAGGAATGGAGAAAAGTCATTACCGTGCAAGGGGAGTTTATTTCAAGAACACAAGACATGGAGGTGGCAGGACTCGATCAAACTATCTCAAAGAAATGTTTAATTGGTTCTTCTGTTATACCTTTGGAAGAAACCTTTCAAGGGAGAGGGCTCGAATGCCCAAATTGTCCCAAATTGCCAAAATGAAAAGTAAGGGTCAGAAAACAGCAAGGTGGAGGGCAGGGACAGGACTTGCATGTCATGCGGCGGCATGGAGGGTTACATGTAGGAGAGTTGGTAAAGTATGGGTCCCTATAGACTTGAATGAGGCCTAGGGTTGATGTGTAGTTGATCTATAGGGATATTATCTATTGCGGGTAATTAGGTGTTATAATTGAGAATGTAAATGGTTCTTTTTTGCCTAATATACAACCATGTTATTTTTCATGTTTAAAAACCTATTTTTTTGGTGCGTGACATTTCTCTAAAAACTAGGATTTCGTGTAATGATTACATTGGCCACTATAAATGAGAACCCTCTCTCTTTTTGTCCATTTTGTATAAGCACTTTGAGAGCACACAAGCACTCAACTCCTCATGGACATAATCATTGCTTCTAAACTTGCACGGTACTTATTCTCTATCGAGGTCTCCATCTAACTTGATGAGGATGCCTTCTCAGCCCAAAAGCTAGAAGTTAGGGATTTGCACAACCTTGTCGCCCAGATCGACAATTTTATTTTTGCATGTAGCATCTGCAGGGCTTAGTTTTCCATGCTAATGAGCAAGAGTCCACGTAATGATGCCTCCATACCATAAGCGGACCGCACGAGTGCGTTGCGGTTTGCTAGGAACATTGCAGAGCACTGACAGTCTATGGTGCAAATTTTGTTGCAATTTTTGGAGTCTCCCTTGGTTTCAAGGACCGTGAAGTCATGCGTCATTACCAATTTTGTTAGATTGATATAATTCCCTTGCTAGGTTTGATTGGTAGCGAGGAAGGTTTGTAATATCTTCAAATATAGTTTTTTTATGACTTGAATTGTATCCCAAAGATTTACTTTGCTTTGTAATACTTGAAGAAGTCTCAAGATGTTGATTTTTGAAATATGACATGCTTTGTATTCTACATATTTGTGTGTTTTGATGCTTTGTGATAAGTGTCCAGAAGGGTGCAAAAATTCACTGTGCAATTTGGTTGGAAAGGCTAACTTTGCACCCTTCCAGGCCAATAAAATATTTCCTTGATTTTATCAATAGTCTCTAGTGAACGCTTATTGGAATGATGCCCCATGCATTTAGCATGTGTACAATTTGTTTGTACGCGTGAGTGACCTCTTAAAATTAGGGTTTTTTAGGGTTATTGCAATGATGGCATTTTCTTGTATAAATAAAGGTCGACCTCTATTTTTGCCCATTTTTTACCAGCGAGAGCATTCCCATTCTTACCCTCAGCTCTCCTCACCATGGCGCGGACAAAGCAAATAGTGAAGAAGATAAGCGAAGAACGGCACGCCCAATTGAGGGACAACACAAACAAGAATTTAGAGCGTTACAACCACAATCTGAAGAAAACATTGATAGAGCAAGCCAGCTCATCCCAGCCAAGCAAATAGGTAAAGTTGGTGGATTACGGCACGGAAGATAGCAACGCAACAACAGAAACCGACACCGACTACGGGGAGCCTACATGGGCACACATGGAGATTCCCAACCACCCAGCTGTAGCAGCAAAGACTTTGCCACGCGTCAACACGCAACATCAAGAGCAGCAAGGGGAGTAAGAGGAAGAAGCACTGGCCCCAAAAAGAAACAGAAGGAAGTTGACCTATTACAAGCCTTGCCCCATATACAACCACGTCTCGCTGATCATCTTCCTCGTGGCCCCTCCCGTATAGGAGACGTTTAGGGTACATGGCTTTCCAGGAGATACGTCACTACTAGAAGTCAGTAGAGCTTCTTATCTGGAGGGCACCTTTCTCACAAACGTGCAAAGAAATTTTATGGGAATACAAGATGAAATGTCGGATGCAGTCGGTTGCCCCCCCTTGAGGGCTTGCAGCCGCCGCCGCCGTTGAAGCATATCTTGTTAATCTATTTGAGGACACCAACTTGTGCGCCATCCATGCAAAGCGGGTCACCATAATGGTAAAGGATATGCAATTGGCTTGTCATATTTGCAGAGAAAAGGGGAACGAAAAATAATGTATCTCAATTTTCGATGTATCTCAACTTTTGATATTAATGAACTTTTGATGTGTATTATATCTTCCTTTTGTATATTTGATTGTCTTTTTGATTTAATCATGTAATATATCTTCCATCACATTTCAATAAAGGGCTAGAAGGGTGCGAAAAAGGCTCCTCTAAGCCATGTGCAATGGCCATTTTCGCACCCTTCTGGCCCACACGGTTTTTAATTGTAAGATGTATCAATCCAGGATAAACTATCATCGTAAAGGGACATGGGGTGGCTCAAATGGGGTTAAGAGTAGGAAAATCGTGATGGCTAAAGGGGTGCAAAAATGCTGTGTATGGGGGCCTCGTACAAGCCATTTTTGCACCCCTCTGGCCCTTCTAAAAATTTATGTAGTTTTTTCCCTAAAATTTGAAGGTTTTTATTAATATTAAAACTCGAATCCCTTAAAATCAGACGTAGATCAAAATTTCCATTAGGATGGAAATTTGTAACATTTCTATTGTGCATCACTTGATATGGATAGATATGGAGCAAGCTATGCATACATAAAAAATCTTGAAATAAATAAGCAAGAAAGAAGTTATTCTCATTCTAGTGGAGGGTGTAAAGCTATCAAAATTGTGATTTCCTCTTCTAGCATGTGTTGAGTGTTCTAATTCAAGGTATCACCTTTACCACTATTTTCAAAGGATATTTGGAATCCCTCATTTAAATATCATGGAATTAAGATGCTCTATAGGCAACCTAGTACATCATGAAGTTGGTCTCCTTTAATGGTCTTTTCCCAAAGTGAAGAATGCAAGGGAAGGAAGATAATGTAAATACAAGACATGATTGATTTTAAACCTTCAAAATTAGAATGCAAGTAATTTTTTATTTCCTTTGTAAAATCAAGGTAAATTAGAGATCAAAAGGGATGGACTTGCTCTTGTAGATTGCAATACATCTTCATGTGGTTCTCAATATCTTTTTGCATGCTCACAGATTACCAAACCAAAGGTGGCCTTGGCCACTTTTTCCAAAATAAAGAAAATATATATTGTTCAATGTATTTTTTAAATTTCCACCATTTTTTGTGATTAATTAGGGGCTAAATAAGTTATTCTCATTCTATTGGAGGATGTAAAGCTATCAAAATTGTGATGGCTAGAGGGGTGCAAAAATGCTATGTATGGGGGCCTCGTACAGGCCATTTTTGCACCCCTCTGGCCCTTCTAAAAATTTTTGTACTTTTTTCCCTAAGATTTGAGGACACACCATTTTATACGATTAATTAGGGGCTAAAGAAGTTATTCTCATTCTAGTGGAGGGTGTAAATCTATCAAAATCGTGATGGCTAGAGGGGTGCAAAAATAATGTACAAGGGCCTCGTGCAGGCCATTTTTGCACCCCTCTATCCCTTCTAAATTTTTTTGTAGTTAAAAATGAACTAAAATTAAAAGGAAAATATTTTTACATTAAAAATAAAACACATGTACTTAAAAGCATCTTTCTGCATTGCATTGATATAAAAAGTTACATATGGGATTTGGGAATACTTTTTACAAGTGAGCTTCGTTGCTTCTTAGCTATAGGGAGCTCGCCGGTTTAGAATGGCAGTGGAAATTTCTCGAGGTGAGTCATGGCCAAACAACTTGGAAATTCCTAATTGAGCAAGAACCTTTCCTCTATAAGCTGCTCCCAAAAGTGGTCTCATGATGACTAACGACTTTTTAACTCTAGGATTACAAAACTGACCGACTAGCCATGGACACACATAGTTGCTTTGAGAAGGTCTTAAATGCAAAAAGGGGGAATCTGGCATCGGGTGTGAATTCTTTGTGAATAATCACAGTCATTGGGTGGGAGGTGTCCAAGTCAATTTTGGACTTGGATTCATCAATATTATGTGTTGGAGTTGGTGTCCAAGGCACAATTGTGCAGGATACACTTTGTTGCACTTCTTGGAACTCCTCCTCAGTGACATTTTACTGCTCTGCATTCCTCGCTACCTTGAAAGCAATCACCACTATCTCCTCCACCGAGTCTGTGAGTGGGAGGAGGTTCTCCTCCATGTTATGGGAACTCTGCCTTCACCTTGAGCATGCTCAAGCACTCATCCATGCGGAGGCCACATGACTTTTCAATGTCATGCAAAAAAATGAAAAGCTCCCCCCTACCACAACCGGACATAGAGAGTCAATCTCTATCTCAAGAAGGGGAGCAGAGTCATCTTCATCTTCAATTGTTGTGCCGCCTCCACTGGCCTCAAAGCGGCATGGATTTTTGATGAGTGCCAACGCACCTCCTGGAAATTGTTTTGCGACGATCGTGCTTTCATTGACACTTATATGCGCTGCACTCTGAGGCTCTTCCTTGTCGTGGATGAATGCACCAAGGCGTAGCTGTAGCATTTCGAACTCCTCTTCCTCCTCTCCTCTCCTTCTGAAATAAAGAAAACAAAGCAGGCTAGCCATAATAGGAAGCGATGGCCAATGGCACCTCTATATTGAGCTTGCGTACTTGCTTCTTATCAAGCTCTAGGAAGTGTACAGATTACATAGCCATTGCTTGAAATCTTCTGAGCCGCTTTTGGAAGGGCCTTTCGTTGTGTTTTGGTTGATGTACTCTAAGAGGTTGGAGGGCACCCACAATCTGTTCATCGGTGGCCAAAGAGATAGAATGCGGCTTGATGTGGGTGTCCATGTTAACGTGTCCACAAATAATTCTTCATGGAGGCGGAGTGTGGAGATCCAATCGATCTCACGAGTGAACATTATGTGCAAGTGTGTGGCCTCTGGAAACTTGCTCTCACACGAAGGAATTCCATGAAGCATTCATAGGTAGCCATGTGCTCTGAAGCTTGAGAGTGGAGGTGACTTGTGCTATTGAGAATGAGTGAAAAATGACACATAAGGCCTTCAAAGTACTATTTATACAAGATACTGGCCATTTCACACTAGACCAAAAAAAATTTGTTGATTTTTTAAAAGACAAAACCACTTCTTCAAGAAACCAGACAATATATTTTAAATACCAAAGTATCTCAAAAAATATTTTTTTATACAAAACTCCAGTGGAGGGATATTGCAAAATTGTTCCAGTGGTGGATACTCATAGCTTAGATTCTTTGAACCAAGGTGATATCATCTGGCCCCCAATCCGAGGACACCTTGGTGTTTGCTTCCATCCTCCTTCCAACCTATTCAAACACCCAACACTGTAAGTGACTCCAGAAAGGGATGAGAAAATACAAAGGTTTAAATGTCAAACAATCCTTACCTTCCTACCCTGCACATTGAAGCAAGCATTATTGATTCCCTTAAATCCCAAAAGGCGTAGGTGATCACGGACATTCAAAAGGCTCCAATCCTTACTTGCTTCTTGGACAATCTCTACCCCTACATTAGGTAGGCCTATAGAGAGATATATAAGCTAAACAACCTCCTCTTGAGCTTGTAAGGGTATCCATGCACCCTTCTTCCTCATCCACCACTCTATGAGTACACAAAGTGGTATGAGCTCGCAGAATCAAAAGGAGACACTGGAATAGTGCACTACATTGCACCTGAAATTCTCTCCTTTGTGCTCCCCCTCCACAATGTCCCAAGCAAATTGACAATCTCTTCATAGCCTACCACCTTGCACATGTACATTATTGGTGTTTGTGTGCAAGTAATAGCCCAAAACATGTGGGCAAACACATGGACAGGGCATGCCCAGCTGTTAACCCATGGCGGACATGGCGACGTATTATGTTTTACGTCATTAATTTGAATATTCTGAGTCATGGGCCGGGCTTGTCGGCACCATATGTTAAGGATGAAGGGATTGGGTGATCGCCGATGAGAGGCGCACCTTGGATATCAGTAGGATAAGGGTTAGGGTCGGCCGGCCATGTATGGGCGCCCAAGTGTGAACGGCCAAGTCACCTATATGAGTCAAATGTAACCCTAAAATCCTCATTCTCATGTGTTGTGAATACAAGAGTGCTCTTGCCTTATCTCTTTGGTTTCCTTCTCCTGCGTGTGTGAGAGAGAGAGAGAGAGAGAGTGAGAGAGCGATCGAGCACTGTGTAGCGGCACGGCGGCGCGGCGGAGAGGCGGTAGAGCGGCGCGACGGCGGCTCCTCCTTCACGGCTGCGACGCGGGAATCCTTCAAGGCGGCAGTTAAGCGGTGAGTGACACACCTTTTTGCATTCTGTTTTGAGCTTGCCTTCCTGGTTGTATGCTTGCAGCCATTCGTGGCTCGCATACGGTGTTCGGCAAGTCCCCAGCTATGACCTGTGCGGCAAAAGCGCACATTTTTGGCGCCGCTGCCGGGGAGTTGCCCTGCACCAAGCTCCAGTTTGCAGCTCGGCTGCTGCGTGAAGTTTAATCTACACTGTAGGAAAGCGACTGTGTGTTTGTTGTTAAGGTGTTTCTGTGTTTTGCAATCTGTATGCTGCATTTCTGTTTCTTTTGTTACATTTTCGCTCCGCGTGTGGGCGTGCATTCTGTTATCTGGTTTCTGCGTGTGAGAGGAATTTCTGAATCCCCAGATCTGTGCTGTGTGCGAACTGCGCCGCGGCCAAGGCTAAAGGCTGAACCGTAAAGGAACCCTAGAAAACTTATCTCAAAAAAAAATAGAAAATAAAAATTTAAAAAAAATAAAAATCAAAAATTAAATTTTATTTCTAAAGAAGAAACCAAACATGTGAAGAGGAAAGATTTTTCAATTGGAAAAAAAATTTGAAAAGAAAAAACCCCCAATTGACCCACGACCCCGGCCCCGGCCTCGATCTTTTGATATATATATATAGGAGAGTGAGCCTCCATAGCTTTTTCTCAAGTGAGAGCTTATGGGAAGTTGTGCCCTATATGTAGCCCACTCCCCAAGGAGTAAAGTGAGTATGTGGGATAAAGCCCTCACCCTTTCCTCCACAAGCAAATAGGCTTTTGCCCCTTCCCCCCAAGGGAAACGGACTGTTTTGAGGACTACAGGAGCTCTAGATAGGCAAACACGGTGCTGTAAAGCACACTAGGATCCTTTGAACGATACGCTCGTTTCGAGCTATCATACGCCCTAGTCCAAGTTCGACCGTAAGTAAGGGGGTCAAAAACGGGTTAAAAACAACACAAAAACAAGTAAAAACGGGGTGCGAAACACCTAAGAAACCACTTCTGTGAGTTTCAAGGGTAGTTACCAACGCACGTAGGGTACTTACGTCACATGCATCTACGCTCTGGTCGGGTGCTGGAGTCTGAGCCACTAGAAAGCGTTTCAGTCTACGCAGGCTCACACCATCCCTCCACGTTAGCATCTTGGCCTTCGGCTGGAACCCAAGGGAGTGCGACCCAAGATCCACGAATAGTGGATAGTGACTCGTCTTCCGACTCAGAAGTCATGGAAGGACACCCTACCAAGAACCCTGAGGAGACAAGCCAAAACATGCCAGTGTGGGCCCCACAACCTGGATCTAGCATGTTTAGTCGTCTAATAGAGACCTTTAGTAGAGCTACACGCTCTGAGCATGCGACAAGCGAAGTAAATGAAGAAGGAGGGGTAGTAGATTCACCATTCACATCTTATGTAGACCCTACCCTCCCAAAGAGTGTCCATGTGGATATTCTACCCACTTCGTTTAATGAGGGCCCTACTGAGCTACCACATTCCGATGCTCTTCCTAAAGTAGAGGTCCCTAGAAGCCAACCCATAAGAAGTGACATTGTGTCCACTTCAAGAGAGCCGTTTGGCACACCAAGTCTAGATGGGATATTTCTCAATGAAAATTGGAAATATGATCTACACACAAAGACTCTAACTGACCTATACACAGGTTACACATACCATGTAGGTTGGTTAGAAGTCCTACGATCTACATCTAGCGCCACTAATCTAGAGGAGCAACAACACATGATATGTGAGGTGATTCGTAGAATTATCCAAATTGAGAGGCAAAATAGGGGAGTGGACCTAGTTTCCACTGGCCCTATGAGGTTTTTGGATACGGGCAAGGCCAAACAACCAACCCTATCACAAATGGAGACTCCCTCGGTGAGTCCCATAGACCCTTCATATGTTGTTTCGCCTGGAGTCTCAATGCAGGTTGAGCCCACGAGTAGTAACTTTAGCTTTCCAACCTTGGCTCAACTTTCCATTAGGGAATCCGCAATGCCTACCCCAATGATGAGCATAGCTGAAAGTGCACCTGTTACCGCTGTAGTTAGTACGACACCGCTACCTAGTGGAATAGTACCTACAACAGTGCGTGCCAGTGCCTATCGACCCTATGTACCTATCGCTGCTCATGCTCAGGTAGCTCCTACGCCTCCTAGTATGCCAATGGCGTATGCTCCAAGACCGCCTTATCACCACCCTTATCCAAGAGGAGCTAGGCCTAGCCACATATCATATCCTACGTCATTTGCCAACCTACTCAGACCAATGCCAACTCCTATCCAGGCTATTCCAGAAGTGCTTCCACCAGCTATGCCTGCTCACCTAGGTGATCTCGCAGCGTTTGCTCAGACGATCGGACGATCTATTGCGGAAAACATGCGGGGTATGCATGAGAGAGAACCTAGAAGCAAGGCAGTACAAGTGGCTAAGCTCACTCAAAACTTCAGTGGTGGTAACGAGGATGTTAGGAAGCACATTGAAGTCTTTGAACACCTGTGTGATTCCTTGGAAGAGCACAATGAGCTGCATAAGTGTAAAGCCTTAGGCTTAACCTTGAGTGGGAAGACTGGAGATTGGTATCGAACTTTAAGGGTTGAAGAGCGCACTCACTACCCCACTCTCAAGAGATTGTTCTTGAAGGAATACATACGTGAGGGTGTGCTTTGGGGAGTAGCATCTCAACTCCAAAAAGCTGAACGCGAGGAAGGGGAGTCAGTGAGAGACTTTATAAGTCGATTGAAGCATCTAAATTCTCGCTGCACTCCCGATGAACGCTTCAATAATAACCAACTCCTCGATAGATTCATCCGAGGATTGCGCCACGAGGACATTTACAATGGCCTAGTCATTAGAGGTCTTACAACGTGGGAAGCAGTCACTGCCAATGCAATCCAGTTAGAAGACAACTTGATGATTGCAGGTAAAAAGGTGTCTTCGGAGACAAAATCCGTTAGTTCGCAAGTATCTGGGCATGAGCCAATAACGGTAAAACCTATTGCAAAGGAGCCCAAGATATCTGAAATGTCTGTGACCGACCTTACTAAGGCTCTCCAAGAATACTTTAGGGGTAATCGAGCTCCTTAGAATAGCCATATGTACCCAAGGAGAGAGCAACAATGGTGTTCGGTGTGCTTAGGACCACATAGCACGAGTGAATGTCCCACATTCAGAGTCAAATTCAATGGGAATTGCAATGCATGTGGTAAGTATGGCCATCAATCTAAAGATTGCCTAACACTTAAGCAAATGTTGGCAAACCAGGCACCACTAGCTTGGTCAAACACACCTCAAGTACCCGCGCTAATGCCTGCACAACCTTTCGAGCAACCGTCACAGCACATAGTTCCAAGGAATCCGAATGTAGTCCAGTCTGTGCCGTTACCACCGCCAGTGCTAGGACCACAACCTCCACATCCAAGGATTACCCCAATAAACCAGATGGGTTGTGAGTCACATAGTACATGTGGGGATTATGAAGAGGAGATAGACCCTACTGCTCCATACGGGATTGATACGTTTGAAATGATTCCCCAGTACTACATGGAGGATCATCTCGGGCAAGTCAAGCCTGTATATCAAGCGGCTGCTCTCGCCACAAGAGGGCAAAACCTTAATACCATGGCAAGGAGACCACCTCTTCAATGCTATGATTGTGGTGGACCGCATCGTGTAGCGGAGTGCCCTAATAGGTTACAGAAGATCGCTACTCATATGCAACCAAATCAAGGGAGCACATCGGGAATGCCGGTACTTACATGTAATCGTTGTGGCATAGATCATTTGATCGCTCAATGTCCACATAATCCTAATGCACCCAAGATTACACCATTGAATTTGGTTGAGGTCACCAACCAAGCACGAGGAACCACACCTGTTGTACCCGTGAATGTAGTTACACGGTCAATGCTTCAAAATCAAAACTACAGCATGGTTACATTTTTGATGAGTTTATGTGGATGGGAAAATGAAAAGGAAATATCTGACAATGATGAATGGACGGATGAAACTCATGGCACTACTGAGGTTGACTTTATTTGTTTGGATGATGTGGATAGAGGCTTAGCCTTAGGGCTAGAGCCAGGACTCTACAACATCCTCTTACCGTATCCTCAGTAGTAGTGTGGTGACTGGTAGGTAGGTTAGCGTTTTCAAGTTTTTTCTAGTTCAGATTCCTTAAACAAGTCTTGAAATTTTCACACTGATGTGCCTCTCGAGGTATAGTGCTTGTTAGTTGATTGTACAGGTTAAAAAGTTTGAGGTGGGTTCGCTTCCAAGTCCAGAGACTGCCGCAACGTTCATAAAAATATATCTACATCAAATTGCAAGCTGTCTCGTCAAATCAAGGAGATCTCCAATTACAGGTGTAATTCTTCCATACCCACTCTCTTTCGTTTTTACTGTTCAATCAATTGCATAAACTATAATGCATGACCACATGGAAATTGTCAATGTACTACTTAGTTTTTGAAGTTGCTTGCATGCTAGTGTAAATCATTAATGAGCTTAACTTTATTGGAAATATTCCTAGGCAGCATGACGTCTTTAGTTAACCTTGGAATACGATTGTCTTAGGTCTAGGGTAAAACCATCTTAATGTTTGACACCTGGCCATGTGTGTGTTGACCTCTAGTTACCCCTTTGTCGAAAGGATGCAAGACAAATTATAGTTCAGGAGCGAGGATCAAAAGAAATAGATTTAAAAAAAAAAAGCCTACAATAAATGGCAATACAAGTCTATGATGTGCTTTAATGTTGGCCTATCGCCTTATTGATACTTGGTAGGCGAGGAGTATTCTACTCCAAACCGATGCCTTGGTTGGTAGGGGGTAGCCTTGCCTAAAGTGAGCTAATAGATTCCTGGATAATGCCTTGTGTTAAACATGGTACCAGGATCGATGTTAGTTTTGCCTTAGGAAGGTCGCCATTGTGTAAAAATTGTCACGTGTATTTTTTTTTTTTTAAGGCAAAAGGCTCCTGTAACTCTAATGTTTCTTGTGTCCCTAGACTCGTGGTATTAACTTGTTCTTAGAGTAGACACGGTGTGGTCATCTGTTTATTTATTAAGCTTGGTTATTTACCTTGACTTAGGCCATTTATAAACCTTGATTAACCTTTGACACCTTGCTTACTCTTGATTGACTTTCAATAATTTTAAACTCCTGTTAATTTGCTACACTAGCTCCTTCATGTGACCCTTAAACTAAGTTCTCATAGCAACATCCATTGTGGTTTAACATGCTTGCATTTACACACTTTATATCTTTTAAATTCTAGCATACCTTCACTCTACTTCCCTATTTTGCAGACGGTCTACCACAACACCCTCTCGAGCTTACCATACCATAGCTTCCGAGGACGGAATCTACATCAGGAAGGGGGGCATGTTAACCCATGGCGGACATGGCGACGTATTATGTTTTACGTCATTAATTTGAATATTCTGAGTCATGGGCCGGGCTTGTCGGCACCATATGTTAAGGATGAAGGGATTGGGTGATCGCCGATGAGAGGCGCACCTTGGATATCAGTAGGATAAGGGTTAGGGTCGGCCGACCATGTATGGGCACCCAAGTGTGAACGGCCAAGTCACCTATATGAGTCAAATGTAACCCTAAAATCCTCATTCTCATGTGTTGTGAATACAAGAGTGCTCTTGCCTTATCTCTTTGGTTTCCTTCTCCTGCGTGTGTGTGAGAGAGAGAGAGAGAGAGAGTGAGAGAGCGATCGAGCACTGTGTAGCGGCACGGCGGCGCGGCGGAGAGGCAGTAGAGCGGCGCGACGGCGGCTCCTCCTTCACGGCTGCGACGCGGGAATCCTTCAAGGCGGCAGTTAAGCGGTGAGTGACACACCTTTTTGCATTCTGTTTTGAGCTTGCCTTCCTGGTTGTATGCTTGCAGCCATTCATGGCTCGCATACGGTGTTCGGCAAGTCCCCAGCTACGACCTGTGCGGCAAAAGCGCACACCAGCTAAGATCAACCAATCTTAAGGCCTTTGTGTACTTCAAAGAAGAATGTATATCATTGGCCCCATCTTTGCTTTAAGAGCAACAATAGTCCAAACATCAGGCATTGGCCATTTAGCACTAGAAAGGGAAGGAGAGGGAACTTCTTCAAGCTTACCAAACTCGTTGACCCATGTCGGGACTACATATTTGTGGGTGTAGAAGAAAATCTTTTGACTAGCAAGGTCAGAAGAGGCACTATCATAGAATACACCATCCCCAATGTGCGCGTGTACGACATAGAATGTTTCTGTCAGGCTCCTTATGGGCTATTCCTTAATAATATTGGAAGGGAAAATATTTGAAAATGAGGAAACTGTCAAATAAAGTTAAAAAGAACAGTTCAAATACCATGTACACTAACATACCAAAGTAAAAGCATACAGTTGCAAGGGAAACGAGGACTATGATGATGTGGGCTCAAAGAAATTTTTGATGCCCAGTACACATGTTGCCCTAAGGCCACCAATCCATCATGCCTTGTTTCCTTAAATCCTAGTAGACACCCCTTCCAATGGTGCTCAACCACATCTCGATGCCGAACTCAATGCGGTCCAGTGGCACTAGGCTGCAAATACACCCAATCTCCCTTTTGAAATTGTTTTTCAACCCAAACACCGTGTTCATCCCTGGTATTGTGCATGAGCAGAGCCCTAACCTCGTCCCTTGGCCTTCTCCTCTACAAAGATGCACTACCCTCCATAGTGTGTTTTGCTAGGAAGGTTTTCGAGGGGGGGAGAGAAAGAAAGAAGGTTGCACAGTACAGATTAGAGGTTGTTGGGGAGAGGGAGGTAGATGTGGGTGTGAGGAGATTCGAATGTGTGCATGGGTGCGTGATAGAGATAGAGAACATTGTAAATCTGAGCATAGTAGAGAGAAGGAAGAGAGAGAGAGAGAGAGAGAGAGAGAGAGAGAGAGAGGGTTGCACAGTAGAGAGATAGGTTGAATATCTACTCACAGTAGAGAGAGAGAGAGAGAGAGAGAGAGAGAGAGAGAGAGCTTGCACAGTAGAGAGAGAATGAACTATGGAGATTTGAGGTTTGGGGTGAAGAGGATGATGTTGGAGAGAAGAATAATGTGTAGGGAGAGAAATCTGAGGTGAAAAAATAAGTTTTTTGATATAATATGGTTTGGGTTGGGTTTTGAGAGGGAAAAATGCACTTTGAATTTTTTTTGAAAAATCCTATTTTTAAGGGTTTTTTGACCCACGAGAATAATGGGGCTGAAATTGGCAGAGCCCTCTACTTTTTAGAAGCTACCCCCTTGCTTTATGGCACCCTCCTACTTTTTGCACTCCACCTCCCTAATTTATGAAGGCCACTCCCTACTTTTTGAACATGTAATGAGGGAGACAAGCCTAGTTGCCCCCTACTTTTGGAGGAGACCAAATGTGCACACTCCTCTCTTCCTATTGGTCCATTGCTAATGAAGGTCATTAGTAAAGGGCCCAAAAGATGTCCAAAGTTTTCCTAATGCAGCAGGCTATTGGATCCCTTCTTTATGTGTGCATCACGAGGCCAGATATACAGTATGCAGTCTCACAGTTGAGTAAATTTATGCATAGCCCAGGTATGAAGCATTGGCAGGCTGTTAAGCAGGTTTTTTTGCTATTTACAGGGCACTCAATATTTTGGATTATTTTTGTTGCCATATATATAGGCAGTGATGTGTGTGAACACACTTAGGACCGCCGGGGCACTTTTTCCCTCTTTAGGAGGTTTTTTCCCTCAGCTTGTATATACGCCCATCATTCTAGGGCTAACTTATCTTTTGTACATTGACACAATCTAATACATTGTGTGTTGTGTACATTCTTGCTGCTTCTTCTCCAAGCTTTGTGTGCTTTCCTGCAACCCTAATTCCAACAATTGGTATCAGAGCAGGCATCGGCTCCCAGGGCTACACCGCCAGCACCCTCCGACTCACGTTCTCCGATTGAGGTGAGCTTTCACGAGTGCTTGCAGGTCCCTATACTCTGCAAATAACCCGTAGAGCTTTGCGTTCTCAAAATTTGCATCTGAGGTCGTTTCGGGCTCCGTTTTTGCATTTCAAGTTCTGCACAGGTGTTTTCGTCATTTTTTGCAGAAATTTTGACAGTGTAGTTTTTTGCAAAACAGGCATACGTGTTCTATTGTGGACCGTGCTACATATCACAAGTTGTCTTTTGTTCAGTCTTTGCTTCATTACAGGTAGCTTTTGCATCAGTTTCAGTCAGTGGCCATGGCTGATAACAGCAATGATGTATTTCGCATGTTGTCTGCTGATTGAAGACAAACTGGATGGAGACAGTAACTACCCACTTTGGACATACATGATTGTGCAGACTGTTCTTGATGCTTTACCTGAGACATATCAGACTTTTGCTTCCACGTGGAGACTTCTTAATGAGGACAGACCTGATGCTGTCAAGTATGATACTTTAGTCAACAAGCTCTTGCAAGAAGCGCAGTCCAGGCAAAACAGGGCCAGTCAGCGTGTAGTTGATCAAGCATTTATTGCTGCCCAGCAGCAGAGAAGAAGTGGTAAGGCAGCCCCTTCTACTGTTTCTTCTCCTATTAGTAGGTCTGCAAGTTCTTCTCCTTCCACAGGTAGCAACAATAAGTCTGAGAAGGCTCTTGATAAAGGCAAGAAAAAGATCAGGTGCAACTATTGTAAGGCAAATGATCATGTCATTAAGAATTGTCCTAAGCTAAAGGCTAAAGAGGCAAAGAAGAAAGAGTCAAATGCAACCACAATAGCAGATGCTTCTACAAATGCAAATTCTGTAAATGTTGTGCAGGATACAGAATGGGCGTTTAGCGTGTATTGCCAGTATGACCCATCTATACATAATGCATGTTTGGCAATTTCTGTTGACTCTCATGTTTGGTATTTTGACAGTGGTGCTACAAAGCACATTACCTCGCATCGTGATATGTTCACTTCTCTTGAGGCTGTCCCTAATGGGAATACTGTCACATGTGCCAATAATGCTAGGGCGTTGGTAAAATTATGCTTACGGCTGCAAATGGCAGCGCTTTCACACTTTCAGATGCTTTGTATGTGCCAGGGATAAAGAAGAATCTATTGTCTGTCTCTGCGCTTGCTAGACTTGGACTTGTAGTCAAATTTGTGGATGACAGATGTACTGTTCATGATTTGACTTCTGGTGATACGATTATTGTATCTGGCACCTTGTTTCGTGGGCTGTATAGGCTCAATTCTTATGACAAGTGTGTGGAAGATTCAGCAAATGCAGTTTCTGATGAAAAGGCAGTTTCAGATGCAAAACTATGGCATGCTCGTTTTGGTCATCTGAACTTTGCTAGTTTGCTGCATTTGCAGAAATTTGATATGGCTGCTTCATTGCCCCCTCTTGAGGCACCATTGAAACATGTTTGTGAAGGGTGTATTTTGGGCAAAATGCAGCGTTCTACGTTTCCAAAGGATGGTTCTGTGCGGGCCACTCGCAAATTGCAACTTGTACATAGTGATGTATGTGGGCCTATGCAAACTCCGTCATTTGGTAAACACTTGTACTTCGTGACTTTCATTGATGATTACTCAAGGCATGCATGGGTATATCCACTGAAGGCAAAGTCCGAAGTGTTTTTGTGCTTCAAATAGTTTTTGCTTATGGTTGAAAATGTATCCAATTGTAATGTGGGCACCCTCCCCGTTCTGATCGAGAGGGGGAGTACATGTCTAAAGAGTTTGATGCATTTCTAGCTAGTCGTGGGATAAAACACCAATGTACAGTGCCGTATACCCCTTAGCAAAATGGTGTTGCTGAGAGGAAAAACAGGTCACTTATGGAGATGGCACGATGTATGGTCAAGAGCCAAGCTTTGCCACATACGTTTTGGCTTGAGGCTGTCATGTGTACTGCATATGTACTCAACAGGTGTCCTACTAAGGCCTTGTAGTCTATTACTCCATATGAAGCTTGGCATGGCAGGAAGCCTTCTATTAGTCACTTGCATGTCTTTGGTTGCTTGGCCTATACTTTAGTGCCTGTGCAACAATGCAGAAAATTGGATGATAAAGCTATCAAATGCATTTTTGTTGGCTACAGTGCTGAGAGCAAGGGTTACAGATTGTATCATCCATAGTCAAAGTGTATCTTGATTAGTCGAGATGTTGTTTTTGTGGAAGATGCTGTGCAACCTTTGTTATCATGTACCAAAGAGATAGGTGTGAGCTCACGGGATGTATTTGATACGTTGTTGCCTCTCTTTACAAGTGGGAATTCAAATGTAAGTCCTAATGAGGCAAATATTCAGCCTATGCAGATTTCAAACGACATCATAGATCAGCCTATTTCTGCTGATGCAGATTTACAGGATGTAATTCATGAGGATAGGGCTGAAAATGAGCAGGCTAGAGGTATGCCAAAATGGCTGGTGCAAACCTTGCGTGATAGTAAGATTGATGCACCTATGACTAGTCGTACTCGTTCAGGTTTTCAGCATATACATCAGATTGTTATGCTTTGGCTGTGTCTAGTATGTGTGAAGAGGAAGAACCTCTTTCATTTGATGAGGCCCAAAATTCAGAAAATTGGTTGTGAATATGATGCTATAATGAAGAATGGTACATGGTCTTTGTGTGATTTGCCTATTGGTAAAAAGGCCATTGGATGTAAGTGGGTTTTTAAATTGAAACGAAAGCCAGATGGCAGTGTTGATCGCTATAAAAGGCTAGACTTGTTGCAAAGGGTTATGCTCAAGAAAAGGGCATTGATTTTGATGAGACCTTTGCTCCCACTTGTCGTATGACTACCATTCGTAGCATTTGTGCATTGGCAGCTCATAATGGTTGGAATGTACATCAGTTGGACATAAAAACTGCATTCTTGAATGGAGATTTGCATGAGGAGGTGTATGTATCGCAGCCTCGTGGTTTTGTTCAAAGAGGGCAGGAAAACAAAGTGTGCAGGTTGAAAAAGGCTTTATATGGTTTAAAGCAAGCTCCACGAGCTTGGTATGAAAAGATACATGCATATTTGACTGCACATGGGTTTCAGAATAGTCCAACAGAAAGCACTTTGTATGTTAAACGTGTGGATGGTGTACATCTATTCATTGCTCTCTATGTCGATGACATGCTGCTCACAGGACCGAATGAGAGTCATATTGCTGATTTTAAGGCTGATTTGAATGCCTCTTTTGAGATGTCAGATTTGGGGCATTTGCATCATTATTTGGGGATACAATTTAAGCAGTGTGATGGAGGTATTGCTTTGTGTCAGACAAAGTATATTGAGACATTGTTGCAGAGATTTGGCCTTGAAGACTGCAAGCCTATTGCTACTCCAATGGAGACAGGTTTGAAATTGAGTCTTCATGATGCTGGAGATCACTTTGATGTCACACTCTATCAGACAGCTGTTGGTTGCCTCATTTATGTATGCATTATGAGGCCGGACATTCAGTTTGCAGTCTCACAGGTGAGCAGGTTTATGCATAGCCCAGGGTCTCAGCATTGGAAGGCAGTTAAATGCATCTTTCGCTACTTGAGTGGCACCATACATCTTGGGTTGTTTTATCCCAAGGGGGATTGTTGCCGCCAGATTTACATGCTTTTTCGGACTCAGATTGGGCTGGTTGCTATGACACAAGAGTGTCCACAAGTGGTTTTTGTTTCATGCTCGGTAGCTCATGCATATCTTGGTTGAGCAAGAAGCAACCTACTGTGGCCACTTCTAGTTGTGAAGCTGAGTACAGGGCAGCTTTCAGAGCTACGGTTGAGTGTGTGTGGGGCTCAGACGGCTTATGGCTAACTTGGGTGTTGGACAGGAGTCTGCTACCTCTATCTTCACTGACAGTCAGAGCACATTGGCAGTTGCGAGAAACCCATTTTTTCATGCTCGCACAAAGCACATTGAGGTGCATTATCACTATGTCAGGGAGAGACTCTCAGCAGGAGAGATCAGCTTGGTCTATGTGCCAACACAGGACAACCTCACCGATCTTTTCACAAAGGCGCTTCCTCGTGAGAAGTTCAAAGCTTTCTGCAAAGCTTTGGGCTTGCTCCCCTTTGTGGATTGATCTACTTCGGGCATGGCACTCCCCTATACATGAGTGCCAGCTCTCATTCACACCATCACTCCCAGGGGGGATTTGTTGCCATATATATAGGCAGTGATGTGTGTGAACACACTTAGGACCGCCGAGGCACTTTTTCCCTCTTTAGGAGGTCTTTTCCCCTGGCTTGTATATACGCCCATCATTCTAGGGCTAACTTATCTTTTGTACATTGACACAATCTAATACATTGTGTGTTGTGTGCATTCTTGCTGCTTCTTCTCCAAGCTTTGTGTGCTTTCCTGCAGCCCTAATTCCAACAATTTTATCCACTGAGTCACAGCTGCATGCTTTCAGTGATTCAAATTGGGTTGAATGTTATGACACACGAGTGTCCACTAGAGCGGGTTTTGCTTTCGCCTTGGTGATTCATGTATATCATGGCTCCACAAGAAGCAGCCTACAGTGGCCACTTCCAGCTGTGAAGCTGAGTACAGGGAAGGTTTTACAACTACAGTTGAGTATGTGTGGCTCATACGTCTGGCTGATTTGGGTGTTGGCTTAGTACTACGATTTTCACCGACAGCCAGAGCGCATTAGCATCTGAGAAGAACTCAGTGTTTCATGCTCGCACTAAGCACATTGAGGTGCTACCAAAGTGTTAGCATAGCCTTGTTAACATGGTGGAAAAGACATGCTCCTACACACATAGCAATGGAGTACACATCTACAAATGAGAATGAAGTAGGAGACATAGATCAAGAATAAGATAAAGATACAAGAAAAAACATCATAGTGTATTCCATTTCATCATTAATTTGCATACAAGAGACATGTACAATTTGCATACAAGAGGGGCTTTATATAGCATTCAACCATGTGGCTCTTGGGATACCCATGTAACAATTGGGCTCCTATAACCTCCATAAGATCCTAATTCCCCACTAGCCCTCTTGTAACCAATTCTTGATATGACATATTTTAATGACCAAATCCCGCAACTCATTAGCCTAAGCTAATGCTAGTAATGCTAGGGGGTGTTCACACCCAAGCTAATGCCAAAATGCTAGGGAGGGTGTTCACACCAATCAACATGTTGAACCAATTCTTGAGCGAGCAAGAATCAACCTCCAAGTTTCAAATAAATCCGCTAGTGGATTTTCAAGCTTGGAGGAATCTCGAAATTTTTTTTGAAGAATCCCCTTCAATTGGTTCGTTTGTTGAGATAGCAAACTTTAATGACAATGCCTTTAAATTGGAGCTACCTTCTAATTGACAATGCCTTTAAATTGGAGCTACCTTCTAATTGACAATGCCTTTAAATTGGAGCTACCTTCTAATTAGCATATTCATAATTCTTTCCATCTTACTCTTTTGATACCATTCAAGGGACTTCTACCCTCTCATCCTATGCTAGAAGAACCTCCCAAATTACAAGATGAAGAAGAATGTCTGGAACCTGAGTCTATTATTGACCTATGAGACCACCACTACATGCACTAGCAACACTTATGTCAAGTATCTTGTGACCTTCAAGAACCATCCTATTGAAGATGCTAATTGGATGCCAGAAAGGGTTTTTTTTCTTACCATTTGAAATTTCATCCACTCATACCATACACGCAATTGATGTCATTGAAATTTCATCCACTCATACCATACACGCAATTGATGTCAATTGCAACTTGAGCAAGAGGGAATGTTCATCATGAACTCTATGGTCAAGTGGGGATGCCCACGTGATCATTGTTTCACATAGGAATGTGGGTGATGCCATTATTGTAATTCCATATGTGAAGTATGTAGATCGAGTCAATATTTGTGTATAGGGTGTTCCTTTTAATTATAACATTTTCCAAGATTAATATGTTGAATCGGTTGTGTGCCCTAGTATGATATAGTTAGGATTAAATCGACTGTGTGCATTGACTAATATTATTTTGGTGTAGGCTGATTAAGTGGAGGACTATGTGTTAGTCAATAGGTGGAACATGTGTTGGACCACAATGAGATATCTTGGAATACATGTGATCACCTTTTAGGTTTTCATATTTGGCATTTATATTTTTGGAAGGCCTTAGCCTCAAACCCTTGTACATGCTAATTAGCATTTTATGCTTTTGGTAGGCCCAAGACTCTATATTTAGGCTTGCTATATTTTAGAAGGAGCTTGTATGCTCAAAGACTCAAAAAGCTATTTGGCTTTATTTTTTAATGATCTTTTTATAAAAGCAAGCATCAATATATTTAAATATGGGTGAGTGGTATGATGGGCCACACTCACCCAAGCAAGGAGACTGAACCCACTCTTGTGTGTCGACAGTGACCTCTTTTCTATTTTCAAGCTTTCATGGTTTATGCTATTTTGTTGAATTGTTTACGTAAGGTTTTAGCTTTCAATTTCTACAAAGTCTATGTTTTATTAATTTGAGTAATTCTTCTCCAAGTGTCATAAAGATCCTCACACATTATAAATCTTTCAGATCTAGCACAAGATGCCAATGGTCATCCCTTGGATTAATAAAGACTAAGATGATATTTTGTCTTACTTGTAAATTGTTTAACTATTGTACAATAAACATTCTACTTATGTTCTCCTACATTCTCATTGTTTATATGAGTGTTTTATGATTTCATGATTTTCTATCTAGATAATGAACAAAATAATATTTATTATTTTCCCCAACATCATGAGTAGCATTAGATAGTATTAAAACCAATAACCCGCTGGAAAAATCATCACAAATTCAAAAAAATTATAATGTTACAATGGTTGTATCACAAATGATATTCACAATAATTTATAATGACTACAATGGGGTACAATGATGACCCTTCCAAAGCCACAAAGGGTCATCTCACTAAGGGTCCCACTTGTTGTAGTAGTGACTTGAACATGCACCACTACGAGTTTGTTCTCACAAATTATATATTCTATTATGAGATATGGATTCATAAAAAGCTTAAAAATTGCATGAACTACCCATCCCAAGGAATTTTGAAATATATAAGCTAGATTGAGAGAAATAGAAAATGTTTACTACTATAAGGTGCTTTGTAGGTATACGGTTCAGTGGTTGAGCCACATGCCTAGAAAGGGCAGATATGATATAATGTAAAGACTCGTGTGATGGATGAAGGTATGATATGATTTAATAACTATCTGTAACCATCTCATAAAGTCACAAAGACATTGTTTCATAATATTTAAATACTTTTATGTGTTCTCATAACATTATGATTAGCATTATAGTTGATGATTTATACTTTAAAATGATTTATAAGCTCAAAAGATCAAAACTAAAAAAAGTATAATGAATATAGAAGAAATTTACTCTCCTTTGCAAAGTGTAAAAGAAAACTATTCTAAAACTAAGAGAAGACTTATATTGTCCATAATGATTAGGGTAATTTAACATTAGTTTTATAATTGAGAAATATAGATGGTTTTGTCCATAAAAATTCTTCAAGGTTGATTATGAACTTTTAAAGCTCAAAACTCCATGAGATTACTTGTATGCCTAGTTAGCATATGTCTACACTTTGTAAGAGCTTTGGGAAGAACAAAAATACATAGCCAAAGTACGTGAAATGGCTTTAAAATGTTGAAGCGCCTTATTATAGAGAATAAGTATGTGTAAAAGATTATGTTTTAAGTTAATGGAAAGTATATGCGAGTGAATACATATATTTAAATGAGCTTTGAGTTGTATCTTTTTAGCATATTCAAAAGGTTCTTAAAATAATTCTTAAAAATCTTAATATGTACCAGTATTTGAGTGACATGACTTTTTTTGTAGGCCTATTTATGGTCCATTACTTGTAGATTTTTTTATTTAGAAATAATTTTTTTTCTCTTGACAAGGGCCTATAAAGATATTCCAAGCTCTTGATATTTTCTTTTTTGTAGTAGAGTTAACACAACTATGATACATGCTCAATGAAGCATGAGGAAGGATGGAGAAGAATATAGGTTGGGATTCGAGTGGATGAGATGAGAAGAGGGTTTGGTATGTTATTGAAAATGCATTTGATCATTTCTTCCCAAGAAGGAATAAAATTAAAAAATTTACAAAAATTGTCTTTGAAACAGGATCTTTATAATGCAAAACTATCAAAATCACCAAACATATGAAATAATTCACATGACCATAGCCTTTTGACAAAAAAAAAATTTTCAAGAAGACAAAAACCAACTCATTGGGTGCAATCTCCCCGCGCCAGCATGTGTGGCTCCTCTGCCCACACGTGGTATTTTAATCACATTCATAAAATTAGCCCTTGGAGCCATAAATAACATCTTTTCCAAGCTTGGGCTTTCTTTACAATAATTAACCGTTTCCCAATAGTTATGTACATGCGTGCCTAGCCATAATAAGTCAATTTGTGCACACATGCACATCACAATAATGTTCGGTTATTGCAAAGAGCATAAAGCTCCTTTGTGTTTGTAAACACAACACGTTGCAAGGGGGAAGAGAAAGCTATATGTAAAAATTCGTAGTGTTTTCTAAACACTATGCTCGGGTCCATGATGGTAGTGTTTTTTAACACTGTTCAACCTCTCCTTGGCTACTCACATACACATAGGGCTAGCCACAACCTGCATCATGAAAGCTCGACTCTACTGAGAGGAATGACCACCATCGTTGCCTAGTATAGCCATTTTGTTAATGCCAATCTCATCGAGTGCAGCGGGAAGGGCTTCCAATTGTCGCCCTTCTTAGTTCCTCTCGAGAGCTCTCCACCCTCCTCACATAGTTGTAGCTTCTCTTTCACACTGCTGCTACAATGGCCATGGCCAGTTGCTACCTTCTTCTTCTTTTGTTTACCTCTTTTAACTCTTGTGAAAGTCCAGTATTCAGTTTGGAGACACGCTCACGCCACTTTCTGTGGAGGCATGCATCTAGAACAATGGGGGTGCATGTGGCTATGGCAACCTCTTGTACAGCCAAGGCTATGGCGCAAACGCCCAATGATGGGCTATTATGCGGGGTGGCGGCGTGCTTTTTAAGATAAGGTGTTGGAAAGACCAGAGCAATGGTGTTTGCCGGGAAACCCATTCGTCATTTTGACACGGGCTTCTTCTTGCAGCCTCGATTCTCACAGTCTTTGGCAAATCCTCGTGCTGCGTGTGGTCATGTACCTCCACTTCTCTCTCTAGGCAGCCTCGGTTGGTGGGTCCCCCATGTTGTCGCAACTTCTTTTTTTTTTTTTAAACCAAATACGCAGTGAATTAATTAGAAAGCCAAAAAATACATCAGATCACCCAAGGAAAAGGTGATAAGCTAGGTGAGTATTCATATACACCAGGACTCTTCAGACAAAAGAAGTAAGCTGGGGGTGGGTAGCCATATACATCAGGACCTTTTACACAGAAGTGTTGCCACACTGACCAGGCTAACATAATGATTTACAAATTGTCAATTTCCGCCTGTAGAGCTTAGCCACAAATTCATGAGCTTTTTCAAATCTCCTTGCTAGGTCATGTATGTCATCAGAAAGCTCCTGTAACCATTCGTGTGTGATGTTCATTGTTCCATCCTCTTCCAATGCCTGATGGGAGTCACTGTCTTGTTCACTGTAAAACTTCACTGCATCTTTAAACACCCCAACGCGTCGCCTGTAAATTCTTACGATGTCCATCTTGAGAGTAGAATCCTGCACTACACATCCAGAAAAGAGGGCTTTCAAGCTGAGAGCCTGAAAAGCAATAGTAAATAGAACATTATTTCTGAAGGACCATATGACCCAGAGAAATTCTGCCCTACACTTGTTCCAATATTCAGAAATCAAAGACACTGAGTCTCCTAATATCAGTTGTTTCCAAGAGGTGGGAAATCCTAATGTCCTGAACAAAGGGGCTAAAATTGGGGAGTTAGTTGGGCAATTGAGGAAAAGATGGGGAATATCCTCAACCGACTGTTTACATCTTGTACATAATCCATCACTCTGACCCACTTCCCTGCCTTTGGAACCAGTCCATACAGCTTTGTGGAGCAAAAGCCACAGCAAAACTGAGTGTTTGGGCTGAATGTTACTTTGCCAGATGCTCTGGAACTTAAAAGCCCACTGTTGTGTCTGTCCAGTGCTAAGTGCCATCTCCTGTTTAATGTGACATGTAAAGGAGGGACCAACTCTCTTGAGCATGAGGGAGGGTTTTTAAGGGAAGCGCCTCCTTTCCATATTACATCTCTGAAGGATGGAGAGCTATCAGTCTCAAATATCCAATACAGATCTTTAGGGAACATAGATATTCTGTTAGCTATCAGTTGAATTTCCCAAGGTTGGAAGGGAATAGAAATGAGTAATTGTTCAGTAGAATACCACCTGTTGTTGTTCACATCCCATGGATCAGACCAGGTCCTTATACCTTTCTCATGAACTCTTCTGGCTGTTCTAACCTGGGGTGGGGGAAGCAGAGGAATAGGTGGCTTGGACCACCAGATGGATTCTTCTTTTCTAATGGTTTGATCCTTTCTATTATCATTTCTGAACTGAAGCAAATGTCTCCATCTGTTCCAAGCCTGCCAGAGGGACTTGAGAAGGAGGGACCCCACAAGAGTGACTTCAGCTGGGCCAAAAAAGATGGTAACCCAAGGGAGATTGGCCCACTGTTTGTGTTCTTTGAGATAAAACTGATTCAGCTTTTTAAACAGAAGGAAAGCCCAATCAGCAGAGGGCTGGTCCAACGCTTTGATTATAACTTTGATAGCAAGTTTGTCTGCCCACCCTCTTAAATCTCTGACTCCTAGGCCACCTTTATTCTTAGGGAGGATGCAGATTTCCCATTTCACCTTAGCAGCACCCCTCTTGTTAGGATCTCCAGACCACAAAAAATTCCTACATATCTTGACCACTTCTTTCAAATGGCAATCTGGGGGTCTCCAACAACTGAGAAAGAATAGAAGGTAGGCAGAGATGAAGTGGTTGAGCACAAACACTCTGCCTGCAATATTGGCCTGATATCCCAGCCATCTGTTCAGCTTTCCTTTAAATCTCTCCAGCACCCATTCCCATCTCTGCTTCATAGTAATGCCAAAGCCCATAGGGATGCCTAGTAGCCTAAAGGGCTGTCCTTCTGGAATAATAGTGCATCCCTGACTTGCCATCCATTCAGGAATGGGGGAGATGAAGGACCTGACTCCAGTTTTATGGTGGTTGATCTTGGAGCCTGAGGCAGAGCAAAAAATATCCAATGCCTTCCAAAAGTTCTTCAGGGAGCTTTCTTCGTTTTTCAGCAGAGCATTTGTGTCATCAGCAAACTAAGATAGGCAAAGCTATTTGGAGGAGTTGGGGAGGTTGATTCCCTTGATCAATTGTCTTTCCATACACCCTTTGATTAAGCAGTTAAAGCCATCTCCTACTATGGCAAATAGCAGTGGGGCTAGGGGGCATCCTTGCCTGACTGACCTATTCAAACTGAAGACTTCAGAAAGCATGCCATTGATGGCAACTTTAGCATGTGCATTTCCCAGCAAGGTCTGGACAAAACCCACCAAGTTCTCCCCAAATCCCATGTGGGAAAGGCTTTCCAAAATGAAGGACCATTCCAGTCTATCATAAGCTTTGTCATAATCCACTTTGACAAACACAAAGTCTTGTTCAGTCTCCTCAGCATGTTCAATCCCTTCCCAAAGTACAATTACTGCTTCAAGAATCCTCCTCCCTTTAATGAACCCTTTCTGCTCTTCACTAATCCACTTGGAGAGGTGGCTGGAAATTCTGTTGGCAACAGCTTTGGCAAAAATCTTGTAGCAAGTGTTCAGCATAGTAAGTGGCCTCCAGTTTCCCAGCTCATCCTTTGGACCTCTTTTATGAATCAGCTTAATAACTCCTGTGTTTATAAGGTTAGGAAGTGCCTTGTACTTCACAGATTCTTCCCACACTTTCAGCAGGCAGGGAGTTAACTCCTCTTTTTCAGCAGGTTGTCCATCCAAGCCGGGGGTTTTATTGGGCTTCAACTGTTCAATAGCTGCATACAGGTCAGCCTGACTAATCGAAGAATCAATCAGTGGAACAGCCTCAGCTGGGATGACTTTATTCCTAACCTCCCAGATTAGATCCCTATTGGCTCTTACTTCAGCTGTAACTTCTTCTTTTGGTCTGAAGAGAGCTTCAAAGTGTTTTTTCACACAAACTCCAAATTGTGGGTGTCTGATTCAGCTGGACCATTTTTAGTCAACAATCTTGGCATGAGTTCCTTGACATTTTTCTTCCTCAGGAGTTTGAACATCTCCTTTGAGGGCCTGTCTACTTTCCCAGCCCACCACTCTTTAAAAAAGAGAGTTGAGTGCTGGAGGGCCAACTCTTCTTCCACCCTTAGCTGACTTCTAAGGACCAAAATCTGATTTTGAATATCCAAAGAAGTAGAATGGCCAGACTCCAGCCTGCACAATTCTGAGTAGATCTGCTCTTTCTTTTCCTTTCTCATTCTAGTCACAGACTTTCTAGTAAGGATGAGAAACTGCTGCGTTTTCCTAACAACTGAATTCCAACACTTTGCAAGAGAACCTTTCTGGCCAAAAGAGTTTGACCATATGTCTGCAACCTCTTTCCTAACTTTAGGTCTAGTGAACAGATCTGGGTCAGTATGAAACCAATTGTTTCTAATCTTACTAGCTTTATCATCCAGGACAGTTAGTAAGCGGGGGTAATGGTCAGAAATGCAGGAGGTATACTTTGGTTTAGATTTCACCCTGTTGAATTGATTGGCTACTTGAAGAGAGATATAGCACCTATCGAGTCTTGCCTTTCTTGCAAGAACATCTCTGCTATAATTCTGCCAGGTAAACTCTCCTTCAATTCCAGCATCCCATAGGTCATGGTAATCTTTGCAAGCTTCCCAGCTAGTCTTCTCTTGACCCTGTAAGACCTGTCCCTGCCTGAGAAATCTGTCATCCAGAGATTCAACCATGTTGAAATCTCCCAGCAAGATAAGGGGTCCTGGAGTTGCAATCAGTTCTTCCCAAATTTTTGCCCTATTAACAGAGCAACCTCCTGCATACACTGAGACAAGAGTGCAATTGAAAGGGGGAGGCAGGGGGATGGCACACCAAAACTGGGAAGTGATGGCTAGGTGTAGACATGAGGCTAGCTCCCTTTTTAGGCCTATGGCAGTGCCACCAGAGCCCCTCTCATGTGTTGAATGGATCCATATAAAATCTGGATGAATTTCCTTTAGCCTCCTTTGGAGGTCATCACCAACCACCTTTATTTCCTGCAAAGCACAGACATCTACAGGATTCTCCTTGATCCACCTGTTTAATTTTTTGGTTTTAAAGGGGTCAGTAATCCCCTTAACATTCCAAGACAGCACTCTCATCGGTTAACCTTTTTCTTTCCTTTACCCTGGTGATCTTTGGAAGGGGTTCTGGCCACTGCCGAATGGGAGCGTTTATTGTCCTTTTGGATTTCCATTGGAGCTATAGACAGGTTGGGATTCACTTCCTGCAAGGGGGGTTGAGGGCTTGGTTAAGATCAATGGAGTTATCCCTAATAACCAGCTGTAGAGAGTTGCCCTTCTGATTACTCTCTTTCAGCTTATCAGGAGGAGTGGCTGCAATTTCTTCCATGTCCGACTCAAATCCTGGGTCATCTGAGTCCACCCACTCTGGTAGGTCTGCCAAAAGAGCAAAGCGGTTAGGGTTCTTACCTCTTGCTTTGTTATTCTTAGATGTCTCACCCTTCTTGTCTATGGTGCCCATAGATTGTCGAGTGGAAGGAGGAGTAGGCTAGCGATTCTCATTAGACTTGGTCTGGGAATCGATAGGGGCTTGAGCTTGCTGTTGTTTCGGCTGAGCTGGGGGGAATTTTACAGGACACTCTCTGACAAAATGGCCTGCCATCCCACAATGGAAGTAGGCATTGGGAAGGTATTTGTAAACTAAAGGTTGTTCACAGGTCTCACCATCATCTGTAGCAATGATAATCGAATCTGGCAGGGGTTTAGAAAGGTTCAACTCTATTAGCATTTGAGGATGCCAAGAAGGATTGAAGTCTCTCTGGGGCTTGCCAAGAAGGATTGAAGTCTCTCTGGGGCTTGCCACCCAGGACTTTACCCAGCTGCTCTCCAATAGGCCTGAGGTGATGATGAAAATGAAGGGGCAGGTTAGGGAGTTCAACCCATACTGGGTAGTTTTCACTGGCAAATTTCTCAGGACTGAAGTCCTTACTCCACTTGAGGTACGAATGACCCAGTGTCCCATGCTTAGAACCTCAAAAGCCATTTCAAGGGTCTTAAACATGAAAAGGTAGTGGTTTTTAGGAAGAGCCTGAATGGCTTCTACAATACAGCCCCTACTACCCCACTGTTGTTTGACCTAGGATTTCAACAACTCCACTGGGGGCCGAGGGCCCGCAATCAGACCTAAAAGAGCTCGGGTCTCTAAGTCCTTTTCAATTTTCCTCACCTGGCTAGCAGGAAGAATCACCAGTGGTTTACCTGAATAAGAGTGTCCCTACGCTGCTCCATCAGCTTTTTGGCGGTTGCTGCAGAAAACCTCCGGGGTAGAGGCTGGCGATTTCCCTGCGAAGCCGTCTTGAGTAGGGCTCGAATGCACACCTGGTGTCTGATTGAAAGGATTCGCTGGAAAGGCATTATCTGCAGCCTTGCTTTCCAGCGCTTCCTGTACTTGAGAGGCCACCTCTCTTGGCAAAGACTGTAAAATGTGCTGGGTGAAAAGGGCAGCCGGTCCGGCATTGAAAGGGGGAGAAAGGTTCTAGTTCAGTAGAGCTCGATGGGGGAGAGGGTTTGTGGGATGCCACGCATTGTCTTGATTAGGGGGGGAGAGGAGAGAACGATGAGGTTTTACCCCTCCTGTTCTAGGAGGGGTGAGGGACGAGGAAGACATGACCTAACAGCTCACCATGGCTACGCTCACTCAGATGATCAGCGTTCGGATGCAGGAGTTTTGTCGCAACTTGGTCCAATACTAGGAGGGGTGAGGGACGAGGAAGACATGACCTAACAGCTCACCATGGCTACGCTCACTCAGATGATCAGCGTTCAGATGCAGGAGTTTTGTCGCAACTTGGTCCAGTACTGCCAAATCGCCTACTTTATGGCCATCTCACTAGCCTCCTTGGGCCTCTTGATTCATTTCACCAAAGAAGGCTGCAATGGCATGGGCTCCTCGCTCTTCACTACCATCCTCCTCTATCTTGTTTGATGATGATGCTCCCCCTTTTTTTTGGGTGGTATTCATGAGGTCGCATGGTGCATTCCCTACTCAGAGTGGCCAGATTCTATAATGCAGATCCATGGGGATACTTCATACATCCATCCTGATTCTATTACGACTCTTATTGTATGTATTGATGAGGGGGGTGAAGAATGTTCCACCATCTCACTTGATAATGTTATGTTTATCTAAAATGATGTAGACATGGTCTTCTAGATGGCTTTCCTCACCTTAGTGTACTATCATTGGAAAATAAGTTCATGGGAATCGTGCATGCCTTGCACAAATCTAAATCACATAAGAAAGAAGGAAATTAAAAATCTAAAGGATTTCATGAGCACATTAAAAGAAGCACACATATGACATACGACATGCTAGCTTTGATGATCCATATCATCTATGCATACCGCATGGAGTACATGGAACACCTCCGTGGGGGTGGACGACCTAATGGACATAGATGGTCAGTAATGTGCTGAAATTGTTGTACGTTGCCTTGAAATATTTTATAATTTTAAAAAAAAAGAATGAGGCATGAGGTCCGAAGGAGAGGCTTAAGGAGGTCTCTATTATGTCGTCTATAAGTCCAAGAGAAATAGGCATGAGGGCCAGGGGAGAGGCTCAATGAGGTCCCTAACATGACGCCTGTAAGTCTGAGAGAGAAGGCATGAGATCCAACAGAAAGGCCTAGTGAGGTCCCTACCACGTCGCTTGTAAGTCTAAGAATGAGGTATGAGGGCCAGAGGAGAAGCTCAATGAGGTCCCTACCATGATGCCCATAAGTCGTCCAAGAGAGAAGGCATGAGGTCTGGAGAAGAGGCTCAGTGAGGTTCCTATTGTGTTGCTTGTAAGTCCAAGAGAAATAGGCATGAGGGCTAGGGGAGAGGTTCAATGAAGTCCCTATCGTGTGATGCCGGTAAGTCCGAGAGAGAAGGCATGAGGTCTAGAGGAGAGTCTCAGCGAGGTCCCTACCGAGTCTCCTATAAATCCAAGAAAAATAGAATATAAATCAAAACAAAAATGTTAAAAGTATAAGAAAATAATGTAATGATTTCTAGAATGTAGTTACTTGTGGGGTGTTGTAATTTTAGGACCCAAGAGAGGACTCACTTTACGGACTTCCGAAGATGAAGCTTCACCGACACAAATGGTGGCACACTTGAGTGCCCATGGATGAGATTCTTCATCAGTATATAGTTGTGGATTCTTCATCGGATTGGTTGAAATCGTCTTCCCCTCCTTGGTCTACCATTAGTTTTATGTGGTTTTACATGATTATATTGTATGACTTGAGATGGCTTGCATTATACCTTCTAGCAGTCAATTATTCACAGATTTTCATGATGTACTTGGCATATTGATAGGAGATCATACACCCCCAATTAAACAAAGGGGAAGAGAGGTGTTGAGTGGTGTGAACACCCCTAGCATTTTGGCATTAGCTTGGATGTGAACACCCCCTAGCATTACTAGCATTAGCTTAAGCTAATGAGTTGTAGGATTTGGTCATTAAAAGATGTCATATCAAGAAGTGGTTACAAGAGGGCTAGTAGGGAGTTAGGATCTTGTGGAGGTTATGGGAGCCCAATAGTCACATGGGTGCCCCAAGAGTCATATGGTTGAATGTCTATATAAAGCCCCTCTTGTATGAAAATTATATATGACTCTTGTATGCAAATTAATGATGAAATGAAATACACTATGATGTTTTGCTTGTATCTTTATCTTGTTCTTGATCCATGTCTCCTACTCCATGCTTATGTGTACATGTTTTTCTTGTATCTTTATCTTGTTCTTGATCCATGTCTACTACTCCATACTTATGTGTACATGAGTACTCTATGGCTATGTGTGTAGGAGCATGTGTTTTCCACCATGTTAGCAAGGCTATGCTAACACAACACTCAACTTCCAACAAATTGAAGCAAGGTTGTAAGTATTATTTGGCAAATATATTGTTTGCTTTGGTGATCTTAAATTCTATAAATTTTTGTAATTTTAATTTGTCTTCTCAATTCCGTATCATGAGAGTAACTCCCAACCCCCAACATTTATGGAACAACTTCAATCTATTCAAGCTCAACTTAATCAAGAAAGAGCTAAAAGAATAGAATTGGAACAAATAGTGAATAGGAAGAAACGTGAATGAAGTGCTAAGTCCAACTTGACATCCGGCATACCATCCAAGAGACTTTTCATGAGCAAGAAGAACAAAAAGGCAAGAAGATTGGTCGTAAAGCATTCACCTTTCAAAATTTTGATGGTAAGAAGAAACCAAAGATTGTATTATCGTGGCTTATTAAACTTAATTACTTTTTTGGGAAAAAAATTTCTGAGAAATACAAATTCAAATGTGATGCCAACCATTTGTTGGAAAAATGGTTGGAAAGCGCATCTCTATGGTGGAACACCATCAAACAAGGGTGAGATAGACCAAGGACTTGGAAGGAATTTCAAAGATCATCAACAAAATTTCCTCCCACCCCAATATGAAGCTACGGCGTGTTAACAATGGGATATGCTACGCCAACTTGATAAAGAAACTGTGTAGATGTACATAAATAAATTTTGGCAAACACTTATCTAACTTCAAGCCATTGAGAGAGTGATGAAAGGACCAAAAAATTCATTACCGGATTGAAGCCTACACTTAGGGGCGGAGATCAAAATGTTTCAACCACACTCTCAACTATCTCTTTGGCCCACAATTATGAGTGAAAGAATGGATCACCGAGGGAGAACAAACCACCACATGAGTCTCATACTAACAAATTTAAAAAGGTTGTTCCTTTTCGTAAGTTTGATAGGAATACCAATGTGAATAGAAGCATAGCTTCTAGCAATTAGGTGCCAACAACAACAACAAGAAAAGTTAAGATGTAAAGCCAGAATAGGATTCTGTACCTAAAATTACAAGATGTTATAATTGCAAACGAGGACACATTGTAATCAATTGCTCGAAGAATAAGAAGCAACCCACTGCTCGAGTCAACATGATCAATGGTGAAGATGATGAGGACGATGATGAGTTTTCTCTCAAGAAAGAGAGTAATTCAGAACAAGAAGGTCAATGCGACGATCCAAGTATGCCTAAACTCATCGAAAAGAAAATCTCTCCTCATATGCTTCTTAAAATGAAAGGTACAATTAAGGGCAAGGAAGTAAATATATCGCATGATGATGGTAGTGCACAATTTTATTTCCAAAAACCTTGTGCATGGTATTAAATTAGATGCTATTCCTTCTAGGCACAAGCTTAAAATTGCATTCGAAGGAACTAAATACAATTACACTAGGGAAGTGAAAGATATTCTATCGCCCATTGCACCTTACAAGTAACCCCACACATTTCTTGTTGCACCCCTGCATTCATATGATGTTATCCTCGATATTCTATCGCCCATCTTACAAGCAACCCCACACATTTCTTGTTGCACCCCTGCATTCATATGATGTTATCCTCGATATGCCATGGAGACATGAGCATAACCCTTGCATTGATTACAACTCTCATGATTTATCATTTGTTTTCGATGGTGAGCATGTTTATCTAAAATGATTAAGGGAATCTAGGGGATGTGCACTCCTTAGCCACACCCAAGCTAAGCAAGCCATGAGGAAAAAAGAGAATACTTATTTAGTCTTGGTTAAGGAGATTATTGCTTCTAAACCAAATCCTAAGAACTCATTGCACGAAGAATTCATTTCATAATTTTTTGATTGTTTCATGAATGAGCTACCATCAAGTCTGCCTAGTTTGAGACCAGAAGACCATAGGATAGATATTATTCCTGGTAGCATCCCATCTTGTAGAGCTCCTTATAGGGTAAACTTTTTAGAGAAAAAAGAGATCTAGAATTAGACAAATAACTTGCTTGATAGGAAACTTATCATGCCTAGTAGTTCACCATACAGAGCACTCGTTCTCCTTGTCAAAAAGAAGAATGGAACGTTCTGCATGTGTATAGACTACCGAGATTTGAATAAGAATGCTGTCAAGAATGCTGTCAAGAATAGGTACCCTATACCCCGTGTAAATGATCTCTTAGATAAGTTGAAAGGAGCTAAGGTATTTTCCAAGATTGACCTTAAATCATGTTACCATTAGGTTAGAATGGCCGAAGAGGATGTCTACAAGACTGTCTTTTATATGCAAACAGGTCATTATGAGTTTTTAGTAATGCCATTTGGACTTAGTAATGCTCTGTCTACATTTAGTTGTATGATGAATCGTATATTCTTGAAGCACTAGAATTTCATGGTTGTCTTTGTTGAAGATATTTCAATCTTTGGCAAAGATGAAGATGAACATGAAAAGCATTTAGAGAAAGTGTTCAATCTTTTGAAAGAGAATTAACTCTATGCCAATCTAGACAAGAGTGATTTCTTCTAAAAGAGATTGAATACCTTGGGCACATCGTGTCTGCTAATAGAGTTTATGTTGACCCTAAGAAGATAGAAACCATTAGAACATGGCCTAGACCAACAAAGGACATTCATGAATTGAGATCTTTTCTTGGATTGTGTTCATATTATAGGAGATTTATGAAAAACTTTGCTTACAAAGCGCATTACTTGACTGAATTGTTGTAAAAGGCCAAAGTTTTCCATTGGACTAACATCATGCATGAGAAATCTTTTAATGCTCTTAAGTATGCACTTACACATGCACTTGTATTGACACTCCCTGATTTTCTTAGACCATTCTTTGTGTGGTAGTAATAACGGATGCTAGTGGACATGGAATTTGTGCTATACTTATGCAAGGCAATCATCATGTTACCTTTGAGAGTAGGAAATTGAAACCATATGAGATTAATTATAGCACTTATGATAAATAACTAACTATTGTTGTGCATGCATTAAAATTTTGAAGCATTATCTCATGGTTTCATAATTTTTATTAAAACTGATCAACAAAGCATCAAATATTTACTTTCACAACCTTTGATTTTGGATAGGCATATTAAATGGGCATGTTTTATTTAAAGTTTTCAGCCAGCTATTCAATACACTCCTAGAGAGGTGAGAATGTTGTAGCTGACACTTTGAGTAGGAAACCTAGCATTAATAACATATCGGTTTATTGAGGGTATTTCAGAAGACATGAAATATGAGAATGATTCTAAGTTTTGTGATACATATAACAAAATGAAGGATAATGATCGGTTTGCCGCATTTAGATTACTCATATGATGATAAATTTATGTTCTTTCAAAAGAAATTGTCCATCACTAGACCATTTAGGTAAGTCATCATTGAAGAATCTTATCAACCCCCTTATGTTGGACATAAAGGTGTCTCATCTACTTTTTAAATTGTTTCTAGAGATTTCTTTGGGCCTACCATGCATTGTGACATTGCAAAGTTTGTTTTTGAATGTGTTACATGTCAAAAGATAAAGATTTATCCACGTACATCTGCACAGTTTCTTTATCAAGTTGGCATAGCATATCCCATTGTTGACATGCCCTAGCTTTGTATTAAGGTGGAAGGAACTTTTGTTTGATGCGCTTTGAAATTCCTTCCAAGTCCTTAGTCTATCTTGTACTTGCTTGATGGAATTTCACCACATAGAGATACACTTTCAACCAAATAGTTAGCATCACATTTGAATTTGTCTTTCTCAGAAAATTCTTCCCCAAAAAAGTAACCATCAAGTTGACTAAGCCATGATAATACAGTCTTTGGTTCCTTCTTACCATTAAAATTTTGAAGGGTGAATGCTTTACGACTAATCTTCTTGCCTTTTTGTTCTTCTTCCTCATGAAAAGTCTCTTAGATGGTACGTCGGCTGGGGCTTAACACTTTGTTCATGTTTCTTGCTATTGACTATTTATTTTGGGATTACTCATGATCCATAATTGAGAAGATAAAATAAAAGTTAAAAAAATTATAGTATTTAAGATAAGCAAAGTAAACAATATATGTGCGGAATAATACTTATGGCCTTGATTCAATTTGTTGGAAGTCGAGTGTTGAACCAATTCTTGAGCAAGCGTGAATCAAAAGTGGAAATTCATTGCCGGATTGAAGCCTACACTTAGGGTGGAGATCAAAATGTTTCAACCACACTCTCTATCCATGGCTATCTCTTTGGCCCACAATTGTGAGCGAAAGAATGGAGCACCAAGGGAGAACAAACCACCATAGGAGTCTCATACTAACAAATTTAAAAAGTTCATTCCTTTTCGTAAGTTTGACAGGAATACCAATGCAAATAGAAGCATAGCTTCTAGCAATGACTAACGAGGTGCCAATAACAACAAGAAGAATTAAGATGTGAAGCCAAAGCCGGATTCCATACCTAAAATTACAAGATGCTATGATTGCGGACAATGAGGAAACATTGCAATCAATTGCTTGGAGAATAAGAAGCAACCCATCGCTCTCGCTGAAGATGATATAGATGACCGTGACTTTTCTCTTGAGCAAGAGGGTAATTCTAAACAAGTAGATGAATACAACGATCCAAGTATGCCTAAACTCATTGAAAAGAAAATCTCTCCTCATATACTTCTTAAAATGAAATGCACAAAGGGAAAAGAAGTAAATATATTGCATGGTAGTACACACGATTTTATTTCCAAAAAGCTTGTGCATGATCTTAAATTAGATGCTATTCCTTCTAAGTACAAAATTAAACGTGCATTTCAAGGAACTAAATACAATTGTACTAGGGGAGTGAAAGATGTTGTATTGTCCATTGCACCTTATAAGCAACCCCACACATATCTTATTGCACCCTTACATTCATATGATGTTATTCTCAGTATGACATGGAGACATGATCATAACCATTACATTGATTACAACTCTCACAATTTACTATTTGTTTTCAATGGTGAGTGTGTTTTTTTGAAAGTATTAAGGGAATTTAGTGGATGTGCACTCCTTAGCCACACCCAGGCTAAGCAAGCCATGAGGAAAAAGGAGAAGACTTATTTAGTCTTGGTTAACAAGCTTACTGCTTCTAAACCAACTCCTAAGAATCATCACATGAACAATTCATTTCGTAATTTTCTGATTGTTTCATGAATGAGCTACCATCGAGTTTGCCTAATTCGAGACCAGAAGACCATAGAATAGATATTATCCCTGGTAGCATCTCATCTTGTAGAGATCCTTATAGGGTAAACTTTTTAGATAATAAAGCGATCCAGAATCATATAGAGGACTTGCTTGATAGGAAACTTATCAGGCCTAGTAGTTCACCATACGGAGCACTCGTTCTCCTTGTCAAAAAGAAGACTGAAACGTTTTGCATGTGTATAGCATGTGTATAGACTACCAAGATTTGAATAAGAATACTGTCAAGAATAGGTATCCTATACCTCGTGTAGATGATCTCTTAGACAAGTTGACAAGTTGAAAGGAGCTAAGGTATTTTCCAAGTTCAACCTTAAATTAGGTTACCATCATGTTAGAATGTCCGAAGAGGATGTCTACAAGATTGCCTTTCACATGCAAACGGGTCATTATGAGTTTTTAGTAATGCCATTCGGACTTACTAATGCTCTTGCTACATTTAGTTGTATGAAGAACTGTATATTTCTAAAGCACTAGAATTTTGTGGTTGTCTTCGTTGATGATATTTTAGTGTTTATCAAAGATGAAGATGAGTATGAAAAACATTTAGAGAAAGTGTTCAACCTTTTGAAGGAGAATCAACTCTATGCCAATCTCCAGACAAGAGTAATTTCTTCTAAAAAGAGATTGAATACCTTGGGCACATCTTGTTTGCCCTGCCGATGGAGTCCTGAGAAGATAGAGACCAAAGGACATTCATGAATTGAGATCTTTTCTTGGATTGTTTTCATATTATAGGAGATTTGTGAAAAACTTTTCTTACAAAGCTATTCAATACACTCCTGGACATGAGAATGTTGTAGCTAATGCTTTGAGTAGTAGACCTAGCATTAATAACATATCCATTATTAAGGGTATTTCATTTGATAACATGAAAGGAAACTATGAAAATGATTTTGAATTTTTTGATGCATATAACAAAATGAACTATAATAATTGGTTGCCACATTTAGATTACTCATATGATGATGGATTTATTTTCTTTCAAGAGAAATTGTGCATCACTAGACCATTTAGGTAAGTCATCATTGAAGAATCTCATCAACCCCCCCCCCCCTTATGTTCGACATAGAGGTGTCTCATCTACTTTTTAAATTGTTGCTAGAGATTTTTTTTAGCCTAACATGTGTCGTGACATTGTAAAGTTTGTTTTTGAATGTGTTACATGTCAAAATATAAAGAGTCATAAAGAAAATAAATTTGGATTACTTATGCCTTTACTTATTCCTAAATAAGTAAACCTTGAAAACAAATAAGCATGGATTTCATTTTTGGTTTTCCTTTGACTACTAGCAAGAATGATATTTCCTAATAGATTTAGCAAATAGGCTTATTTCATTGCTTGCCAAAAGACTTTGACTTATCAAGTTGCTCAAATGTTCATTCAAAAAAGTGTTTGTGCATCATGGATTACCAAAGATCATTGTTTCTGATAGAGATATAAAGTTTTATAGTGATTTTTGGACTACATTATTTGACAATCTTGATACAAAACTTGATTTTTCTACTGCTTTTCATCTTGACTCAAATGGTCAAACTCAAGTTACAAATAGCAAGACCATTCTTGAATTTCTTAGATCCTATGTTTCATCTCAACCTAAGTAGCAGGATAAGTATTTACACATTTTGTAATTTGCATATAACAACTGTTCTCACACTGCTACCAAGAAAGCACCTTTTGAGATAGTCTATAGAAAGGCTTTGCTAACTCCTACAACTCATCTTTCACATTCTGTAGAGGCTATAGACTCACTAGTTAGAGACTTTGGCCAAATCCATAGTTTAATGAAAGAGAACATTCCAAAAGGACAAGAAAAGTACATGAAATATGTAAATCATAAACGTAAACATGTTATCTTCAACGAAGGTGACTATGTACTTCTTCACATTGAGAAAAGGAGACAAGTTTGTAGAGACCAACCCTGCAGTTAAGCTAGCTCCTAGATTTTATGGACCTTTCAAGATCATTGCAAAGATTAATGACAACGCCTTTTAAATAGGAGCTACCTTCTAATTTATATATTCATAATTCTTTCCATGTTAGTTTTCTAAGACAATTCAAGGGACCTCTACCTTCTCATCCTATGCTAGAAGAACCTCCCAAATTAGTAGATGAAGAAGAACATCTGGAACTTGATTCTATTATTGACCATGAGACCACCATTACACGTGCTGGTAACACTTATGTCAAGTATCTTGTAACCTTCAAGAACCATCCTATTAAAGATAATAAATGTATCCCAGAAAGGTTTTTTCGTTCTTACCAAAATTTCATCCACTCATACCATACACGCAATTGATATTAATTGCAACCCGAGTAAGAGGGAATGTTAGTCATGAACTCTATGGTCAAGTGTGAAGTATGTATATTAGGTCAGTATTTGTGTATGGGATGCGCCTTTTATTTATATCATTTTTCAAGATTAATATGTTTAATCAACTGTGTGCACTGGCATGATATAGTCAAGATTAATGTGTTTAATTGATTGTGTGCGTGCTGATTAATATTATTTTGGTGTAGGCAATGATTGAGTGGCAGACTATGCATTAGTCGTCGCAGAAGGTGGAACATGTGTTGGACCACAATGAGATATCTTGGAAGACATGTGATCACCTTTTAGGTTTTTATGTTTGGCATTTATATTTTTGGAAGGCCTTAGCCTAAAATATTTGTACACACCAATTAGTATTTTATGCTTAGGCTTTCTATATTTTGGGAAGGATCTTGTATGCTCAAAAAGCTATTTGGCTTTATTTTTTGATGCTCTTATTATAAAAGCAAGCATCAATATATTTAAATATGGATGATGCAGTATGATGGGCCACACTCACCCAAGGGATATTGAACCCAATCTTGTGTCGAGATAGAGTATGCACAAAAAGCTATTTGGCTTTATTTTTGCTGCTCTTATTATAAAAGCAAGCATCAATATATTTAAATATGGGTGAGTAGTATGATGGGCCACACTCACCCAAGGGATATTGAAACCAATCTTGTGTCGAGATAGAGTGACCTTTTCTCTATTTTCAAGCTTTTATGGTTTGGACTATTTTGTTGAATTATTTACGTAAGGTTTTGGTGTTCAATTTGTGCAAAGGCTATGTTCTATTAATTTTTATGTTTGAGTTTGAGTTTGAGTAACTCTTCTCCAAGTGTCGTAAAGATCCTGACATAATGTCTATCCCTAAATCTATAACTATAGATAGGTCCATAGTAGCTGAAGGAGAACTAAGCACTCTTTTCATTACATCAAACAATTCATCCATAACATCATCTTGTGATCTTGTTCTCCACTTCTAATGTAAGTTATTGTTTAGCTTTATATTGTTTACCTGATGCATGGTGGCTTTGTAGTAGATGCTTCTGGTCGTTTTCCGAGGTCGAGAGGAACCGCTACTATAGTAACCATCACGTATGTTTCATTCTCTTTCACCTTCTCCCTGACTGTTTTTCATGAAGTCGCACTCGTAGTAGCCAGTGCTTGCTATATATGTAAAGATTGCTCCTTGGATTTCCTTGTAATTTTTTATGCTTCTCGGGGCTTCCTTGGCAACGGTGAAGTCACCGGATGAATTGCCGGATAGATAGATTATTTGGACGCTATTGTTGCTCCGGTGAGACGGGCTTGACTCACTATATGTGATAATTTCTCCATCACGTGTATACACACCCTCTAGATCTTCATCCATGGGGTGGACACCCTCCTAACATGATTTTGCTTGCCCAACCTACCACAAGGTGCTTTGCCATCTTGCCCACATGAACAAACACTTAACTTTTGTAAGACAACACTGGAACATATGAAGCAGCCTTACATGCACTTAGTGTACATGAACTGAGTGTACATAGTTGCTTAAAGACTAGCAGAGGCTGGACTATTTTTAAGTTTGGCCAACCTAGTGTGAGTGAAAACTAGCCATTTTTAAGTTTGGCCAACCTAGTGTGAAAACTAGCCATAAGCTCTCCTTTTCTTACTTGCTTGCATGCGATTGTATTCCATACTTACTTGATGGATGCTTGTTTGAATAGGTGTGATTATAGGTTCCCTTCTTCCATTAGCTTCTTCTTTTCTTACTTGCTTGCATGTGATTGTATTCCATACTTACTTGATGGATGCTTGTTTGAATAGGTGTGATTATAGGTTTCTTTCTTCCATTAGCTTCTTCTTTTCTTGCCTCTTGTGAGAGAGAACCATAATAACGCTTGCTCCATCTAGATGTTAAGAGCTCTCCCTTCACCCCTTTGGCAAGGAGCATTCCATTTCGATAACAGAGTGAGGATGGAACAGATGAGGTAGCACATCCACATAATTCAGCATATAAGAAATCGGTGTAGCCAAAAGCTCCAAGAATTTTAAGAAGAACTCAACAGTCAAACCATCCCAACTAGGCGCTTTATCCTTTCCAAGATGAGTTAATGCCTCATAACATTCTTCAACCTATTAAAACGAGTGGTCTAACCAATTATTTTGATCTTGGTCAACCAGTTTAGTTACTTGTTGAAGGCATTGAGCTTGAGCAAGCCACCTATCTACAGATGCATCCTCAGCCAAGCCAATAGATGAGCTTAATAAGTGATTGAGCCAAGCTTGAGCCATTTCATTTGGATCACGAATCAGTGCTCCATTAGAATCCTTGATAGAAGGCATGTAATCTCTTTTTCTCTTTGCCTTCAAAGATTTGAAGAAAAATTTGGAAGGAGCATCTTGACTGGAAAAGAATTGTTGACGCGACAAAATTCTTGCTTTTTGAACCCTTGATAGTTCAAACTTATGAATCTCTTGCTTGATATGCTCCAAAGATTACAATTCCATATCAGAAAGACAAGAAGACTGTTGCTTTTGAAGTAATGACCCCAATTCCTGTTCTGCTTTCCTTTCAATGACCTTGTTTTGAGCAGTAACCCTCCAACCAGTAGATCTAATGGTTTGCTGAACTGCACACACAAACTGAGCCCAGGCCACAGGGGAATGATAAGAAACAGCAATAGACAAGGCTTGAGCATGTATCCTAATTTGATGTTGAAATTTATAATCTAAAAGCAAATCAGCGTTTACAATCAAAAGTCTGGTCTTGCCATGTTGTCTTAACCTCGTACCATTAGAATCACCAAAGTCCCAAAACAATGGATATTACTTTCTAAGCTTACTCCCATTAAGTAATCCTTCTAGTTGGACTCTATCAAGGGTCTCTACGTGGGTTTCCTCTCTTGTTGTGAGTTTGTAGATCCCAAAGGACCCATCCCTCTCAACTTCAATTCCCTTTTTTTTTTCTTGAGGTTATAAAGGACCCATCCCTCTCAGCTTCAACCAAGTCTCCTTTCTTAAATCTCTTGGTTTTGATGTTGGCATTGAACCACAATTTTCTTATCTTTTTCTCAGCATACATGCCCACCACACAGAGTGTAGCCTTGCTTCATCAAGTTTCTCAAGCTCTAATGAGTCATTCAAATAACTTGTTGCCCACTCTCAAAGTTGGGATCGTGAATTCTACTGGGTGTACAACATCAAGTCGAAAGACCAGGTTATATGGGGAGAAGTCCTAGTCAAAGTTTTGTAGGCAATTCTATAAGACCATAATGTGGATGAGAACTTCTACTCCTAACCGTCTTTGTTAGCACGATGTATAGGACCGTGTTAATGCTCTCATCCTATCTATTTGTTTGTGGATAGTATGGGAAAGACTTACAGTGCATTACCATCAGTTCTTCTAGGAGAAACTCCACCACATCACTTAAGAAATTTATTCTTTGGTAAATAATTAGCTCCAAAGAGAACATCTAAATCTAGGGATGATGTGCTCATAAATAAACTTGGTGGTCCTTCCCACATTCTCTTTTACTATGGCCTTAGCATCTGCCCACTTAGTCACATAATCGATATCCATGATGATGCATTGTGCTTGTGTGCTTCTAGTGATAGGGCTAATGTATCCTACGAAGTCAATGCCCCATTTGATAAAACATCTTATAGGCATGAATAGATGTAAAGTGTAAGATTCCTCCTTAGCCTGAATAATGAATAAGCTTTTACCTCAATCCTCTGTAATCATTCCCTATTTCAGAATACAAGAAAATATTATTTTTCCTTGTTTTTGTCTAGAGAGAAAAGAAAAATTCTAGAGAGAGGTAATTCAATATTGAGATATTTTTTGATATAAAAATTCTCCTAATATCAAAAGTATATTTTCCTGAAACAAAAGTTCAAAATAAATTCTAGAGAGAAAAGAAAAATTCTAGAGAGAGGTAATTTAATATTGAGATATTTTTTGATATAAAAATTCTCCTAATATCAAAAGGTTATTTCCCTGAAACAAAAGTTCAAAATAAATTCTCGAAGGTGCATTAGGAAGAATCAATTAAAAATGATATAAGTGACGTTAGCCTAAGGGTCAAGATTTTCAGAAATTTTTAGATTATGTTCCAGGTTACAATGGGCCAATAGGATTAATCCAAGTGTTGGAATGAGATAAATCCAATGAATAAAAGAAAATACCCAAAAATAAGTAAATGCTCACATAAGATGAAGAGTTGACTGAGTACAAGGTTTATTAGTTAAAAATTAAGAGATATTACTAAAAAAATAAGATATTTTGGAGGAATGATGAATTTTTGACACCTTGGTAAGGAGAGGGGGACCTTTGAGGTAGGCACCTCCTTCACATGTGTGGGAGGGTTTCTAATTCAAAAAAAATGAGATATTTTTATCTCTCCTCTCTCCTGGATCAAACTGGATCAAAATGGTAGTAGCTAAACTGGTCCAAATCTTGTCTAAATTCAACTAAACTGAAGCTGGAAAGTTCTAAAACTTAGTTTAACTCAATTAGTGGCCTCCCTCACCTATAAATAGACCCTCATTCTTTTGTATTCTCATCTGTGTGCTATACCATGCCAGTATTACATTAAAATAATCATATTTTCTAATATCCCTTAAAAATCCTCTACTTTTGGAGAGATTGGAGATTCTCTCTCTCTTCAACAACTCTTGGAGCTTTCTTCTCAACTCACTAAACCAATTGATTGGTTGGGGGCTTCACTTCTAGATAAAGAAGCAAGCCAAACCTTGAGGTAAGAAGGAATTTTATGGTTTTTGTTAATATTCTCAAATGATTTCACTTCTCAACCTCTCTCAAGCTTGAGAAGTTTCTAATTAGTTGTTTTTAATGCAAATCAAGCTTTCCCTAAGAGTTTTAATGATTAATCACAAAAAAGTTAATCTTTATGCTTAGAATGTTTTTTATGTATATCTCTCTCTCTCTCTCCCAAAAGAATAGTCATTCCTATGGCTTATTCTTTAGAAAAAGAATGCTTCTCATTGATAAATTCTTAATTCAAAACCAATCTCTAAGCTTGTTAAGCTAGAGGATGAGAAAATAGTATTTTTATGCTTTTATGATAACAAAATAATGGTAAATTCTTTTAAATTATTTATAAGTAGTTAAAAAACAACTTTAAGTGATTCTAAATGTAAAAGAGATATTCCTATCATTTTGGGAAAAGAGGAATAATAGAGATAGCATAATCTTGTAGAGATAGCATAATCTAGTAGAGGAATAATAGAGATAGCATAATCTAGTAGAAATAATAATAATTAAGTTTATGATTATGGCTAAATTTATGATTTAATTTCATAATTTAGATTTAAGTTTAAAGATAGTTCTTCTATCATAATTGTATTGCAATGTCTTATTCTTTTTTAGAAAAATTAAAAATTATCAATAAATAATAGCAGAGCGAAGGTATGGTAAATTTTTTAGAAAATAATACATATCTTATTTTTATGAATAATGCTAAAAAAGGACTTCCTACCATATTCTAGGATTGGACATCCTATGCTAAAAGAATGATTTTCATCATATTCATGGGAAACAAAATTTTAGTATTTATGCATAAATAATTAATTAAAGAAAAGAAGAATTTTTGTAATTTTATTTTTATGCAAAAGAGGAATTCCCATGATAATGGAGATCCATGTAATTAAATGGAAAAAGAGAAATTTTGGTATATTAAAATAATGGATATTTTTATTTAAATTTTAGATAAATTTATTTTATGCATGAGAAATTTTTAAATGATAAAAGAGGAATTCCGATGACATTTAAAATTCTATCATTTAAATGGTAAAAGTGGAATTCTTGGCATATTTGAAATAATGGATATTTTTATTTAATTAAAGAAAGAATTTTTATGGTATTTTAAGTAGAGAAAGGTTTAAATTAAATTTTGGTGACAAAAGAGGAATTTTCACCATAATTCCACCTAGAGAATTAGGGTTGATAAATTTAATTGGTGAAAAGAATATCTTATTTTATGTGGATAAATCACCAAAGTGATATTTACCCAAAATCAGATTAAATAGAAGAAGAGTATTTTCATAAAAATCCGATATTCTCTCATATAAAACCATTTCTTAATCTATTATGGTTAAGAAGGAATGAAATTCATAAAGTTGAAAGTTTCTTATGGTTAGAAGTTCAGTAGTAGATGTTTATCTGAAGAAAATCCTTGGAATCAAAGTAAAAAATCGAATAATTTTGGTGAGACCATGACTGTGAGAGGGACGGCGAGTAAACTACTTGTCCATCTCTCGATCTGAATCAAGCGAAAACCTCGCAACCAATTCCAGTTGCTAATACAAAGAATAGACTACCGTTGAATTGACCTAGTTTTCCCTTGACCAAAATCACCAAGAATCTAGTTGGTCATTCAGTCAAATGATGGGTAGATTACCCTAATGAGAGATCAGTGATTCTCATTTATGAAAATATGGATTAAGGAAAAAGGGTTTTGTGGAACATATCTCAAACCGAGAATTTTACCTGCATAGAATCTCTGTTTTCTTTTAAAAGTCTGTTTTATGCCAGAATGCTAGAGGAAGCATTTGGAGAGACTCGTTGTTGCAACAGCTGGCGGGGAGTCGTCGAGGGATGTCGCTCGCGGCAAAGCTTGCCGAGATCTTGACCATCCTCGGTATGGTTAAAATGGTGCGCTTCCAGTACGATGGGCGAGGACCAACAAAGCGATCCCCCTGAGTGAAGTGCTAGGACACCTAAGTAGGATCCTAGAGGGTTCTGACCAGGTGATGCACGAGCTTGCGGTTGCTAGGACATCCATGCATACATCAAGGAAGATTTGGATAAACTTAGAAGAATGACTTTTGTGAACTGAATTTGATATTGGATCTCGTTGGTTGACCAGCTGGTCTTCAACAGAGAGTCCGGATGATATATTTTGTAATCCAACGGACTCAATATTTTGGATGATTATGATCAGCAATACTAGGATTTTCATTGAAAGATTGTTTTAAAGACAGCCGAATATGTTATAATGGCAATTTCATATTGGGTGTGTACATGGTATGCCTACCTTAAATTTTGCTTGAAACACTGGCTAGGGGGCGTGGGAACTCTTTTCCTCAGTACCCAGGCAAAACATAACCAAATTTTTATAAAGGAATCCCACCAATACAGTGGTTGGGGGTGGTTGGCTAACCCATGTAACCCATGGGCCGGTTGGGGTTAAGCTGGATCGGGGGATTCGTGTGATACAAATAAGTTATGATTAGTTACGTTAGTTAGATTAAGTCCTAGGAAGACCCTTGTTCTGTGGGAGGGAATCAACGGCTGTGTCTCGTTAAAGAAGAAAAAAAGCGGTGATTCTATGGACTAAGTGTAAGTCTCTTCTTTGATCTGACCATGTGACTTCGGGTTTGGTTGAATCAGTTTGAATAGTTAAGACTTTGACTCATTAGATCAATTCTCCCGTTAAATGATTTTCTTGGAGCAATCATCCGTGCCTTCCGGGCGAGGGAAGTTTTTACGGGCTCAGTTTTGGAGGAACCGCCGGGTTAGTCTCTTGTCTAGATATCCGTGGGGTGAGGCCCCGACTATGGATCCCTGCCCCGCACGAGAGGCTGACGCTGCTTCTGCCACTAGCGCCCTTGGAGGGGGCATCGCGGAGGGGGCGAGGTCTCACAGCTAGTATTAGAGCATTGTTTAAAGCTAATAAGGATAAATGAATTCTTATTAGAAATTTATAATAAAAACTCAGACAGAGCATTTACGTATTGTATTTTCATTCTTTAAGCTTCATTAATGAAGATTTTTAATCAAAGAATTTGGTTTTATAGATGGAAGTTTCACACTTATCTGGTGTTCCCGATCTCACCCAGTCACAAGATATGACTGCTTTCACCTTCGAGTATCTCATCTCTTCCGCTCTACAACTCAAACGAGCTAAGCCAGACTCGTAGCCAGACTCGTAGGCCATTTCGAGGATTTATATTTCCCAGACCCAGCGGAGAGACAGCAGCACAAGTGGTTTGCAGGGCAATATGTCCACGCCTCTTGTGACCAACGTGTGATGCTGAGGTAAAATATCTCATTGGCCATGATTCTGATGAGGCTAAAAATGATACATGGTGTTATTTAATATCACCCTTTGCCTCGAGAATTCAGACTTTCCTGCCATATCTACGGACTTCTTAGTCGCTTTATTCCTAAAGGAGAAGATAGTAGCTCCCTTGGCAGTGTAAGATCCCTGTCCCCACCGCACAACGAATTCTGGGGTGCTAGCAGTGGAAGTAGCACTTCTTGCACGGGGCAGGGTCCCACACTCGGGGCCTCGCCCACGGATGTCCGGACAAGAGACTAATCCATCGGTTTTTCCAAAACCGAACCCGAAAAAACTTCCTTTGCCCGGAAAGCATGAACGATTCCACCAGGATAACTTTCCCTAACGTAGTCAAAAGCCTTAATGAACTGAACTGATCTAACCAAACTCATAAGTTCCATAGTCAGATCAAGGGACAGATTGCACTTGGATCATAGAGATCAACACTTTTTTCCACGTCAAGAGGCACAGCCATTGATTCCTATCCATAGAACAATTTTTGTCCGGGATTTACTTCATATATCGAGCTAAACAGAAATTGAGTCTCGATTTACGGATCCATCAGTCCAGCCTAACCCCATCCAGTCCCATGGGTTAGCCAACCACCTAACCACTGTAGTGATGGGATCCAATTAGGAATTTGGTTAGGTTTTGTTCCGGGTACCAGGGAAAAGAGAATCAAGATAGAATCCTCGTTGAAGATCAGCAAGATCAACCAACAAATGGACCATATAAGAGAGCTATGGACTCATCAGTTGAGGACCAGCAAGGTCAATCAACTAGATCCATACTCCGTTTTAGAAAATAACTCTTACTCCTTGTTCCAATATCTTCACGACGCACGTGTGGGTATCTTCGGCGACCCAGAGCCCGAGCATCGTATGGTCAACACCCTCTAGGATCCTTCGCAGGTCACCTAGCGCTTCACTCATAGGCCGCTTCCTTGGTCCCTCATCCACCGTACCGGAAGCTTACCATTTAAATCGAACCGAGGCTGGTCAAGACCTCGGCCAACCTTGCTACGCGAGACGTCCTCCATTGACTCTCTGTCATAGCAGTTACAACTTTATCAGTTAGGTCTCCACGAATTTCTCCAGATTCTGTAAAAGTCCAAGCAGTCATAGATTGGCGTGAACCAAAGACAGTGAAAGAAGTCAGAGGATTCTTGGGATTGACTGGTTGGTATAGAATTTTTATACCAAAGTATGCTCTCATAGCTTTCCCCTGACTAATCTTCTCAAGAAGAATATTCCGTTTCAATGGTCTGCCAGGTGCCAGAGTGCTTTTGATAAGCTGAAGATTGCCTTGGTAACCAATCCCGTCCTCAAGTTGCCAGATTTCTCTCTACCCTTTGAGGTAGTAACTGATGCCAGTGGTTTTGCTCTAGGAGGAGCACTCATGTAGGAAGGTCATGCAGTGGCCTATAAATCCCGTAAACTAAAAACACATGAGAGGAATTATGATGTCTATGACTTGGAACTACTTTCAGTAGTATATGCCCTAAAGTTGTGGAGACATTACCTACTAGGTCAAAGATTCACTTTGATGACAGATCATCAGAGCTTAAAGTGGATCTTCACTCAGAAGGATCTCAACATGCGCCAAAGAAGGTGGATGCAGACCCTGTAGGAATTTGATTTTGAAATCAAGTATCGCCCAGGCAAAGAAAATGTGGTAGCAGATGCCCTCAGCGGATAGTGTCAAAATAGGAATGGATAATGTAATCATTATTTTGAGTTTAAATATGTTGCCAACAAGGATCAAGTTGATCATGTGATGAAGTTGAGGTTTGTGGAGAAAGTAGCTCAAGGAGCAGAAAGTTGTTAAATTTCCAAATTGTTACTGTGCTAAGGATCCAGAGGATCTTAGGTAGGTATGGTTCATAGAACTTGTCTATTCAATGAAACCATGTTGTTGTTGTAATCTAGACATCCAAACAAGCCATGTGCTAGACTATGAAGGTCAAGATAACAAGAAATGCATGCATTTCTTGAGAAGACTTTGGTAGGTCAAGTAGACCTAAGATAAATTTTTGAAAGGTCAAGCAGACCTATAATGTTTGTGCCAAAGTAAAGACTTAAGGAGGTCACTAGATGTGGCAATATTGCTAGGCCAAGAGAGTAAAAATTATATTGTGCACTTCTAGATAGAGTGAGCGAAGATATAAGAAGCTCTTGAGGCTCAAGATAGACTCTAAAGACATGGAAGTAGCATGAGTTAGATGAAATTTGGAAAGCTATAAGTACTATATGCAGATTAGTCTTGTCATTGAGGGCGATGAATTTTGTTTAAGGGGGTGAGATGTCACAACCCTAATCAACTATAATTTGGCAAGGATCAGATCTATTGATAGAGGCTGAGAAAAGAAGCAAAATTCTAAGGAAAGGTGGTCCAAAGGATAGAAATATACATGGTGGCATGAGGATACACACCATCACTTTGCAAGCTATAAGTGTGAAAGGTTGTGTGAGACTGATGACAATCAGGTTTGTATGTTGAGCCAAGTAGGCAAAATCTTGCCTACAATGTGCATGCATATATTAAGATATAGGCCTTGGAGCCTTACTGAACAAGGGTGTAGAAGGTGTGTGGGTGTGAATGGTCCTAAGGGAGCCACCTAACCCTAGGCCACTAGCAAGTCTATTTAAAGGCACATGCCAAAGGCATTTGTATGAAGCAAGAAGCTTAGTTGTCTTTTGAGCAACTTAATAAGCAAGATATTTTCTTGTATTTTTTGAGTCTCTCTCCTCCACATAATGATCTAGCATGAGCACCATGAAATTCTAACATGGTATCTAGAGCTTGGCAAGATTAGGTCACTTTTGTGGTGTAGAATAGGTCAATTTTATCCCTTTTTCTTTTGTGGAGCTGAACCTCCTGCCAGTGGAGGCCTTCCAGCAACTTGTGGAGGCAAGAACTCGGTGTGGTTTGATCTAAGAAAATGTAGAGGAGGTCTGGGCACTCAGTTTTGTATAGCTCATTAGACGAGTTACCCTTTCTCAGTCGCGGCATTGCTGTCTAAGCAAGTCGGCACTGTTTCTATTACGCAGCCAATGTCGTATAGTAATACGCCATGTGTAGGCGATTGCAGGCTGTGTGGGCTTAGGGCTTTTGAAGCCCATAGCCTCAACTATCTACAGTCAAGATTTTAGCCCAAATGGCAGCCCGAATCGTGTGCTACAGTCAAGATTTTAGCCCAAATGGCAGCCCGAATCGTGTGTTACAGTCAAAAGACCAGGCTGCTCTTTTGGTAGCCATTGAAGCTTCCATTAAAGCTTCAAAATCAAAGGTTTTCTTTCACTAATCTCCTCTTATTAGCTTCAAATCTCTTAAGTTCTTCTTGAAGTGTTTTGCTCCAGATTCTCTGATGTTGTGGGCATACACCATGAGGTATTCATGAGCCTCATTCTCATCAAGCTTTATCAACAACTTCAAGTGCACAAAGCTTCTCAAAGTGTGCTTATAAGCACTAATATTGTTGCTTAACACTAATAGTGGTCATAACCATTAAAGGAGGAGGTCTTTAACACTAAGGAGTCTCTTCTTCTTCTCAAAGTGTGCTTATAAGCACTAATATTGTTGCTTAACACTAATAGTGGTCATAACCATTAAAGGAGGAGGTCTTTAACACTAAGGAGGCTCTTCTTCATCAATATGAGGCCAGGCACACACCATAAGTGCCACATTATAAGTCTTCATCGTCAACCTGCTTCTATGCTTACCTTGGCAAGCTTCCAAGGAGAAATGGTGCAACCATAAACCATTGTCTTCATCCCATAAGCCATTGTCTTCATCCCATAAGCCAAAGAGGTTGAAGTTTTCTGGTTTTTCATCAACAAACTTAGTTTCTTGAGTGGTTTAAAGTTAGGCACATGTAAACTAAGTTCTCATCTTTAATGGTTTTGTGTATCACCCTTGAGGCTCTTGTTTGTAAGTGTGGCATAGGCATGTCATAAGCCATATGCTCTCATTTCCTAAGCCCAAGGCATGTTATTCCGCTGCATATTCAACATTTTCATCTTCTAAGATGAGTTGTAAGGTTGAGCATAGCATTACTAAGTGCTCTACCTTCTTGTTGTTTGTCATGTTTTTAAGCATCTCTTGGCATTGTCTTTGTAAGCGGCATAGGCAACATTATGAGCCATGCCCTCACCTTCTTAGCCAAGAATGATATACCTTATTGGTTTGAGAATTTACCTCAACCACTTACTCACTTTCATTAAGCTTGTACCTTCAAACCCTAATGGGTATCATGTAACCAACATGCACAAAGGCTTTTGTTATAATCAAGGAGTAGACACTGCCCTTGACCAATCTATAAGGCAAGTGGTAAGACCCTCCCTTTCCCTTTCCCATATAAATCTACCTCATAACCATTACTCTAAGGAATTCCCTCATTGCCCATGGAGAAGGTATGGTATGCACAAAAGCATCAAGCATGTTGAAGGAACATCTATGTGCAAACCACTTAAGCAAGGGTGGTAGCTTTGTTTTGATCATTGTGTGAGAATGGTCAAGGTGGAAAGCATGTGGAAACAATGGCATGTATGTCCAAAGCATGTCAACTACAAGAGGTCAAGCAAGCAGTGCACCATCATTAAGGTGTACATCTTCATCGACATCAAATAAAGACTTAGATGGCATCATTGTATTAGCCTCTAAGGCTCTAAAAACATAGTTGTAAGTCCTAGATAACCACACCACCATGAACATTATTGTAAGCCTAATGTTATAAAGGCACATTTTTTTTCCATATGTCCAATACCACCCATTCCAAGCACATTTTTTCATGGCTGGTATTGAGGGGGGGGTATTAAGATATAGGCCTTGGAGCCTTAGTGAACAAGGGTGTAGAAGGTGTGTGGGTGTGAATGGTCCTAAGGGAGCCACCTAACTCTAGGCCACTAGCAAGTCTATTTAAAGGCATATGCCAAAGGCATTTGTATGAAGAAAGAACCTTAGTTGCATTTTGAGCAACTTAATAAGCAAGATATTTTCTTGTATTTGTGAGTCTCTCTAGCATGAGAACCACAAAATTCTAACAGCATAGAGGAGCTAATGATCAAAGCCAAAGATCATGTGTGGATGAGTAGGTTCTTACTAGGTGGCGCCAGTGCTATTAATATATATATAGGTTGGAACATTCTCCTTAGGCCATGCTAGTGTGTGTTATTTTTATTTTTTAACATGTTTTGCTACTTTGGATCTTCTTCTTTTGTGCTCATACATGGAGCCTGAGGGCACGAGTGAGGGTTTATTTGAGGCTAGGGTGGTTCAAGAAAAGGGGTGTCCTGATAGTAATGTGTTATATATTTTGTTTTATAGTTGATGTAAACATAAAATGATGATGGACATCTATGAAGATGGTGGAATGCAATCAATTTGGGCAATCGTCCTTTGCATTGACTAGCTCAATATCACCCTTGGAAACTAATCCCTTAGCTAATGTGAGTTTAATCCTCAATAAAGGTCAATACATTTATCTTCCTTGCTTGCTCTGGTAACCAAGCATAAGTTGTTGTGAGCCAAAAGTCCATGTCTAACTAGAAAACTATGGCAAACTTCTATTGTCTCATCATGTCATCATGTAATTAGTGGTTTTCATGCTATCACAATGCCGATGGAGAAATTAGGAACATAAGGCAATGGTGCACCCACATTAAGAGGATTTAGTGGTGACTTAAATAGTTTGTTAATGATGGTGCCTTGTAAGAACCTATTGCATTCATTCTAGTTCTGACTATACAGCCCTTAGCCACATTTCCTCAAGCTTCTCAAGCTTAAAGAGCCGATCGCTTTTTAGGACATTGCCAGTGAGTCTTTCCTGTACGGCTACCCTTAAGCTTGGAACCAAGAATTCCATAGGCATAACCGCTTCAGTGCCATATGTTAAGTTGAAGGGTGACGTATTAATGGCCACTTTATATGTGGTACCATAAGCCCAGAGTGTAGCCGGCCACTCACCTCTATAGTCGTGGTCAAGATAGAGTGTTAACCACTCCGGTTAACATTATGCTCTATAGATGCATAGATACGTGCATACTCTACACTCTTTCTCTCTAATCTTGATTATTGTGAAACTATAAAAGACATAATTGGAGTTAGATTTAGACAATTTAACATGTTTATTCTATAATAGTGGATTTGTTATAGTTGACTCCACTAAGTTTTGGATAAATCTTAGGGATACATTTGTACTACCACAACAATGTGATTAGGTGTGTTATTTTCTCTAAAGCTTACCTGTTATTACTTTCCATCATGATAGTATCTCCTCAGATTCTTCCATGGATCCAATAAATTACCTTTTAATCATATGCTAGCCGGTGAAGATTAAGGGAATACAGAGATAGCATTAGAAATTGATCTCTTCACCAATGGATCTTGTGGAAGATAAATAGGCATAAATTTTATGTAAATCAAATTGTTAATGTTTTTTTTCTCAAAAATTTGATATAAAAATATTATTTTTTTGGTTTTATCGATGTCTATATCATCACTTGTTTGATGCTTTTATCGACATAAATATTGACATTTATATCACGCTTTACTGACATCTAAACTGATGATGGGATCTAGGAGCAAAAAAAAAATCACTAATAAAGGGCCAAGAACTTGTATAGTGATGCATGCTTATGATCGCTACATACGAACTTGATTTATAAGATCTATTGTGATAATTCGTGTTAATTTAGACAAATAATTTTTTAGTTAAGCCAATAGGTTTCATATGAAGTAGGTGACAATAACTTCCTTATATTGTTGTACTACATCATTTTAAATGTGTTGATTTTATTCGATGTTGTATAGAGAACACAAATTTGATGCAAGATGATTCGAATATATTGTGTAGAGAATAAGAATTTGATGTAAGATGATTTGAATATGTTTTAAACCCAATTAAATAGAACCTTAATATATGTAACTAATTTTATATTTTAAGATTATCGCTTAGAAGTAGATTATAACAATATGTGGTTGTTAGTCTTATGATGATAACTAGGTTGTTAGTCTTTTGATAAACACTAATTTTAGTCTTATGAAGATTATAACAATACGTTGTTAGTCTTATGATAACTAATTTTAAGTTATCGCTTTGAAGTATATTATGATTATAGGTGGTGTATATTAATAGTCTTATGATAATAAATGATCTTTGATATTATATGAGCTAGCATACGACTAGATGTTATGTACAATACGATCATGTTATGTTTGTGATGAAGGATATAGCTTTGTATAGGGACCTACAATGAGTAAATAATGTAAATCATTAATTACTTTGGAGCAAACACATTATAGCATAACCTAACATGAAAACATAAGAATTAGGTTATAAAATCTTTTAAACTGAGATTATACATCTCAAAACCGCATTGCTCTCTCTCTCTCTCTCTCTCTCTCTCTCTCTCTCTCTCTCTCTCTCTCTCTCTCTCTCTCTCTCTCTCTCTCTCTATGCTCATCCGCATACATCCAAACCTTTCTGGCAAAAAAATCCTCACAAATCAAATTGCTTGTGCTAGAACTACCAAGACTTCAAGATTAAAGTAGCATAGGAAAGAAGCACAGAGAGAAGAATTTTGGATACACATATAGAGTGTGGCTAGATATAACAGAGACAAAATGATTTTGATTGTGCTACTTATTTTGAAAATAGTTTGATACGTAGAGAGATAATGATTTTGGATGGCCTAAGAAATAGAGTCTATATTTTTTTAGATCTCATATTCAAAATTTGATTCTATAGAGAATTCTATTTTTGAAAATAGAACATATTGATCCTATTCTTGATCCTATTCATCCTAAAAAAATATTGATGCTATTCATCCTAAAAAATCATAGCTCCCAAATGACTATAGCAAATGATAAGGGAATTGTTGTAGTCATTTGGGAGCTATGATTTTTTAGGATGAATAGGATCAATATTTTTTATTTTCAAAAACAAAAATGAAAATTTGAATCTGTAATTTAAAAAGTATAAACACCCCATAGGCCATCCAAAATCATTCTCTCTACACATCCACCCATTTTCAAAATGAATAGCACAATCAAAATCGTTCTCTATGTGTGTATTCAGCCACAATCTATATGCACATTCAAAATTATTTTCTCCCTCTGCTTCCTTCTTGTCCTGCTTTAATCTTGTAGTCTTGGCAATTCTAGCAGAAGCGATGATGTGTGATGATTTTTTTAGCAGAAAGGTTGGATGTATGCGAACAAGCAATAAAAGAGAGAAATCGATATTCAATTGTTGAGGCATATCATTTCTGTTTAAAAGGTTTAAAAACCTTAATTCTTATGTACATATTCATGTATACATTATACTATAACATGTTTTTTAAAAGGTTTAAAAAACCTTAATTCTTATGTACATATTCATGTATACAGTATACTATAACATGTTTTCTCCAAAGTAATTAATGATTTACATTATTCACTTATTGTAGGCCCCTAGTTATGTTCATGGCATTGAATGATTCATTTCCTTTGACCATGCACGACAACAATGTGATCTAGGATCTTTAATGTACTAACATTCTTTTCTAGACCTTTGACATGCAAGCAAGTTGATGTCAAGAGGATTCCTTTCAGTTATGTCATAGACCATTGAGATTAATGGATTCTTTGAGGTGACAACTCTTATGTTTATGAGAAACTTCAACCATACTTCATAGACCATTGAGATTAATGGTCTATGAGAAACTTCAACCATACTTCATAGACCATTAATGGATTCTTTGAGGCAACAACTCTTATGTTTATGATGAGAAACTTCAACCATACTTCAAAATCTCCAAGCATGTTTGTCATTGAACTTTGTAAAACTTTGAAAGAGTCACAAAATTTGAAAACAGTGGGACTTTATGTGAGAACTTGGTGTTATTTTATCTAAACCATTGTCGAGAATGAGATAATGATTTAGCCAAGATGGCTAATTATGAAGATATAAAGAGCAAGCTGCTCAATTTTTACCAGAATTAAGACCAAGATTTGTAATCAGTACTAAATAAATGGTCTTTTGTGCCAAGTGGAAACTTTGATTTGAAGAGGTAGGAATGGAGAATGTAATCATTATTTTGAGTTTAAATATGTTGCCAAGGATCAAGTTGATCATGTGATGAAGTTGAGGATTGTGGAGAAAGTAGCTCAAGGAGCTGAAAGTTGTTAAATTTCCAAATTGTTATTGTGCTAAGGATCTAGAGGATCTTAGGTAGGTATGGTTCATAGAACTTGTCTATTCAATGAAACCATGTTGTTGTAGTTCAAGGGGCAAGATATCTATAGAAGTACGTGAAAGGTCAGGTCCATTTTGATCTATTACCTATACCATTAGAAAGAAAATGGTGAGGGCATGTTCATAGAGCTCAAGTAATGTAAACATCCAAACAAGCCATGTGCTAGACTACGAAGGTCAAGATAACAAGAAATGCATGCATTTCTTGAGAAGACTTTGGTAGGTCAAGTAGACCTAAGATAAATTTTTGAAAGGTCAAGCAGACCTATAATGTTTGTGCCAAAGTAAAGACTTAAGGAGGTCACTACATGTGGCAATATTGCTAGGCCAAGAGAGATCTTACCTAAATTTTTTTTTTTGGAAAAGTGGGTTGCCTAAAGACATGTTACAAGAGTTGATATAACAAGAGTGCTAGATGAAATACCTATAATTTTTGTGTAGAAACCTAGAGAGATCACACAGTGGCATATTGCTAGAGAGATCTTACTTTATTTTTTGGAGAAGTGGGTTGCTTAAAGGCATGTGAACAAGAGTTGCTAATAAGAGTGCTAGATACAATATAGTTGTGAAAGGTTGATGCTGTGGTATGTGTTAATGGCATAAAAAATGTATGTCATACTTGAACAACTAAAAGTTTTGTGGATAAGATTCTCTAGACTACTAATAAAAATATTGCGGATTGAAATATTGCAAGTAATAATGGGATGAACTTAGTAAAAATTATATTGTGCACTTCTAGATAGAGTGAGCAAAGATATAAGAAGCTCTTGAGGCTCAAGATAGACTCTAAAGACATGGAAGTAGCATGAGTTAGATGAAATTTGTAAAGATATAAGTACTATATGCAGATTAGTCTTGTCATTGAGGGCCATGAATCTTGTTAAGGGGGTGAGATGTCACAACCCTAATCAACTATAATTTGGCAAGGATCAGATCTATTGATTGAGGCTGAGAAAAGAAGCAAAATTCTAAGGAAAAGTGGTCCAAAGGATAGAAATATACATGGTGGCATGAGCATAAACACCATCACTTGCAAGCTATAAGTGTGAAAGGTTGTGTGAGACTACGGGTTTGTATGTTAAGCCAAGTAGGCAAAATCTCGCCTACAATGTGCATGCATAGAGGAGCTAATGATCAAAGCCAAAGATCATGTGTGGATGAGTAGGTTCTTACTAGGTGGTGCCAGTGCTATTAATATATATAAAGGTTGGAACATTCTCCTTAGGCCATGCTAGTGTGTGTTATTTTTGTTTTTTTGCATGTTTTGCTACTTTGGATCTTCTTCCTTTTTGCTCATACATGGAGCCTGAGGGCACGAGTGAGGGTTTATTTGAGGCTAGGGTGGTTCAAGAAAAGGGGTGTCCTGATAGTAATGTGTTATATATTTTGTTTTATAGTTGATGTAAACATAAAATGATGATGGACATCTATGAAGATGGTGGAATGCAATCAACTTGGGCAATCATCCTTTGCATTCACTAGCTCAATATCACCCTTGGAAACTAATTCCTTGGCTAATGGGAGAGTAATCCTCAATATAGTTCAATACATTTATCTTCCTTGCTTGCTCTAGTAACCAAGCATAAGTTGTTGTGAGCCAAAGTCCATGTCTAACTAGAAAACTATGGCAAACTTCTATTGTCTCATCATGTCATCATGTATAATTCTAATTTCTTTGAGAAATTAGTGGTTTTCATGCTATCACATGGCCGATGGAGAAATTAGGAACATAAGGCAATGGTGCACCCACATTAAGAGGAGTTAGTGGTGACTTAAATAGTTTGTTAATGATGGTGCCTTGTAAGCACCTATTGCATTCATTCTAGTTCTAACTATAATGCATCATGATTACCTCTCCATGGCATCAAACCATTTCTTGCACCTTATTTTTTTGATAATCATTCCATACACAGCCCTTAGGCACATTTCCTCAAGCTTCTCAAGCTTAAAGAGCCGATCGCTTAGGACATTGCCAGTGAGACTTTCCTGTATGGCTGCCCGTAAGCTTAAAACCAAGAATTTCATAGGCATAACCTCTTCAGTGCCATATGTTAAGTTGAAGGGTGTCGCATTTATTCGGTACAATAAGCCCAAAGTGTAGCTGGCCACTCACAACTACAGTCTTGGTCAAGATAGAGTGTTAACCACTCCGGTTAACATTATGCTCTATAGATGCATAGATACGTGCATACTCTACACTCTATGCATTCATATAGTATGCATGCTCTATGCATTCATAGAGAGTATGCATACATAGAGTTTATATGCAAAAAGAGTATGCATGAATAAAGAGTGCATACTCTATGCATACATAAAGATTATGCATACTTTATACATGCATAGAGTATCGAGTATACTTAGAGCATGCATACTCTGTGCATGCATAAAGAGTATACATGCTCTGTGCATTCATAAAGAGTATGCATACTTTATACATGATCTATGCACTCTAAAAAGACATCCAATTCGGGACAAAAAAGACGAAACAAGGCTATAAAGGGAGAGAGAGTCAAGGAGATTGAGCCTTCAATCCCAATATCTAGTGATTAAGAGGAGGACTCTAAATAAGTGCTTTCTCGATTCAAGAATTATAAAATTGAAAATCAAAAGCTGTGTCTCGCCACCAAAAAAAAGAAAAACCCAAGTAACTAGAAGGGTCCTATGAACGGACCAGAGAATACAAAATAGGTGGATTCAGCATTGCTTGGAGAGGAGGCTTAGAGAGGAGCCCGAATTGGTGTGAATAGCCACAGATCTGACTCAAGAGGAGGAGATAGAGCTTGTAGCATTTCTCAAGGAATACAAAGATGTGTTTACTTGGTGCTATGTAGATTTGAAAGGAGTCTCTCCAAAAGTTTGCCAACACATGATTCCTTTAGTGGATGGTGTGGTCAAACAAATATCATATACGAATAATGAAACTTATGCCAAAGCAATCAAATATGAAGTCGACAAGCTTATTAATGCAAGGTTCATTTACAATATTGAGCACACAAATTGGGTATCACGTCATCATTCATGCCCAAGAAGAATGGTAAGATCCACATGTAAACTTGAAAAAGGTAAATGCAACCATGGTAAGAGATCATTACCCACTGCCATACATTGAACATGTGTTTAAAAGAGTGGTAGGAAGAGAAGCCTATAGCTTCTTAGATGGATTTTTTGGGCACAAGAAAGTATCCATAGACCTGAGGACCAACACAAAACATTTGCTACAAAATAGGAAATGCTTACATGTAAAGCAACAATTTTTCTAGTTTTACCAATGCACTAGCTACATTTCAAAGACTCATGTGTACAATGTATAAGGATTTCCTAAGGAAACTGTTAGAGATCTTCATGGATGATCTCTGTGTAACCTCCAAGTTTAGACAAGAGCACATACCCCATCACAAACTATGCATTAAAAAGTACAAGTTCATGGTGAGATAGGGTGTAATCCTAGGACACGTGGTGTCTAAGAACCAAATCTCCACAAATGAAGGAATGATTTAAGTGATTGTAGAACTCAAAACACTAGAAACATCAAAAGCTATCCAAATATTCATGGGTTGTAGAGGGTATTATAGATGCTTTATTTTTATGTATGCAAAAATTGCTAGACCACTATATGCCCTTTTGGTATGTTTTGTGTGGACTGAAGAGGGAAAATAGTTATTCCATAAGCTCAAGGAGACCCTGATAGCAACTCTGATTCTCATAGCACCAAGATGGGATGCCATCTGCCACGTATGTATAGATGCATCATCTTATGCTATAGGATTTATACTAGCTCAACCTTGTAAAAAGAAAATGGGCTTTATGCTAGTAGACAACTCAACAATCCTGAGGAACTATACGACCATAGAGAGGGAAGGCTTATTAATGGTTTATGTAGTTAAGAAGTTTCACCATTACCTTTTGGCAAATCATTTAACGGGAGAATTGATCTAACGAGTCAAAGTCTTAACTATTCAAACTTATCCGACCAAACCCGAAGTCATATGGTCAGATCAAAGAAGAGACTACTTGCACTTAGTCCATAGAATCATCGCTTTTTTCGTCCTTTAACGAGGCACAGCCGCCGCTGATTCCCTCCCACAGAACAAGGGTCTTCCTAGGACTTAATCTAACTAATGTAACTAATCGTAATTTATTTGTATCACAGGAATCCCCCAATCCATGGGTTAGCCAACCGCCCAACCACTGTATTGGTGGGATTCCTTTATAAAAATTTGGTTATGTTTTGCCCGAGGAAAAGAGTTCCAAGGCCCCCTAGCCGGAGTTTCAAGTAAAATTTAAGGTAGGCATACCACGTACACACCCAATATGAAATTGCCATTATAACAAATTTGGTTGTGTTTAAAACAATCTTTCAATGAAAATCCTAGTATTGCTGTTCATAATCCTCCAAAATATTGAGTCCATTGTATTACAAAATATATCATCCGGACTCTTCGTTGAAGACCAGTTGGTCAACCAACGAGATCCAATATCAAATTCACTTCACAAAAGTCATTCTTCTCAGTTTATCCGAATCTTCCTTGACGTACGCATGGGTGTCCTAGCAATCACGATCCCATGCATCACCTGGTCAGAACCCTCTAGGATCTTCGTTGGTCCTCGCCCATCATAATAGAAGCGCACCATTTTAACCATACCAAGGCTGGTCAAGACCTTGGCAGGCTTTGTCGCGAGCAACGTCCCCCTCGATGACTCCCCACCAGCTGTTGAACGAGTCTCTCCTTAGTTAAACACATACCAAATGCTTCCTCCAGCATTCTGGTGTAAAACAATACTTTAAAAGAAAACAGAGGTTCTATGCAAGTAAAATTCTCGGTTTGAGATTGGTTCCACAAAACCCTTTTTCCTTAATCCATATTTTCATAATGAGAATCATTGATCTCTCATTAGGGTAATCTACCCATCATTTGACTGAATGTCTAACTAGATTCTTGGTGATTTTAGTTAAGGGAAAACTAGATCAGTTCAACGGTAGTCTAGTCTTTGTATTAAGAACTGGAATTGGTATGAGGTTTTCGCTTGATTCAAATCGAGAGATGGACAAGTAGTTTACTGGGCCGTCCCTCTCACAGTCGTGGCCTAACCAAAATTATTCGATTTCTAACTTTGATTCCAAGGATTTTCTTCAAATAAACATCTACTGAACTTCTAACCGCCACCGTAAGAAAATTCCAACTTTATGAATTTCATTCATTCTTAACCATAATAGATTAAGAAATGGTTTTATATGAGAATATCAGATTTTTATGAAAATACTCTTCTTCCATTTAATCTAATTTTAGGTAAATATCACTTTGGTGATTTATCCACATAAAATATCTAAAGATATTCTTTCTACCAATTAAATTTATCAACCCTTATTCTTTAGGTGGAATTATGGTGAAAATTTCTCTTTTGTCACCAAAATTTAATTTAAACCTTTCTCTACTTAAAATAACATAAAAATTCTTTCTTTAATTAAATAAAAATATCCATTATTTCAAATATGCTAAGAATTCTACTTTTACCATTTAAATGATAGAATTCCAAATGTCATGGGAATTCCTCTTTTATCATTTAAAAATTTCTCATGCATAAAATAAATTTATTTAAAGTTCCTCTTTAAATTAAATAAAAATATCCATTATTTTAATATACTAAAATTTCTCTTTTTCCATTTAATTACATGGATCTCCATTATCATGAAATTTCTCTTTCTTGCATAAAAATAAAATTACCAAAAATTTCTCTTTTCTTTAATTAATTATTTATGCATAAATACTAAAATTTTGTTTCCCATGAATATGATGAAAATCATTCTTGCATAGGGTTTAGCATAGGATGTCCAATCCTAGAATATGGTAAGAAGTCCTCTTTTAGCATTATGCATAAAAATAAGATATGTATTATTTTCTAAAAAATTTACCATAGCTTCACTGCTATTATTGATAATTTTCAATTTTTCTAAAAAAGAATAAGACATTGCAATACAATTATGATAGAAGAACTATCTTTAAACTTAAATCTAAATTATGAAATTAAATCATAAATTTATCCATAATCATAAACTTAATTATGATTATTTCTAGAGTTGATTTTTAACTACTTATAAATAATTTAAAAGAATTTACCATTATTTTGTTATAGCATAAAAATACTATTTTCTTATCCTCTAGCTTAGCAAGCTTAGAGATTGGATTTGAATTAAGAATTTATCAATGAGAAGCATTCTTTTTCTAAAGAATTAACCATAGGAATGACTATTCTTTTGGGAGAGAGAGAGATATATATACATAAAAAGCATTCTAAATAAGCATAAAAATTAACTTTTTTGTGATTAATCATTAAAACTCTTAGGGAAAGCTTGATTTGCATTAAAAACAACTAATTAGAAACTTCTCAAGCTTGAGAGAGGTTGAGAAGTGAAATCATTTGAGAATATTAACAAAAACCATAAAATTCCTTCTTACCTCAAGGTTTGGCTTGCTTCTTTATCTAGAAGTGAAGCCCGGGAGTTGAGAAGAAAGCTTTAAGAGTTGTTGAAGAGAGAGAGAAGCTCCAATCTTTCTAAAAGTAGAGGATTTTTAAGGGACATTAGAAAATATGATTATTTTAATGTAATACTAGCATGGTATAGCTCACAGATGAGAATACAAAAGAATGAGGGTCTATTTATAGGTGAGGGAGGCCATTAATTGAGTCCTTTATGATGAAAACCACACTTTTAATATAAAAAATTCTTTTATGCATCTACTTATGCATAAAAATCAATCATGATGAAAATAACACTTTTATAAATAAATATTTCTAGTATACATTTTTCTATGTCTAGAATGAAAATAACCCTTTAAGAATACTCATACGATGGGGATTACTCTTTTTAACATAAAATTTAATTACTAGAAATCCTCTTTTTCTTAATTTATCAATTATGCATAACATAAAAATCAATTTCTCCATGATTACAATGAAATTCTTTCAATTAATCTAGGATGATAATTCCTAGAATATGGTAGGAAGTCCTCTTTTCATGCTTTGAATGAAATTATTTTATGTGTAATTTTTACAAAAATTTTACCATAGCTCCGCTGCTATGACTGATAAATCTCAATTATTTTAAAGGATAAAGCTTATCATTAAGAGAATGATTAGAATGATCCCTAATTGGATCATTAACCCATAATGGATTGAATCATCAATATTCATGAAATACATAAACTAAAAGCATAGAAAAAAGCCATTAATTTGGCCGCAAGCATGGATTAATCTTGGATTAAGGAAAAGCTTTATGAAAAGCTTCATTTGGATTGAGAATAGGTCATGAGAATGACCATTCTTTGAGTGAGAGAGAGAAATTACATAAAAACCATTAAAATTAAGCATAAATGGAAATTTATGTAATTCTTTACTACCATTCATCAATTAACTTCAATAGCATTCAAAAACCATTCCAATTAAGCTTCTCAAGCTTGAGAGGGGTTGAGAGGAGAGAAACATTGAGAATTTATAGAAAAGATCGAAATTCACCATTTACCTTACAAATTGCTTGATTCTTTGTTCACGGTAGAGGCCCCCAACCAATCAATTGGTTTGGTGTGCTGATGTAGTCACCAATGGAGATTGAAGAAAGAGGGAAGCTCCAATTTCTTCAATTTGGAGAGAATTTTAGAGAATAGTAAAAATTAGCATTATTTCAGCATAATTTTGGCATAGTATAATTCTCTTATTTTTTTACAAAGACTCAGGTTCTATTTATAGGAGAGGGAGGCTCTAACCAAGACCAACTGATTTCTAGAATTTTCTAGATTTCAATTTGGTTGAATTTGGACTATAGATTTGGACCTAGTTTGGTTCCTTTTTGATTCGGTTTTGATTCGGTTTGATCCAAGAGAGAGGAGAGATAAAAATATCACATTATTTTTGAGTTTAAAATACATTCAAGCATGTGAAGTATGCACCTCCTTGAAGGGACTCCCCTTCCTTACATATGTGTCAAAATGGAATGATTATACTCAAAATATCTCATTTTTTTAGTAATACTCATAGTTTTTTACTAATAACCCTTGTACATAGTCAACTCTTCATCTTATGTGAGCATTTACTCATTTTTGGGTAATTTCTTTTACAAATTGGATTTATCTCCTCCCCACACATGGATTGATCTTATTGTCCCATAGGAACCTTAATTTAAAATTTCAAAAAAATCTTGACCCTTAGGATAATGCCTCTTGAGCCCTCTTGAGCCCTCTTGAGCAGATTATACTTGATTTCTAATGCACCTTCTGGAAATCTTTTTGAACTTCTATTTCAGGGGAACTTATATTAATAGGATGAGAAATTTTTCTATCCAAAAATATTCAAAATCTAAATAATCTCTCTCTAGAATATTTTCTCTCTCTAGGCCAGGTAGAAACAAGATCTTTGATATTTCTGAAGAGGGATTTGACTACATGGAAAGATACTGGACATCCTGAGAGGCTGGGGAGGAATCTTACATTAGACCAGGCCAAAAGAAGCTTTTCTTCACAGACATGTAGGTTTTGATGAAACTTGGATGTCCTGCAATAAGGCTGTCACATGGGCTTTATTCAGAATTTGACTCTTAGTTCCCTCATTGGGAATGCATAGCCTACGATTATAATACATAATTCCATCATCCAGGCTGTACCCTTGAACTCGGTTCAACTCTTGTGGAGTTTTGCTTTCCTGCATATGTAGGGTAGCAATAGGGCCAAAGAATCTATCCTGCATGATCTTCTCTCTTGCTTCAATAATCAAAGGATTATCAAATTTTGAATATGCGATCTAAAAAAATATGGACTCTATTTCTTAGGCCATCCAAAATCATTATCTCTCTATGTATCGAACTAGTTTCAAAATAAGTAGCACAATCAAAATCATTTTCTCTCTGGTATATCTAGCCACACTCTATATGTGTATCCAAAATTCTTTTCTCTCTCTGCTTCTTTCCTATGCTACTTTAATCTTGAACTCTTGGTAGTTCTAGCACAAGCGATTTGATTTGTGAGGATTTTTTTACCCGAAAGGTTTGGATGTATGCGGATGAGCATAGAGAGAGAGAGAGAGAGAGAGAGAGAGAGAGAGAGAGAGAGAGCAATGTGGTTGTGAAACGTATCCTCTCAGTTTAAATGATTTTATAACCTGATTCTTATGTTTTCATGTTACGTTATGCTGTAATGTGTTTGCTCCAAAGTAATTAATGATTTACATTATTTACTCATTGTAGGTCCCTATACAAAGCTATATCCTTCATCACAAACATAGCATGATCGTATTGTATATAACATCTAGTCGTATGTTGGCTCATATAATATCAAAGATCATTTATTATCATAAGACTAACAATATACACCACCTATAATCATAATATACTTCAAAGCAATAACTTAATCATAAAATTAGTTATCATAAGACTAACAACGTATTGTTATAATCTTCATAAGACTAAAATTCATCAAAAGACTAACAACCTAGTTATAATCATAAGACTAACAACCACATATTGTTATAATCTACTTCTAAGCGATAATCTTAAAATATAAAATTAGTTACATATATTAAGGGTCTATTTAACTGGGTTTAATTGGGCTACATATATTAAGGTTCTATTTAACTGGGTTACATATATTAAGGTTCTATTTAACTGGGTTTAAAACATATTCAAATTATCTTACATCGAATTCTTATTCTCTACACAATATATTCGAATCATCTTGCATGGAAGTTATTGTCACCTACTTCATATGAAACCTATTGGCTTAACTAAAAAATTATTTGTCTAAATTAACACCAATTATCACAATAGATCTTATAATCAAGTTCGTATGTAGCGACCATAAGCATGCATCACTACAAGTTCTTGGCCCTTTATCGGCATGCATCGCCTAGTCAGACCAAGATCCTCCTTAGGTGTGCTGGCACTTCACTCAGGGACCGCTTCGTCGGCCCTCACCCATCGTACTGCAAGCACACCATTTTACACCATACCCAGGCTGGTCAAGACCTGGGTAGGTTTTTGTCGCGTGAGCCGTCCTTTGAACACTCCCCGCGAGGTGTTGCAACCGAACTCCCCTTAGAAAACACATATACCAAATGCTCCCTCTAGCATTTTGGCGTAAGAGAGTCCTTTAAGAAAACAGGGTTTCTGTGCAAGTTTTTAGTTTTGATTTTCTTTTGAATACAATGAGTATATCTTAATTCCATATCCCAAGACTTCTAGATCACAAGTCTGGATTCCCAAGCAGAATTCCTCGAATTCTATAATCTTGATCCTCATATCAAAATCAAAGGTCTCAATTTAATTTCAGATTCGGTGGGTGATTTGAGTGTAGATTACTGAACTAGTCACATCATCTTTTCTTGAAACTGAAGACGAAGGAGTTACGTCTTGGTCATAGTCCGATTCAGGGTTTGAGTCTCGAAAGATTCTTTCTCGAAGGGTAATATTACAATTACTACTTTACTGAATTTTATTCATTGAGTATTTTGCTTAACTGAATTCAAAACTAAACACGTATTCCTATGAGAAATAAATTAATCATTTATCTAAAATTCCGACTTCGATAGTTTCTCTTAATTTTCTCATTACCATCCTAGAGAATATGAAACGGTATAATTTTCCTTCACTGAGTATTTACTTATTCATTTTCCAATATTCATGGGATTTAAACATAGGATTAAAGAGAACTCTTATTTTGATATTTTAAAAAAAAATCTGTATGCGTCTATTTATGCATAAAATCCAACTTCTATGGAAATAACACTTTTATATAAAAGAAAATCCTTTTATGCATCTATTTATGCATAAAAATTCATTTTGATGAAAGTAACACTTTTATCATTAAAAGAATTCTTTTATGCATCTATTTATGCATAAAAATCAATATTGATAAAAGTAACACTTTTATAATAAAAAAATTCTTTTATGCATCATTTTATGCATAAAAATCAATATTGGTGAAAGTAACATTTTTATAATAAAAAAATTCTTTTATGCATCATTTTATGCATAAAAAATCAGTATTGGTGAAAGCAACACTTTTGCAATAAAAAAATTCTTTTATGCATAAAAATCAACATTGATGAAAGTAACACTTTTATAATTTTAAAAAAATCTTTTATGCATCATTTTATGCATAAAAATCAATATTGATGAAAGTAACACTTTTATAATAAAAAATTCTTTTATGCATCATTTTATGCATAAAAATCAATATTGATGAAAGTAACACTTTTATAGTAAAAAAATTCTTTTATGCATCATTTTATGCATAAAAATCAATATTGATTAAAGTAATACTTTTATAATAAAAACATTTCTTTTATGCATCATTTTATGCATAAAAATAAATAATGATGAAAGTAACACTTTTATAATAAAAAAATCTTTTATGCATCTATTTATGCATAAAAATCAATAATGATGAAAGTAACACTTTTATAATAAAAAATTATCCAATGTGCATCTTTCTATGCATAGAATTTAAATCTAATGAAAAACACTCTTTTATAATAAAAAATAACCAATATGCATCCTTCTATATGCATAGAGTTTAAATCTAATGAAAATCACTCTTTTATAATAATAAAAATAACCAATATGCATCCTTCTATATGCATAAAATTTAAATCTAATAGAAATAACACTTTTATAATAAAAATATTTCTACTATGCATTTTTCTATGCATAGAATGAAAATAACACTTTTAGAATACACAAATGATGGGGATTAGTATTTTTGAATAATAAAAGGTAATACTTATTTCAAAAAATTTAAGAAAATTTTTCCATAACCTCCTTTGTATGGCTGACCATTTTTTAAATTTTCCTATTCTTAATTTACTTAAAAATTATCCCCAATTGGTTTAAAGCATCCTAAGCTAATCAAACAATTATCCCCAATTGGTTTAAAGCTAATCAAATTTCACTTTTAAAAGAGAAATAATATGAAAAGTTTAATTCAAACAATTTGATTACTTAACTAGGATAAAGAAGGGCTGAATTTAAGAATGAGAGAGGGGGAAAGCCTTTCCAGCAAGGCATAGCATCAGATTATCATTTTAAAGATAACAAAAATTAGAAAACCATTAAAAGAATAAGAAAAAGTAGGATTTCTAACTTACATGAAATTCTGGGAGCTTTCCTTTGGCTTGATGGTTTGAGGGATCTACTCTTGCTTGCAACAAGAGTGGCCACCAAATCTTTAGAAGAGGGAAAGGTCAAAAACTAATGAATTATTAAGAAATTCACAGTTTTTGGCTCTGGGGAGGAGTAGAGTAACAGTGCATAAAACACTATTAAGCTTCAACAAAGGGGGAGGCTTCTATTTATAGGAAAAAGTGAGCTTCTAACCAAGCAAACTGATTCTAGAATTTTCCAGATCATTTTGGTCAATTTTTTACCATTTTTGGGTCAGTTTAGCTTACTTTTTGGAACTAGACTTGAATTAGGAGAGAGGAGAGATGAAATATCTTAATTTTTGAGAATTTAAAACTCCACCACACATGTGAAATAGGCACCTCCTTCGTGAGGGAGAATCCCCACATCTGAGGTGTCCAAAAAAAAAATTTAGTATTTCCTTTGGTCCTTAGTCCACTCTTCATCTTATGTGAGTATTTACTCATTTTTGGGAAGATTTTCTTTATTTCTTCTATTTATCTCCTCCACACATTTGGATGAATCCGATTGGCCTCTCATAACCTTAATTTAAAATTTTCAAAAAATTTGGATCCCTAAGATAAGGCCTTTTGAACAGATTATAATTGATTTCTAATGCACCTCTGAAAATCTTTTTGAGCTTCTGTTTCGAGGGAATTTATTTTAATAAGAAGAGATATTTTTCCATCCAAAAATATCTAAAATCTGAATAATCTCTCTCTAGAATATTTTCTCTCTCTAAGCCAAAATAGGTAGAAATAAGATCTTTTATAAATGTGAAGAGGGATTTGATTATAGGGGAAGATACTAGACATCTTGAGAGGCTGGGGAGGAATCTTACATTCTCTCCCACTTGAAAAACGCGAGATGTCCTTATCTCGCAAACTAAGGGTAATCCCGCAATAGTTCGGCTTCTTTCTCCCAGGTGGCATCTTCAAAAGGATAGAACTTCCATTTGACCAACAATTCTCTCATAATTCTGCTCCTGAGAACCTTTTCTTGAACATCAAGGATTTCTTCAGGTTGGAGTTCCATCTGCCCTTGGGTTGAAAAAGTTAAGATTTCATCATCAAGCACGTGATTCGGGCCTGGGATATACTTTTTAAGAAGGCTGACATGAAATACATTATGTACTTTGAGATAAGGAGGCAGAAGAAGCTCGTAGGCTAAGTCACCTACTTTCTTTGTGATGAGATATGGTCCACAATATCTAGGGGATAACTTCTTGTACTTCCCAAGAGATAGAGAACTTCTTTTGGGGCGTACTTGAATGAAGACCATATCTGTTTCTTCGAATTTTCTGTCTGTCCTCTTCTTATCTGCATACTTCTTCTGTCTATCTTGGGCAGCTTTTATATTTCTGTATCTGCTGCTCCATGTCATCAAGCATCTGTCTGGACATCTCGACCCTAATCAATGGGTCGGACCAAGTTAATGGAGTTAAGCAATCTTTGTCTATACAAAGCTTTGAAAGGGCTCATCCCAATACTTCTGTGATAAGAAGCATTGTAGGCAAACTCGACTAGGTGCAGATAGCTTAGCCACTTCTTGGGTTCCCTACCACAGCATGACACCGAAGTATATCTTCGATTACTTGGTTTACCCTTTCCATCGGTCGTCTCAGGGTGGTAAGCTGTGCTAAGATCCAAGAAAGTTCCTACTGCTTCAAAAAATGCAGTCCAGAATCTTGACGTGAATTTGGGGTCACGATCACTTACTATTCTTCTGGGTAGGCCATGAAATCTGAAGATTTCCTTGAGGAACACTCTGGCCACATCCACTGCAGTGTAGGTTTCTTTTACTGAAATTAGATGGGCAACTTTAGTTAGTCTATCAACTACCACAAAGATGGAGTTGTAACCTGATTGCACTGAAGGTAATCCAGTAATAAAATCCATACTGATACATTCCCACTTCATTTGGGGGATGTCTAATGGATGTAACTTCCTAGGCATTTTTACTCTCTCAGCCTTGACTTTCTGGCCGGTCAGACATTGACGTACATGATTAAGTACATCCTTTTTTAGACCAGGCCAAAAGAAGCTTTTCTTCATAGACATGTAGGTTTTGATGAAACCTGGATGTCCTGCAATAAGACTATCATGGTCTTCATTCAAAATTTGATCCTTAGTTCTCTCATCATTGGGAATGCATAGCTTGCAATTATAATACATAATTCCATCATCCAGGCTGTACCCTTGAACTCGGCCAAAGAATCTATCCTGCATGATCTTCTCTCTTGCTTCAATAGTCAAGGGATTTGACACTACAGTAATTGCAAGCACAAGGAGGCTTTTTTGCTGAGGGCATCTGCTACCACATTTTCTTTGCCTGGGTGGTACTTGATCTCAAAATCAAATTCCTGCAGGGTCTGCATCCACCTTCTTTGGTGCATATTATCCTTCTGAGTGAAAGATCCACTTTAAGCTCTGATGATCTGTCATCGAAGTGAATCTTTGACCCAGTAGGTAATGTCTCCCCACAACTTCAGGGCATATACTACTAAAAGTAGTTCCAGGTCATGGACAACATAATTCCTCTCATGTAATCTGAGTTTTCGGGATTCATAGGCCACTGCATGACCTTCCTGCAGCATGAGTGTACCTCCCAGGGCAAAACCACTGGCATCAGTTACTACCTCAAAGGGTAGAGAGAAATCTGGCAGCTTTAGAATGGGATTGGTTACCAAGGCAGTCTTCAGCTTATCAAAAGCACTTTGGCACCTGGCAGACCATTGAAACAGGATATTCTTCTTCAAAAGATTAGTCAGGGGGGAAGCTTCAGGGGGGAAGCTATGAGAGCATACTTTGGTATAAAAATTCTATACCAACCAATCAATCCCAAGAATCCTCTGACTTCTTTCACTGTCTTTGGTTCAGGCCAATCTATGACTGCTTGGACTTTTGCAGAATCTGGAGAAATTCCATCTTTGGATAGGAGAAAGCACAAGTATTCAACATGGTCGGTGTAGAGAAAGTGCATTTGCTCTTTTTTGCAAAGAGTTGGTGCTTCCTTAGGATCTCAAGAACTCTTCTGACATGAGCTTCATGGTCAGTTGCATTCTTTGAGTAAATCAGAATATCATCAAAGAAAACAAGAACAAAATCATCCAAGTATTCTCTGAGAATGTCCTACATTAAGTGATTAAATGTAGCTGGGACATTTGTCAATCCAAACGGCATGACAGTGAATTCATAATGCCCATACCGAGTATTGATGACTGTCTTCAGGATATCTAGCTCATTAATCCTGATCTAATAATACCCTGATTTGAGATCCATCTTTGTGAAGATTTGGGCTCCACTTAGCCTATCCAGAAGCTCATCAATTCTGGGGATAGGATACTTATTCTTAACTGTCAGCTGATTGAGACCTCTGTAGTCTACACAGAGTCTTAACGTTCCATCTTTCTTTTTCTGAAAGAGAACTGATGCACCCCAAGGTGAAACACTGGGTCTTATAAACCCTTGTTCTAACAGCTGTCTAAGCTATTCCTTGAGTTTGATGGCTTCAAGAACTGGCATTTTGTATGTGTGCAGGGCTACTGGCTGAGCTCCGAGGGTCAATTCTATCACATGATCTACTTTCCGAATTGGAGGCATCGTTGTTAATTCTGCTGGTGGGAATAAATCATCATATTCACTTAACCATTCAGGTTCTTTAGCTTTTAACTTTGAGTCTACTGGATTCATTTTGACAACATAAATGCGCTGCTTCTTTCTAAGTCCTTTTAGTAACTTAGAAGCCTTTACTAACTACAGACTTGGGGATCTTGAAATTTCGGTTCCTTGAACTTTATTTTCGTGAAGGTCACGGAAGGAAATGGTACCATTATGACAGTGAATTACAGCTTGATTTTTGTGGAGCCAATCCATTCCAAGGATCCTGTCAAAAACTCCCAAAGGTATAACTCTGAACTGACAGTCAGTTAAATTCTCATCTAGATTGAACTAAATATAATTTGTCTCAAGGTGAGTGAAAAGACTCTTCCCACTTGCCAATTCAACTTGCATAGGTTTCCCTGATTTCTGATCTAAGACTAGCTTACGCAAGCATCCAGAAAAAATGAAAGAATGAGTACTACCTGAATCAATCAAAAGCTTAAAAGGCTTACCCTGATACTCAGCTGGAGTATGAATGACGGAGATTGACGGTTTGGCCCTTGGTTTTCAATTGCTGCATAAATCTGTCCTCTTTGTTTTTCCATAACTTTTCCTATTGTGACTGCTCTAGCTGCTGCAGTCTGAGAGGCGAAACTCTTTCTCTTTGGTTGCCCCAATTCTGGGAAGGAGTTCTGAGGCTACTCTGGATAGAGGCAGACAGCTAGAGCTGGAGTTCTCTTGGGATTTCCCTGATTTGGGTGAGATGGACCCTGATTTAACTGATAGGTGTTGAAATATACACTGTGAATAGGGTGTGTGCGGGAACAAGCCCTTGGCAAGAGGCTGTAAAAGAGAATCTATAAATGTGAGAGAACCTGTGAAAAGGTGAGAATCATCTACTAGGAGAGAATAAAGGGTAGCATGAGGAGATTTAAGAGGTGTGGAGATATTCTAGGAGAGGTGGAGAGAATTAAGCAAAAGAGGTGGAGTGAATCAAGGAGAAATCAGTGGGATTAGATGCTTGGATGTAAACTCTATAAATTGAGAGAATCAAGCAAAAGAGGTGGAGTGAATCAAGGAGAAATCAGTGGGATTAGATGCTTGGATGTAAACTCTATAAATTGAGGCATTGGCCTAATGAGAACTTGCTGGTTTTTTATTATCCATGCCTTAATTATCATCTAATCTCTTTGTTAATGATGTTGATTCTAGCATTTGATCCACCATAGATCATCACATTGCTGTAATTTTAACATGGTATCAGAGCCTAGCCTAGAATCTATCAATTTGTGAGCCCATTATCTTGCTAATCACTTGACTAATTAGGATTAGTAGAAAATTAATATTTTCACCTCTTTTTCAACTAACCCTCTGTACCCCCAGCTAGTGGAGGAGCTCTATCTCCCATCATACATAAAATTAGCTCAAGCCACTTTAGCCAAACATAGCTAACACTCTTATGCTCCAGCCCATCCAAATAGAAGCTCAAACTGCCACACGCTGCTGCAGCTCTACGCATTTTTATAGGTGCCATTTTTTTGGAGAAAATCTGAGTTTTCTACTTCATCAAATGTAATGGGTCTAATTCCTCTTAGCCCCAGGGGTTTTCAAGCATGAGTGAGCTTCTAACCAAGCAAACTAATTCTAGAATTTTCAAGATCAATTTGGTCAATTTTTGACCATTTTTGGGTCAGTTTAGCTTACTTTTTGGAACTAGACTTGAATTAGGAGAGAGGAGAGATGAAATATCTCAATTTTGGGAATTTAAGACTCCACCACACATGTGAAATAGGCGCCTCCTTCATGAGGGGGAATCCCCACATCTGAGGTGTCAAAAATTCTTTTTTTTAGTATTTCTTTTGGTCCTTAGTCCACTCTTCATCTTATGTGAGTATTTACTCATTTTTGGGGGGATTTTCTTTATTTCTTCTATTTATCTCCCCCACACATTTGGATGAATCTGATTGGCCCCTCACAACCTTAATTTAAAAATTTTAGAAAATCTGGACCCCTAGGATAAGGCCTTTTGAACAGATAATAATTGATTTCTAATGCACCTTCTGAAAATCTTTTTGAACTTCTATTTCGGGGGAATTTATTTTAATAAGAAGATATATTTTTTCATCTAAAAATATCTAAAATCTTAATAATCTCTCTCTAGAACATTTTATCTCTCTAAGCCAAAATAGGTAGAAACAAGATCTTTTATATATCTGAAGAGGGATTTGATTACAGGAGAAGATACTGGACATCTTGAGAGGCTGGGGAGGAATCTTACAAGCATGCATACTCTATGAATGCATAAAGTGTAGAGTATGCACGTATCTATGCATCTAAAGAGCATAATGTTAACCGGAGTGGTTAACACTCTATCTTGACCAAGACTGTAGAGGTGAGTGGCCCCGACTACACTTTGGGCTTATGGTACCGCATATAAAGTGGCCATTAATACGTCACCTTTTAACTTAACATATGGCACTAAAGCAGTTACGCCTATGGAATTCTTGGTTCCAAGCTTAAGGGTAGCCGTACAGGAAAGGCTCACTCGCAATGTCCTGATGAGCGATCGGCTCTTTAAGCTTGAGAAGCTTGAGGAAATGTTCCTAAGGGCTGTGTATGGAATGATTATCAAAAAAAAGGTGCAAGAAATGGTTTGATGCCATGGAGAGATAATCATGATGCATTATAGTTAGAACTAGAGTGAATGCAATAGGTACTTACAAGGCACCATCATTAACAAACTATTTAAGTCACCACTAAATCCTCTTAATGTGGGTGCACCATTGCCTTATGTTCCTAATTTCTCCATCGGCCTTGTGATAGCATGAAAACCTCTAATTTCTCAAAGAAAATAGCATAATACATGATGACATGATGAGACAATAGAAGTTTGCCATAGTTTTCTAGTTAGACATGGACTTTTGGCTCACAACAACTTATGCTTGGTTACCAGAGCAAGCAAGGAAGATAAATGTATTGACCTATATTGAGGATTAAACTCCCATTAGCTAAGGAATTAGTTTCCAAGGGTGATATTGAGCTAGTCAATGCAAAGGATGATTGCCCAAGTCGATTGCATTCCACCATCTTCATAGATGTCCATCATCATTTTATGTTTACATCAACTATAAAACAAAATATATAACACATTACTATCAAGACACCCCTTTTATTGAACCACCCTAGCCTCAAATAAACCCTCACTCGTGCCCTCAGGCTCCATGTATGAGCACAAAAGAAGAAGATCCAAAGTAGCAAAGCATGCTAAAAAATAAAAATAACACACACTAGCATGGCCTAAGGAGAATGTTCCAACCTATATATATATTAATAGCACTGGCGCCACCTAGTAAGAACCTACTCATCCACACATGATCTTTGGCTTTGATCATTAGCTCCTCTATGCATGCACATTGTAGGCTAGATTTTGCCTACTTGGCTCAACATACAAACCCGATCGTCATCAGTCTCACACAACCTTTCACACTTATAGATTGCAAGTGATGGTGTGTATCCTCATGCCACCATGTATATTTCTATCCTTTGGACCACTTTTCCTTAGAATTTTACTTCTTTTCTCAGCCTCAATCAATAGCTCTGATCCTTGCCAAATTATAGTTGATTAGGGTTGTGACATCTCACCCCCTTATAACAAGATTCATCGCCCTCAATGACAAGACTAATCTGCATATATAGTACTTATAGCTTTCCGAATTTCATCTAACTCATGCTACTTCCATGTCTTTTGAGTCTATCTTGAGCCTCAAGAGCTTCTTATATCTTTGCTCACTCTATCTAGAAGTGCACAATATAATTTTTACTAAGTTCATCCTATTGTTACTTAAATATTTCAATCCGCAATATTTTTATTAATAGTCTAGAGAATCTTATCCACAAAACTTTTAGTTGTTCAAGTATTTTTTATGCCATTAACACATACCACTTAGCATCAACCTTTCACAACTATATTGTATCTAGCACTCTTATGAGCAACTCTTGTTAACATGCCTTTAGGCAACCCACTTCTCCAAAAAATAAAGTAAGATCTCTCTAGCAATATGCCACTGTGTGATCTCTCTAGGTTTCTACACAAAAATTGTAGGTATTTCATCTAGCACTCTTGTTATATCAACTCTTGTAACATGTCTTTAGGCAACCCACTTTTCCCCAAAAAAAAAATGAAGTAAGATCTCTCTTGGCCTAGCAATATTGCCACATCTAGTGACCTCCTTAAGTCTTTACTTTGGCACAAACATTATAGGTCTGCTTGACCTTTCAAAAATTTATCTTAGGTCTACTTGACCTACCAAAGTCTTCTCAAGAAATGCAAGCATTTCTTGTTATGTTGACCTTCGTAGTCTAGCACATGGCTTGTTTGGATGTCTAGAGATTACTTGAGCTCTATGAACATGCCCTGACCATTTTCTTTCTAATGGTATAGGTAATAGATCAAAATGGACCTGACCTCTAACCTTCTTTTATAGATATCTTTCCCCTTGAACTACAACAACATGGTTTCATTGCATAGACAAGTTCTATAAACCATACCTACCTAAGATCCTCTAGATCCTTAGCACAATAACAATTTGGAAATTTAACAACTTTCAGCTCCTCCTTGAGCTCCTTTCTCCATAAACCTCAACTTCATCACATGATCAACTTGATCCTTGGCAACATATTTAAACTCAAAATAATGATTACATTCTCCATTCCTACATATTCAAATCAAAGTTTCCACTTGGCATAAGACCATTTATTTAGTAATGAATACCAATCTAATTCTGGTAAAAATTGAGCAGCTTGCTCTTTACATCTTCATAATTAGCCATCTTCGCTAAATCATTATCTCATTCTCAAGCGACGACAATGGTTTGATAAAATAACACCAAGTTCTCACATAAAGTCCCACTTTTTTCAAATTTTGTGACTCTTTCAAAGTTTTACAAAGTTCAATGACAAACATGCTTGGAGATTTTTAAGTATGGTTGAAGTTTCTCATAAACATAAGAGTTGTCGCCTCAAAGAATCCATTAATCTCAATGGTCTATGACATAACTGAAAGGAATCCTCTTGACATCAACTTGCTTGCATGTCAAAGGGAAAATAATGTTAGTACATTAAAGATCCTAGATCACATTGTTGTTGTGCATGGTCAAAGGAAATGAATCATCCAATGCCATGAACATAAATAGGGGCCTACAATAATAAGTGAATAATGTAAATCATTAATTACTTTGGAGAAAACATGTTATAGTATAATGTATACATGAATACATAAGAATTAAGGTTTTTAAAACCTTTTAAACTAAAACGATATGCCTCAACAATCGAATATCGATTTCTCTCTTTTATTGCTTGTTCGCATACATCCAACCTTTATGCTAAAAAAATCATCACAGATCATCGCTTCTGCTAGAATTGCCAAGACTACAAGATTAAAGCAGGACAAGAAGGAAGCAGAGGGAGAAAAGGAATTTGGATGTGCATATAGAATGTGGCTGAATACACACAGAGAGAACGATTTTGATTGTGCTATTTATTTTGAAAATAGGTGGATGTGTAGAGAGAATGATTCTGGATGGCCTATGGGGTGTTTATTCTTCCTAGATTGCAGATTCAAATTTTGATTTTTTTTAAAAAATAAAAAATATTGATCCTATTCATCCTAAAAAATCATAGCTCCCAAATGACTACAACGATTCCCCCATCATTTGCTATAGTCATTTGGGAGCTATGATTTTTTAGGATGAATAGCATTAATATTTTTTAGGATAAATAGGATCAAAATGTTCTATTTTCAAAAATAGAATTCTCTATAGAATCAAATTTTGAATATGCAATCTAAAAAATTATAGACTCTATTTCTTAGGACATCCAAAATCATTATCTCTCTACGTATCAAACTATTTCAAAATAAGTAGCACAATCAAAATCATTTTCTCTCTAGTATACCTAGCCACACTCTATATGTGTATCCGAAATTCTTTTCTCTCTCTACTTCCTTCCTATGCTGCTTTAATCTTGAAGTCTTGGTAGTTCTAGCACAAGCGATTTGATTTGTGAGGATTTTTTTGCCAGAAAGGTTTGGATGTATGCGGATGAGAATAGAGAGAGAGAGAGAGAGAGAGAGAGAGAGAGAGAGAGAGAGAGAGAGAGAGAGAGAGAGAGAGAGAGAGAGCAATGCGGTTGTGAGACGTATCGTCTCGGTTTAATAGATTTTATAACCTAATTCTTATGTTTTCATGTTACGTTATGCTATAATGTGGTTGCTCCAAAGTAATTAATGATTTACATTATTTACTCATTGTAGGTCCCTATACAGAGCTATATCCTTCATCTCACAGACATAACCATGATCGTATTGTACATAACATCTAGTCGTATGTTAGCTCATATAATATCAAAGATCATTTATTATCATCAGACTAACATTATACACCACCTATAATCATATTATACTTTAAAGCAATAACTTAATCATAAAATTAGTTATCATAAGACTAACAACGTATTGTTATAATCTTCATAAGACTAAAACACATTACTATCAGGACACCCCTTCTCTTCCTAGCCTAAAATAAACCCTCACTCGTGCCCTCAGGCTTCATGCATGAGCACAAAAGAAGAAGATCCAAAGTTCCAAAACATGCTAAAAAACAAAAATAACACACACTAGCATGGCCTAAGGAGAATGTTCCAACCTATATATATATTAATAGCACTGGCGCCACCTAGTAAGAACCTACTCATCCACACATGATCTTTGGCTTTGATCATTAGCTTCTCTATGCATGCACATTGTAGGCGAGATTTTGCCTACTTGGCTAAACATACAAACCCAATCGTCATCAGTCTCACACAACCTTTCACACTTATAGCTTGCAAGTGATGGTGTGTATCCTCATGCCACCATGTATATTTCTATCCTTTGGACCACTTTTCCTTAGAATTTTGCTTCTTTTCTTAGCCTCAATCAATAGATCTGATCCTTGCCAAATTATAGTTGATTAGGGTTGTGACATCTCACCCCCTTAACAAGATTCATCGCCCTCAATGCCAAGACTAATCTGCATATAGTACTTATAACTTTCCAAATTTCATCTAACTCATGCTACTTACATGTCTTTAGAGTCAATCTTGAGCCTCAAGAGCTTCTTATATCTTCGCTCACTCTATCTAGATGTGCACAATATAACTTTTACTAAGTTCAACCTATTGTTACTTGCAATATTTCAATCTGCAATATTTTTATTAGTAGTCTAGAGAATCTTATCCGCAAAACTTTTAGTTTTTCAACTATGACATACATTTTTCATGCAATTAACACATACCACTTAGCATCAACCTTTCACAACTATATTATATCTAGCACTCTTATTAGCAACTCTTGTTAACATGCCTTAAGGCAACCCACTTCTCCAAAAAATAAAGTAAGATCTCTCTAGCAATATGCCACTGTGTGTGATCTCTCTAGGTTTCTACACAAAAATTATAGGTATTTCATCTAGCACACTTGTTATATCAACTCTTGTAACATGTCTTTAGGCAAGCCACTTTTCCCCAAAAAAAAAATGAAGTAAGATCTCTCTTGGCCTAGCAATATTGCCACATCTAGTGACCTCCTTAAATCTTTACTTTGGCACAAACATTATAGGTCTGCTTGACCTTTCAAAAATTTATCTTAGGTCTACTTGACCTACCAAAGTCTTCTCAAGAAATGCATGCATTTCTTGTTTTATGTTGACCTTCATAGTCTAGCACATGGCTTGTTTGGATGTCTAGATTACTTGAGCTCTATGAACATGCCCTCACCATTTTCTTTCTAATGGTATAGGTAATAGATCAAAATGGACCTGACCTTTCACCTACTTCTATAGATATCTTGCCCCTTGAACTACAACAACATGGTTTCATTCAATAGACAAGTTCTATTAACCATACCTACCTAAGATCCTCTAGATCCTTAGCATAATAACAATTTGGAAATTTAACAACTTTCAGCTCCTTGAGCTACTTTCTCCACAAACCTCAACTTCATCACATGATCAACTTGATCCTTGGCAACATATTTAAACTCAAAATAATGATTACATTCTCCATTCCTACATATTCAAATCAAAGTTTCCACTTGGCATAAGACCATTTATTTAGTAATGATTACCAATCTTGGTCTTAATTCTAGTAAAAATTGAGCAGCTTGCTCTTTATATCTTCATAATTAGCCATCTTGGCTAAATCATTATCTCATTCTCGTCGCGGCAATGGTTTAGATAAAATAACACCAAGTTCTCACAAAAAGTCCCACTTTTTTCAATTTTTGTGACTCTTTCAAAGTTTTACAAAGTTCAATGACAAACATGCTTGGAGATTTTGAAGTATGGTTGAAGTTTCTCATAAACATAAGAGTTGTCGCCTCAAAGAATTTATTAATCTCAATGGTCTATGACATAACTGAAAGGAATCCTCTTGACATCAACTTGCTTGCATGTCAAAGGTCTAGAATATAGTGTTAGTACATTAAAGATCATAGATCACATTGTTGTCATGCATGGTCAAAGGAAATGAATCATCCCAATGCCATGAACATAAATAGGGGCCTACAATAAGTGAATAATGTAAATCATTAATTACTTTGAAGAAAACATGTTATAGTATAATGTATACATGAATACATAAGAATTAAGGTTTTTAAAACCTTTTAAACTGAAACGACATGCCTCAACAATTGAATATCGATTTCTCTCTTTTATTTCTTGTTCACATACATCCAACCTTTTTGCTAAAAAAATCATCACAGATCATCGCTTCTGCTAGAATTGCCAAGACTACAAGATTAATGCAGGACAAGAAGGAAGCAAAGGGAGAAAAGAGTTTTGGATGTGCATATAGAGTGTGGCTGAATACACACAAAGAGAACGATTTTGATTGTGCTATTCATTTTGAAAATGGGTGGATGTGTAGAGAGAATGATTTTGGATGGCCTATGGGGTGTTTATACTTTTTAAATTGCAGATTCAAATTTTCACTTTTGTTTTTTAAAATAAAAAATATTGATCCTATTCATCCTAAAAATTCATAGCTCCCAAATGACTACAACGATTCCCTCATCATTTGCTATAGTCATTTGGGAGCTATGATTTCTTAGGATGAATAGCATCAATATTTTTTAGGATGAATAGGATCAAGAATAGGATCAATATGTTCTATTTTCAAAATTAGATTTATTTATAGAAACAAATTTTGAATATGCGATCTAAAAAAATATAGACTCTATTTCTTAGGCCATCCAAAATCATTATCTCTCTACGTATCGAACTATTTTCAAAATAAGTAGCACAATCAAAATCATTTTCTCTCTGGTATATCTAGCCACACTCTATATGTATTTCCGAAATTCTTTTCTCTCTCTGCTTCTTTCCTATGCTGCTTTAATCTTGAAGTCTTGGTAGTTCTAGCACAAGCGATTTAATTTGTGAGGATTTTTTTACCAAAAAGGTTTGGATGTATGCGGATGAGCATAGAGAGAGAGAGAGAGAGAGAGAGAGAGAGAGAGAGAGAGAGAGAGAGAGAGAGAGAGAGAGAGAGAGAGAGAGAGAGAGAAAGCAATGCGGTTGTGAGACGTATCGTCTCAGTTTAAAAGATTTTATAACCTAATTCTTATGTTTTCATGTTACGTTATGCTATAATGTGTTTGCTCCGAAGTAATTAATGTTTTACATTATTTACTCATTGTTGTAGGTCCCTATACAAAGCTATATTCTTCATCACAAACATAACATGATCGTATTGTACATAACATCTAGTCGTATGTTAGCTCATATAATATCATAGATCATTTATTATCATAAGACTAACAATATACACCACCTATAATCATAATATACTTCAAAGCAATAACTTTATCATAAAATTAGTTATCATAAGACTAACAACGTATTGCTATAATCTTCATAAGACTAAATTAGTGTTCATCAAAAGACTAACAACCTAGTTATCATCATAAGACTAACAACCACATATTGTTATAATCTTCTTCTAAGCGATAATCTTAAAATATAAAATTAGTCACATTTATTAAGGTTCTATTTATTTTGGTTTAAAACATATTCAAATCATCTTACATCGAATTCGTATTCTCTACACAATATATTCGAATCATCTTGCATCAAATTCATGTTCTCTATACAACATCGAATAAAATCAACACATTTAAAATGATGTAGTACAACGATAAGGAAGTTATTGTCACCTACTTCATATGAAACCTACTGGCTTAACTAAAAAATTATTTGTCTAAATTAACACCAATTATCACAATAGATCTTATAATCAAGTTCGTATGTAGCGACCATAAGCATGCATCACTACAAGTTCTTGGCCAATTATCGGTGATTTTTTTCCAAGAAAGATATAACTTTTTTGCTCCTAGATCCCATCATCAGTATAGATGTCAGTAAAGCGTGATATAAATGTCAATATTTACGTCGATAAAAGCATCAAACAAGTGATGATATAGACATCGATAAAACCAAAAAATTGATATTTTTATATCAAATTTTTGAGAAAAAAACATTAACAATTTGATTTACATAAAATTTATGCCTATTTATCTTCCACAAGATCGATTGGTGAAGAGATCAATTTCTAATGCTATCTCTGTATTCCCTAAATCTTCACCGGCAGCCAGCATACGATTAAAAGGTAATTTATTGGATCCATGGAAGAATTTGAGGAGATACTATCGTGATGGAAAGTAATAACAAGTAAGCTTTAGAGAAAATAACACACCTACTCACATTGTTGTGGTAGTACAAATGTATCCCTAAGATTTATCCAAAACTTAGTGGAGTCAAATATAACAAATCCACTATTGTATCTTCTTATAGTTGTGGTTGGACCATTGGTGATCACTTTAAACCATTCACATTAAGAATAAACATGTCAAATTCTCTAAATCCACTATTATATCTTCTTATAGTTGTGGTTGGACCATTGGTGATCACTTTAAACCATTCACATTAAGGATAAACATGTCAAATTGTCTAAATCTAACTCCAATTATGTCTTATATAGTTTCACAATAATCAAGATTAGAGAGAAAAACATTTAAATCGCTAGCACTAGCTCGACTCTCTAATTCAAAGTTAGCCCCATTACTCCACAATCAAAAGTTGTTGTTTTCTTATCTATTCACTCCACATAAAAATGATGATCACATGGTTAAAGAAGCATTATTTCAATTGTACATTGAGAAAATTAAATACTCAATATGGATGTGTTAGTTTGATTTACGTACATGCCAAGCACATCCTCTTATGAATTTCATCTCTTGTTCACATTGATACTTTTGCCATCCTTTCTTGCTTTCCTTAGAGTTTGTTCTAGCCATCTAAGTGGCAAGTTGTGCAAGTTTAAGAGGATATGGAAGAAATCTGTCTTTTCCCATGCATTTGATGTCTCCACTTGTGCCACTTTATATCTATCAAGCCATTTTTTATTTCTTGAGAATTCAATATACAAGATCTATCAATCTTGTCTCGTAATGTCTCATCCATCTTACGAGTTAAAGGAAAAGCCTCAAAAATTATACAAATAAAATCATGTGAAGTGGGTTAAAATTTACACAAATGAAAGCATGCTAAGTTCTTTATATATAAAAAGAATGACCAACAAAAGAAGAAGTTCTAGAGAGAGAACTACTACGTAGTACTAAACCAAGGTCAACGATGAGACTAGATTAAAAATTTAAAATGTGAGTATATTTGGAAGTAAGTGTCATGCGAAGTGTGTCACAAATAAAAACATATATACTCTTTATGCATGTATCATGTATAAAGTATGCATACTCTTTATGAATGCATAGAGTATGCATGCTCTAAATATACTCCATACTCTATGCATGTATAAAGTATGCATAATCTTTATGTATGCATAGAGTATGCACTCTTTATGCATGCATACTCTTTTTGCATGTAAACTCTATGTATGCATACTCTTTATGAATGCATAGAGCATGCATACTCTATGAATACATAGAGTGTAGAGTATGCACGTGTCTATGCATCTAAAGAGCATAATGTTAACCGGAGTGGTTAACACTCTATCTTGACCAAGACTGTAGATGTGAGTGGCCGGCTACACTTTGGGCTTATGGTACTGCATACAAAGTGGCCATTAATACATCACCCTTCAACTTAACATATGGCATTGAAGCAGTTATGCCTATGGAATTCTTGGTTCCAAGCTTAAAGGTAGCCGTACAGGAAAGACTCACTTGCAATGTCCTGATGAGCGATTGGCTCTTTAAGCTTGAGAAGCTTGAGGAAATGTGCCTAAGGGCTGTGTATGGAATGATTATCAAAAAAAATAAGGTGCAAGAAATGGTTTGATGCCATGGAAAGGTAATCATGATGCATTATAGTTAGAACTAGAGTGAATGCAATAGGTGCTTACAAGGCACCATCATTAACAAACTATTTAAGTCACCACTAAATCCTCTTAATGTGGGTGCACCATTGCCTTATGTTCCTAATTTCTCCATCAACCTTGTGATAGCATGAAAACCACTAATTTCTCAAAGAAATTAGAATTATACATGATGACATGATGAGACAATAGAAGTTTGCCGTAGTTTTCTAGTTAGACATGGACTTTTGGCTCACAACAACTTATGCTTGGTTACCAGAGCAAGCAAGGAAGATAAATGTATTGACCTATATTGAGGATTAAACTCCCATTAGCCAAGGAATTAGTTTCCAAGGGTAATATGGAGCTAGTCAATGCAAAGGACCATTGCCCAAGTTGATTGCATTCCATGATCTTCATAGATGTCCATCATCATTTTATGTTTACATCAACTATAAAACAAAATATATAACACATTACTATCAGGACACCCCTTTTCTTAAACCACCCTAGCCTCAAATAAACCCTCACTCGTGCCCTCAGGCTTCATGTATGAGCACAAAAGAAGAAGATCCAAAGTAGCAAAACATGCTAAAAAGCAAAAATAACACACACTATCATGGCCTAAGGAGAATGTTCCAACCTATATATATATATATTAATAGCACTGGCGCCACCTAGTAAGAACCTACTCATCCACACATGATCTTTGGCTTTGATCATTAGCTCCTCTATGCATGCACATTGTGGGCGAGATTTTGCCTACTTGGCTAAACATACAAACCCGATCGTCTCATGAGTCTCACACAACTTTCACACTTATAGATTGCAAGTGATGGTGTGTATCCTCATGCCACCATGTATATTTCTATCCTTTGGACCACTTTTCCTTAGAATTTTGCTTCTTTTCTCAGCCTCAATCAATAGATCTGATCCTTGCCAAATTATAGTTGATTAGGGTCGTGACATCTCACCCCCTTATAACAAGATTCATCGCCCTCAAAGACAAGACTAATCTGCATATAGTACTTATAGCTTTCTGAATTTCATCTAACTCATGCTACCTCCATGTTTGTAGAGTCTATCTTGAGCCTCAAGAGCTTCTTATATCTTCCCTCACTCTATCTAGAAGTGCACAATATAATTTTTACTAAGTTCATCCCATTGTTACTTGCAATATTTCAATCCGTAATATTTTTATTAATAGTCTAGAGAATCTTATCCACAAAACTTTTAGTTGTTCAAGTATGACATACATTTTTTATGCCATTAACACATACCACTTAGCATCAACTTTATTGTATCTAGCACTCTTATTAGCAACTCTTGTTAACATGCCTTTAGGTAACCCACTTCTCCAAAAAATAAAGTAAGATCTCTCTAGCAATATGCCACTGTGTGATCTCTCTAGGTTTCTACACAAGAATTGTAGGTATTTCATCTAGCACTCTTGTTATATCAACTCTTATAACATGTCTTTAGGCAACCCACTTTTCCAAAAAAAAATGAAGTAAGATCTCTCTTGGCCTAGCAATACTGCCAGTGACCTCCTTAAGTCTTTACCTTGGCACAAACATTATAGGTCTGCTTGACCTTTCAAAAATTTATCTTAGGTCTACTCGACCTACCAAAGTCTTCTCAAGAAATGCATGCATTTCTTAATATGTTGACCTTCGTAGTCCAACACATGGCTTGTTTGGATGTCTAGATTACTTGAGCTCTAAGAACATGCCCTCACCATTTTCTTTCTAATGGTATAGGTAATAGATCAAAATGGACCTGACCTTTCACCTACTTCTATAGATATCTTGCCCCTTGAACTACAACAACATGGTTTCATTCAATAGACAAGTTCTATGAACCATACCTACCTAAGATCCTCTAGATCCTTTTAGCACAATAACAATTTGGAAATCTAACAACTTTCAGCTCCTCCTTGAGCTACTTTCTCCACAAACCTCAACTTCATCACATGATCAACTTGATCCTTGGCAACATATTTAAACTTAAAATAATGATTACATTCTCCATTCCTACATATTCAAATCAAAGTTTCCACTTCGCATAAGACCATTTATTTAGTAATGATTACCAATCTTAATCTTATTTCTGGTAAAAATTGAGCAGCTTGCTCTTTATATCTTCATAATTAGCCATCTTGGCTAAATCAAGTCCCACTTTTTTCAAATTTTGTGACTCTTTCAAAGTTTTACAAAGTTCAATGACAAACATCCTTGGAGATTTTGAGGTATGGTTGAAGTTTCTCATAAACATAAGAGTTGTCGCCTCAAAGAATCCATTAATCTCAATGGTCTATGACATAACTGAAAGGAATCCTCTTGACATCAACTTGCTTGCATGTCAAAGGTCTAGAAAATAGTGTTAGTACATTCAAGATCCTAGATCACATTTTTGTCGTGCATGGTCAAAGGAAATGAATCATCCAATGCCATGAACATAAATAGGGGACTACAATAAGTGAATAATGTAAATCATTAATTACTTTGAAGAAAACATGTTATAGTATAATGTATACATGAATACATAAGAATTAAGGTTTTTAAAATGAAACGATATGCCTCAACAATTGAATATCGATTTCTCTCTTTTATTGCTTGTTCACATACATCCAACCATTCTGCTAAAAAAATCATCACATATCATCGCTTCCGCTAGAATTGCCAAGACTACAAGTTTATAAAGGAGGACAAGAAGGAAGCACAGGGAGAAAAGAATTTTGGATGTGCATATAGAATGTGGCTGAATACACACAGAGAGAACGATTTTGATTGTGCTATTCATTTTGAAAATGGGTGAATGTGTAGAGAGAATGATTTTGGATGGCCTATGGGGTGTTTATACTTTTTAAATTGCAGATTCAAATTTTCACTTTTGTTATTGGAAATAAAAAATATTGATCCTATTCATCCTAAAAAATCATTACTCCCAAATGACTACAACGATTCCCTCATCATTTGCTATAGTCATTTGGGAGCTATGATTTTTTAGGATGAATAGCATCAATATTTTTTAGGATGAATAGGATCAATATGTTCTTTTTTCAAAAAAATAGAATTCTCTATAGAATCAACTTTTGAATATGCGATCTAAAAAAATATAGACTCTATTTCTTAGGCCATCCAAAATCATTATCTCTCTACGTATCGAACTTTTTTCAAAATAAGTAGCACAATCAAAATCATTTTCTCTATGGTATATCTAGCCACACTCTATATGTGTATCCAAGATTCTTTTCTCTCTCTGCTTCTTTTCTATGCTGCTTTAATCTTGAAGTCTTAGTAGTTCTAGCACAAGCGATTTGATTTGTGAGGATTTTTTTGCCAGAAAGGTTTGGATGTATGCGGATAAGCATAGAGAGAGAGAGAGAGAGAGAGAGAGAGAGAGAGAGAGAGAGAGAGAGAGAGCAATGTGGTTGTGAGACGTATCGTCTCAGTTTAAAAGATTTTATAACCTAATTCTTATGTTTTCATGTTACCTTATGCTATAATGTGTTTGCTCCAAAGTAATTAATGATTTACATTATTTACTCATTGTAGGTCCCTATACAAAGCTATATCCTTCATCATCACAAACATAACATGATCGTATTGTACCTAACATCTAATTGTATGTTAGCTCATATAATATCAAAGATCGTTTATTATCATAAGACTAACAATATACACCACCTATAATCATAATATACTTCAAAGAGATAACTTAATCATAAAATTAGTTATCATAAGACTAACAATGTATTGTTATAATCTTTATAAGACTAAAATTAGTGTTCATTAAAAGACTAACAACCTAGTTATCATCATAAGACTAACAACCACATATTGTTATAATCTACTTCCAAGCGATAATCTTAAAATATAAAATTAGTTACATATATTAAGGTTCTATTTAACTGGGTTTAAAACATATTCAAATCATCTTACATCGAATTCTTATTCTCTACACAATATATTTGAATCATCTTGCATCAAATTCGTGTTCTCTATACAACATCGAATAAAATCAACACATTTAAAATGATGTAGTATAACAATATAAGGAAGTTATTGTCACCTACTTCATATGAAACCTATTGGCTTAACTAAAAAATTATTTATCTAAATTAACACCAATTATCACAATAGATCTTATAATCAAGTTCTTATGTAGCGACCATAAGCATGCATCACTACAAGTTCTTGGCCCTTTATCTCGGTGATTTTTTTCCAAGAAAGATATAACTTTTTTGCTCCTAGATCCCATCATCAGTATAGATGTCAGTAAAGCGCGATATAAATGTCAATATTTACGTCGATAAAAGCATCAAACAAGTGATGATATAGACATCGATAAAACTAGAAAAATAATATTTCTATATCAAATCTTTGAGAAAAAAACATTGACAATTTGATTTACATAAAATTTATGCCTTTTTATCTTCCACAAGATCCATTGGTGAAGAGATCAATTTCTAATGCTATCTCTTTCACAACTATATTATATCTAGCACTCTTATTAGCAACTCTTGTTAACATGCCTTTAGGCAACCCACTTCTCCAAAAAATAAAGTAAGATCTCTTTAGCAATATGCCACTATGTGTGATCTCTCTAGGTTTCTACACAAAAATTATAGGTATTTCATCTAGCACTCTTGTTATATCAACTCTTGTAACATGTCTTTAGGCAACCCACTTTTCCCCAAAAAAAAAATGAAGTAAAATCTCTCTTGACCTAGCAATATTACCACATCTAGTGACCTCCTTAAGTCTTTACTTTGGCAAAAACATTATAGGTTTGCTTGACCTTTCAAAAATTTATCTTAGGTCTACTTGACCTACCAAAGTCTTCTCAATAAATGCATGCATTTCTTGTTATGTTGACCTTCGTAGTAGTCTAGCACATGGCTTGTTTGGATGTCTAGATTACTTGAGTTCTATGAACATGCCCTCACCATTTTCTTTCTAATGGTATAGGTAATAGATCAAAATGGACCTGACCTTTCACCTACTTCTATAGATATCTTGCCCCTTGAACTACAACAACATGGTTTCATTGAATAGACAAGTTCTATGAACCATACCTACCTAAGTTCCTCTAGATCCTTAGCACAATAACAATTTGGAAATTTAACAACTTTTAGCTCCTTGAGCTACTTCCTCCACAAACCTCAACTTCATCACATGATCAACTTGATCCTTGGCAACATATTTAAACTCAAAATAATGTTGAGATATCGAGCTCTAGTGAGGCGGTGGACACTGATGACCCGCCTGGGGGATAGGCCCCGCACTTACACCACTCGCATGGTTGGTGAGATCATGGGAGATATGCGGCCAGTGGGATGACAGGCTGTGTGACAGCCACTCTAGAGACTGGCATAGTTATAGCGCCAGCTCATTTAGTCGGGTTCACACTATAGAGAACCCGTGTATGTATTGGTTGAGTACCTTTCATATTATGTGTACTCTTATTCTTGTATAGGGTGTGTTGAGTGTTGAGTAGAGAAGAAGAAGATTTTTAGCCTCTCACCTTGTGTGTTCTCTATTAGGGTTTTGTGAGTGTGTGTGTGTGCTTGCAAGAGCTCAAGCTCTCTTCCCCCCTGCATCTTTTCATGGTATCAGAGCCTGGTTCGTGCTAAGGGCTGAGCTGCAAGCAAGAGAACCACAGGAAGCGGTACGAGGGTAAGAGCTTCAACTACTCTTCCCTATTGTGTTGGTGACTACACCCTTGTCGGGAGCTCTACGGGAGGCACCGGCAAACGATCTCCGATTGAGGAGCCTTCTTCGCGGGAGTGAAGCTACAGGGCAACTATACAGTCCTACGGACCACAATTTTCGGGCCGAAAACGCGTTTCGGGCGCGTCTGGACCTCCGTTTTCAGAAAGCAGGCTATTTCGAGCACTGCGGGTAAGTCATCGATTCTCTGCAGAACTCTGTTTTAAGAACTGCAGGAAGACAGATTGACTGTGTAGACACTGTGGGTGCTGCAACGAGGTCTACAGTTGCCATTGGGTGTATGTATGCACATTGAAGTCACTGGTTGTGACATTTGAGTGGACTGCAGTACCGCTGTGCAGAAAATACAGCAGTTGTGCAGAAAAACCAGAGTGCAGTTTCTGGTAAAATTGTGTGTTTGGCAAGATGTCAAATGATGGGATAACTCAGATTGTGGCTGAGAAGCTTGACAAGAATAACTTCCATGCTTGGAGGTTCAGGTTGACCAATTTCCTGATGGGAAAAGGCTATTGGGACTACATAGAAGGTGAGCATGAAGAGGCACCGGAGATACCGGATATAAATCCGACTGCTGCAGATGTGAAAGAGTTTAAAGACTGGAACCAAGGAGCCAGGAAGGTTATGTATTGGCTATCCATTAGTATACAGGACACCATGATTGGGCACATTCAGGATGCCAAGTCCCCCAAGGAGGCGTGGGACACCTTGGTAAAGCTTTATGAAACAAATACCAAGGCACGCAAGATACAGTTGAAGAATGAACTTCATACTGTGGAGAAAAAGAGCATGTCTGTGAATGACTATGCGCTGAAGATAAAGGGTATTGTGGAATCCCTTGCATCTATTGGTGTGTTAGTAGATGATGATGACAAGGTGGAAGTCTGTCTACGTGGTCTCGGGCCACAATACAAGGCGTTTAAGACGTCTATTCAGACTCGGGAAAACATCCCCAACTTTACAGATTTGGTGTCTATGCTGATTATCGAAGAGAAGAGCTTGGGTGAAGACCAACAGTCTTCACAAAGCAAGAACAGTTCAGAGCAACAGGCCTTCTACACGAGTTCAGGAAGAGGACGAGGTAGAGGAGGCCGTGGACGCGGTCAAGGAGGTGGCCGAACAGGTAATCAGAATTATGGTCAGCAGCAGCAGCAGCAACAACAGTCCCAGAATCAACAACAACAACAACAACACGCAGGTGGAAGAGGCAAATTCAGAGGCAGGGGGAGTCAAAGAGGCCGTGGAAATTGGCAAAGGCAATATAATAATGCACGTGAATACTATTATTGTGGTAAGCCTGGACATGTGCAGGCAGAATGCTACAAGAAGCAGGCTGACATGCAAAATGGGAAAGTGCAGCAAAACAACTATGCATCCTCCTCAAGCAGAAATAATGAGGACAATGAAAGGTTGTTTGTTATGCAGCATGTTGTGAATGCCATGTCTGAAAATGTTGATGCAGCACAAAAAGATAATGTATGGTATGTGGATTCAGGCGCTTCGAACCACATGACGAGTCTTAGGGAGTGGTTCAAGGAGATGAAGAACCCGGAAAGACCAGGTTTTGTGGAAACAGGGGATGACACTGCTCATCCAATCGCCCACATTGGAGATGTGCCATTGTCTATGCAGGATGGCAAAGTGAAGTACCTTGCAGATGTACTTCATGTACCGAACATAACAAAGAATGTGGTTTCAGTTGGCCAGATGATTGAGCAGGGTTTGCAGGTTCGGTTTAACCCTGATGGGTGTTATGTTGAAGATTTTAAAGACAAGTGCAGGTTGGTTGCAAAAGGCAACAGAGTGGGCAGAATGTTTACGTTGGATGTAGACATGCCTGAAATGAGTGCTGCAATGTTTGCAAATGGTTCAGGAGTTGTTGCAGACACAGACATATGGCATAAAAGGATTGGTCATGTGAATGTGCAGAGATTGAAGTCTATGCAGACAAAAGGAATTGTGACAGGACTGCCAAAATTTAAAGTGGAAGGTATGCAGAAAATATGTGAAGCATGCCAATTTGGGAAGCAAACAAAGCATGTGTTTCCACGTAACAGATATGTGAGCAGAAATACACTAGATGTTGTGCATTCAGATGTATGGGGTCCTACGAAGACCATATCTATGGGAGGCTGCAGGTATTATGTAACTTTCATTGATGACCACACAAGGAAAGTGTGGGTATATTTCATGAAAGAGAAGAGTGAGGTGTTCACTCACTTTCAGAATTTCAGAGTTTTGGTTGAAAAGCAAACAGGGAAATATGTAAAGTGCCTAAGGTCAGATGGAGGGGGAGAGTACTTCTCCAATGAGTTCTCTGAATTCTTGAAGAAGAATGGTATTCGGAGACAGTTTACATGCAGATACACTCCGCAGCAAAATGGAGTTGCTGAGCGGAAAAACAGGCACATTGCTGAGATTGCGCGAGCATTGATGGAAGAGAAGAATATGCCGCATTGCTATTGGGCTGAGGCTGTTTCTACAGCAGTATACATCATGAACAGGACTCCAACTGCAGCCATACATGATGTAACTCCAGAGGAGAGGTTTACTGGCAGAAAACCAGATTTGTCTCATCTGAAAGTTTTTGGATGCATTGCATATGTGCATGTGCCAGATGAGCTGAGAACTAAGCTGGATCCAAAAGCTGAAAAATGTGTGTTTATTGGATATTCCCTTAAGCAAAAGGGATACAGGTGTTATAATCCTACTACACGTGAGTTGAGGGTAAGCAGGGATGTTGTCTTTGATGAGATGAGCAGCTGGTATGCTGCTGAAAAAGAAGTTATTGGGGCTGATGTGACTAGAAGTGTGGTTGCACAGAATGCAGGTCAGCAATCACAGTCTTTGAGTGGACCAGGAGAGTCCTCATCTAGTGTGTCTGTTGATAGACCATGGAGTGGCAGGCTGCGTCATAATACCAGCCCTGCAAATGTAATTAGTACATCACGTAAAGGAAAAGAGAAAGTGGTTGAGTCCCTTGGTATGCCTGACATTTCTGCAGGGCATTCTCATGTTGATGGAGAGTCTAGTGGCTCAGATATGAGCCTTGATGAGGAGCTTGGGATCCCAGCACCTGGTGTAAAGAAGGCTATGGAAGCCATGAATGAAAAGCTGCGAAGATCAGGGAGAGTGAAGAACCCTGTGCAGAGATTTACATATGATGGTTATGTGGCACATCACTATGCATATATGGCAAAGGTTGTGCAGGTTGTTGAGCCCACATGCATTGATGAGGCTGTTGGAAATGTGTGTTGGGAGAAAGCTATGGATGAGGAGATGGATGCACTATATGGAAATGAAACTTGGGATTTAGTGCAATTGCCAGAAGGCAAGAGAGCCATTGGATGCAAGTGGGTGTACAAAGTTAAACATAACAGTGATGGAAGCATAAACAGGTACAAGGCTAGATTGGTAGCCAAAGGATATGCGCAGACATATGGGATTGATTATGAGGAAACTTTCAGCCCAGTTGCCAAGATGGCAATGGTGAGAGTTGTGATAGCAGTGGCTGCGTCAAAGCAATGGTCTTTACGTCAGATGGATGTAAAGAATGCATTCTTGCATGGGGATTTGCAAGAAGAGGTGTATATGTTGCAGCCACCTGGTTATAAGGATGAGGGTCACCTCGAGCATGTTTGCAGGTTGAAGAAAGCCTTGTATGGCTTAAAGCAAGCACCAAGAGCATGGTCTGACAAGATTTCTGAATATCTTGTCACTATTGGCTTTCATGTAGCCAATGCAGATTTCTCGCTGTATGTGAGACATGGTGATAGAGGAGTTGTGCTTGTTGTCATCTATGTAGATGACTTGATCATTACGGGGGACAGATCTTTGATGTAAAGATCTTGCTTAGACAGAAGTTCGAGATGAAGGATCTGGGGGAGCTCAGATATTTCTTGGGCATTGAGGTGATTAGGTCACCACATGGTATTGGATTACTGCAGAGACAGTATGGCTTGGACATGTTGTCCAAGTATGGTATGACAGGCTGTAAGCCTATTTCTGTGCCATTGGATCAGAATGGCAAGTTGAGTGCAGATTCAGGAGAGATCTTAGAGGATCCTACTATGTACAGGAGCATAGTAGGAAGTTTGATCTACATGACGATCACCAGACCAGATTTGAGCTATGCTGTTGGGTTGGTGAGTCAGTTTATGCAGGTTCCACGGAAACCGCATTTGGATGCAGTGAGACGCATACTGAGGTATGTGAAGTCTACTTTACATTGTGGACTATTCTATGAGACTGGGACAGAGATATGTGTACATGGGTGCACAGATGCTGATTGGGCTGGTAGTATCTCAGACAGAAGATCTACCAGTGGATTCATGTTTTCTTTGGGGAGTGCTACTGTGACTTGGAGCAGCAAGAAGCAGCCTACGGTTGCTCTATCGAGTACAGAGGAGCTGCTATGGCAGCATGTGAGGTAGCTTGGTTGAGAAAGCTACTTGCAGATTTGGGTCTATCAGTGGATAGACAGGTTGTCATTTTCTGTGACAACATTAGCAGTATACAGTTGGCCAGGAACCCAGTCTTTCATGCTCGTACGAAGCACATAGAGGTCCACTACCACTTCGTCAGAGAGAGGGTCTTGGCAGGAGATCTTGACCTTGTTTATGTCAGCACAGAGGATCAGGTAGCTGACATCTTCACCAAAGCATTGGGTACAGAGAAGCTCCGCAGATTTAGAGCTTCGCTTGGTGTACATGAGATGGAGTTGAGCTCGAGGGGGAGTGTTGAGATATCGAGCTCTAGTGAGGCGGTGGACACTGATGACCCGCCTGGGGGATAGGCCCCGCACTTACACCACTGGCATGGTTGGTGAGATCATGGGAGATATGCGGCCAGTGGGATGACAGGCTATGTGACAGCCACTCTAGAGACTGGCATAGTTATAGCGCCAGCTCATTTAGTCAGGTTCACACTATAGAGAACCCGTGTATGTATTGGTTGAGTACCTTTCATATTATGTGTACTCTTATTCTTGTATAGGGTGTGTTGAGTGTTGAGTAGAGAAGAAGAAGATTTTCAGCCTCTCACCTTATGTGTTCTCTATTAGGGTTTTGTGAGTGTGTGTGTGTGCTTGCAAGAGCTCAAGCTCTCTTCCCCCCTGCATCTTTTCATGGTATCAAATAATGATTACATTCTCCATTCCTCAAATCAAAGTTTCCACTTGGCATAAGACCATTTATTTAGTAATGATTACCAATCTTGGTCTTAATTCTGGTAAAAATTGAGCAGCTTGCTCTTTATATCTTCATAATTAGCCATCTTGGCTAAATCATTATCTCATTCTCGGCAATGGTTTAGATAAAATAACACCAAGTTCTCACATAAAGTCCCACTTTTTTCAAATTTTGTGACTCTTTCAAAGTTTTACAAAGTTCAATGACAAACATGCTTGGAGATTTTGAAGTATGGTTGAAGTTTCTCATAAACATAAGAGTTGTCGCCTCAAAGAATCCATTAATCTCAATGGTCTATGACATAACTGAAAGGAATCCTCTTGACATCAACTTGCTTGCATGTCAAAGGTCTAGAAAATAATGTTAGTACATTAAAGATCATAGATCACATTGTTGTCGTGCATGGTCAAAGGAAATGAATTCCATGAACATAAATAGGGGCCTACAATAAGTGAATAATGTAAATCATTAATTACTTTGGAGAAAACATATTATAGTATGATGTACATGAATACATAAGAATTAAGGTTTTTAAAACCTTTTAAACTGAATCGATATGCCTCAGCAATTGAATATCGATTTCTCTCTTTTATTTCTTGTTCACATACATCCAACCTAAAAAAATCATCACAGATCATCGCTTCTGATAGAATTGCCAAGACTACAAGATTAAAGCAGGACAAGAAGGAAGCAGAGGGAGAAAAGAATTTTGGATGTGCATATAGAATGTGGCTGAATACACACAGAGAGAACGATTTTGATTGTGCTATTCATTTTGAAAATGGGTGGATGTGTAGAGAGAATGATTTTGGATGGCCTATGGGGTGTTTATACTTTTTAAATTGCAGATTCAAATTTTGATTTTTGTTATTGGAAATAAAGAATATTGATCCTATTCATCCTAAAAAATCATAGCTCCCAAATGACTACAACGATTCCCTCATCATTTGCGATAGTCATTTGGGAGCTATGATCTTTTAGGATGAATAGCATCAATATTTTTTAGGATGAATAGGATCAAGAATAGCATCAATATTTTTTAGGATGAATAGCATCAATATTTTTTAGGATGAATAGGATCAAGAATAGGATCAATATGTTCTCTTTTCAAAAATAAAATTCTCTATAGAATCAAATTTTGAATATGCGATCTAAAAAAATATAGACTCTGTTTCTTAGGCCATCCAAAATCATTATCTCTCTACGTATCAAACTATTTTCAAAATAAGTAGCACAATCAAAATCATTTTCTCTCTGGTATATCTAGCCACACTCTATATGTGTATCCAAAATTCTTTTCTCTCTCTGCTTCTTTCCTATGCTGCTTTAATCTTGAAGTCTTGGTAGTTCTAGCACAAGCGATTTGATTTGTGAGGATTTTTTGCCAAAAAGGTTTGGATGTATGCGGATGAGTATAGAGAGAGAGAGAGAGAGAGAGAGAGAGAGAGAGAGAGCAATGCGGTTGTGAGACGTATCGTCTCAGTTCAAAAGATTTTATAACCTAATTCTTATGTTTCATGTTACGTTATGCTATAATGTTTTTGCTTCGAAGTAATTAATGTTTTACATTATTTACTCATTGTAGGTCCCTATACAAAGCTATATCCTTCATCACAAACATAACATGATCATATTGTACATAACATCTAGTCATATGTTAGCTCATATAATATCAAAGATCATTTATTATCATAAGACTAACAATATACACCACCTATAATCATAATATACTTCAAAGCGATAACTTAATCATAAAATTAGTCATCATAAGACTAACAACATATTGTTATAATCTTCATAAGACTAAAATTATTGTTCATCAAAAGACTAACAACCTAGTTATCATCATAAGACTAACAACCACATATTGTTATAATCTACTTCTAAGTGATAATCTTAAAATATAAAATTAGTCACATTTATTAAGGTTCTATTTAACTTGGTTTAAAACATATTCAAATCATCTTACATCGAATTCTTATTCTATCGAATTCTTATTCTCTACACAATATATTCGAATCATCTTGCATCAAATTCGTGTTCTCTATACAACATCGAATAAAATCAACACATTTAAAATGATGTAGTACAACAATATAAGGAAGTTATTGTCACCTACTTCATATGAAACCTATTGGCTTAACTAAAAAAGTATTTGTCTAAATTAACACCAATTATCACAATAGATCTTATAATCAAGTTCGTATGTAGCGACCATAAGCATGCATCACTACAAGTTCTTGGCCCTTTATCTTGGTGTTTTTTTTCCAAGAAAGATATAACTTTTTTGCTCCTAGATCTCATCATCAGTATAGATGTCAGTAAAGCACGATATAAATGTCAATATTTACGTCGATAAAAGCATCAAACAAGTGATGATATAGACATCGATACAACCAGAAAAATAATATTTCTATATCGAATTTTTGAGAAAAAAACATTAACAATTTGGTTTATATATAATTTATGCCTTTTTATCTTTCACAAGATCGATTGGTGAAGAGATCAATTTCTAATGCTATCTCTGTATTCCATAAATCTTCACCCATACCATTAAAAGGTAATTTATTGGATCCATGGAAGAATTTGAGGAGATACTATCATGATGGAAAGTAATAACAAGTAAGCTTTAGAGAAAATAACACACCTACTCACATTGTTGTGGTAGTACAAATGTATCCCTAAGATTTCTCCAAAACTTAGTGGAGCCAACTATAACAAATCCACTATTGTATCTTCTTATAGTTGTGCTTGGACCATTGGTGATAACCATTCACATTAAGAATAAACATGTCAAATTGTCTAAATCTAACTCCAATTATGTCTTATATAGTTTCACAATAATCAAGATTAGAGAGAAAAACATTTAAATCGCTAGCACTAGCTCGACTCTCTGATTCAAAGTTAGCCATTACTCCACAATCAAAAGTTGTTTTCTTATCTATTCACTCCACATAAAAATGATGATCACATGGTTAAAGAAGCGTTATTTCAATTGTACATCGAGAAAATCAAATACTCAATATGGATGTGTTAGTTTGATTTACGTACATGCCAAGCACATTGTGAGATCCCTGTTCCCACCGAGCAACGGATTCGGGGTACTAGCAGCGGAAGTAGCACTTCTCGCGCGGGACAGGGGTCCCACACTCGGGGCCTCACCCACGGATATCCGGATAAGAGACTAATCCATCGGTTGTTCCAAAACCGAACCCGGAAAAACTTCCTTTATCGGAAAGCACGGGCGATTCCACCAGGATAACTTTTTACTCTAACGTAGTCAAGATCATTTCTGATCAAACTGATCCAATTGCATCTATAAGATATTTGGTCTGATCAAGGAAGAAACTTGCACTTGGATCATTGGGATCAACGCTTTTTTCCCCATTCAAGAGGCACAGCCGTTGATTTTTAGAAGATCTGGGCTCCACTTAACCTGTCCAGAAGCTCATCAATTCTGGGGAAAGGATACTTATTCTTAACTGTCAGCTGATTGAGACCTTGATTCAATCTGGTGTTTAGGTGATGATTACACGAGAAATTACATTAAACCAAGGGTAACAAATCTGTACTGAATGGTTGGAGTATCAAACCATCTCTGAATTACAAAAATATAAAGTTATAGGGATCTGTATATCAGATACCCAATGGTTAATTTAAACCCTCAATTGCACCAAAATATAGTGATTAGTGTTGATTAATCATTGATTAGTAAAATAATCCTCTGTTTTGTGTGCAAAAAAACAAAGTATGCGACGAGTCCATATCTGGGGCCTTAGAACTCAAATGAGCTCAACCCCTTTCAAGGCCATCAATAGCAATTAGTCTAGTAGAGGATTAAGCCAAGAAACACAAGATTTGACCGAAAAACAAGGTAAAACAAGATTTTTCTTCTATTTCAGAGAGGGGAATAATTACAAGAACAGAAGGGGAGGAAAGGCTGTAGTATCTCAGCCATAGCATGCCGTATAGACTGGTGATGCATGCCCAGATGAAATCGTGTCCGGGCCTGTGGAAAAGAGTGTGTGCGGCCATTGTTATCCACTCTATCTTCCACCCGAGACACAAACGGGGAATGATGGCATTTGGACTATCATACGCAGGTTCAGTAAGCAGGCTTATTTCATTCCCGTGTGTAAGAAAATCAAAGTTGATCACATGGTGAAGTTGTTCATGGCGAACACAAAAACTAGTGAATTATTAATGAATTCACAGTTCTTGGCTTAGGTGGAGTAGAGTAATGATGCATAAACACTATATATTTTTTTTCAACAAAGGGAGGCTTCTATTTATAGGAAAAATTGAGCTCCTATCCAAACAAACTGATTCTAGAATTTTCCAACTCAGTTTGGTCAATTTTTGACCATTTTTAGGTCAGTTGAGCTAACTTTTTGTAACTAGACTTAAATTAGGAGAGAGGAGAGATAAAATATCTCAATTTTTATGAGTTTAAAACTCATTCAAGCATGTGAAATATGCACCTCCTTTAAAGAACTCCTCTTCCTTACATATGTGTCATAGTTTTTTTACTAATAAACCTTGTACATTTTCAACTCTTCATCTTATGTGAAATATGCACCTCCTTTAAAGAACTCCTCTTCCTTACATATGTGTCATAGTTTTTTTTTTACTAATAAACCTTGTACATTTTCAACTCTTCATCTTATGTGAAATATGCACCTCCTTTGAAGAACTCCTCTTCCTTACATATGTGTCATAGTTTTTTTTTTTTACTAAACACGCCAGTAAGAAGACCCGCTCAGAAAACCCAAGATGCCTTGATCTCATGACACAGTAGTATCGGGGACCCAAACCCAAAGCTTCAATAACCATGGCTAAGTGGACATTGTTATGAAAGTGCTGCTGACCCCAGGGTGTTACCCTAGTTATATCTTGATAGGTCCGCCATTTGGTCTGAGCTACAGAAGTTCCCAAGTGAGGGAAAAGTGAGCGCTCATACTATTCTATAAAATCCTTCTTCACAGACTCACTTGCGTCTTGAAGGTGAGGAATCATTATGGATAAAACTAATTCTTGTTGCCAAGCCATGAAAGAGATTAAGAAAGAAAGGAGATCGATGGAAGTAAGATTACTGTGAGCGACAAGTAAAATTTACGACTTATATAAAGGAAGGAGCTAGCGTAACCTAGAAGCCAACGCCACTGAAGTTTTACCGTCTTTCCATGATTTGGGTTTGGCACATTTTTCTATAGAAGACATTAAGAACTTTGAGATGAGGAGATAAAAGAAGCTTGTAGGCTAAGTCACCTACTTTCATTGAATTCAGATAAGGTTCACAATATCTGGGGATAACTTCTTATACTCCCCAAGAGATAGAGAACTTCTTTTTGGGCCGTACTCGAATGAAAACCAAAACCGTGGTATCCAAAACACCGATTTTCACTTCTGAACTCATTGTTCTAAATCCTTAAAACAGGTGGGACTCCTGAGAAGTATTCTAGGGAAAGGGTCTTCCTTTTTTAAACAGAAACTTTCTTTTATTTTAGAGAGGGAATAATTATAAGATCAGAAAGGGAGATTCTTACTCCTGTATACCTCGAAGGCTGGGGAGGAATCTTACATTCTACCCCACTTAAAAAAGTGTGAGATGTCCTCATCTCGCAAGGTAGAGGACAACTCTTTCTCTTAAGATCCAATTTTATTCTGGGGTTGCTTATATTCTGGTCAACCCAACAGAACACTGGGATAAATATCCCTTATATAGAACTCATCATTAAATAACAATTCATTCAGATCATCATTCATATCTTTAACATGATAATGGTCCATTAGACCGAAAAGTTTCCTTCGGAACATTCCTCCACGGAAATTTCAGTTAAGCAAGTTCTCAATTTGTCATCCCTTAACTTAATCTACCGTCTCAAGTGTTAATAGTAGCAATTTGACAGCACAATCCACTAATCTCATAGTGATTTGCTGAAATCATTATCATCATCCCAGTTATGAATATCATCACAAGGACTCGTCCCATTCATCCTCATTGTGGTTTCGCTCAGCTTATTACATTTCAACTAAATTTCAGAATTCATCATTTTCCAATCAGAATCCAAATCAATTTCATCAGTTCTCAAACAGAATTAAAAATCATATCAACCACATTCGAATTCATCATCTGGATAGCATTAACGCTTATAATTTCAAGTCTTAGCTTTACTCGTATATACTGTCAGTAAAGAGCTGCAGTATACTCTCGGTATATACGGGTAGTCACGGCCCTTGGAATTATAAGGTAAATGCCATCATATCTAGGCCTCAAGCAAGTCAGGGATTCTATATAATTGCGGTACTTCCATCTGAAGACCCAATTACCAAATTACGAATTTTAGTTTGAATATCAAATTGTATGACTTATATCACGCAATTACAACCTTTTTGTGTTTCTTGATAAATTTTTGACATATTTGTCTTCTCAGTTGATCTTTATTAACCAAATGCTCTGATACCAACTGTGAGATCCCTGTTCCCACCGAGCAACGGATTCGGGGTACTAGCAGCGAAAGTAGCACTTCTCGCGTGGGACAGGGGTCCCACACTCGTTCGGGGCCTCACCCACCACCACGGATATCCGGATAAGAGACTAATCCATCGGTTGTTCCAAAACCGAACCCGAAAAAACTTCCTTTATCGGAAAGCACGGGCGATTCCACCAGGATAACTTTTTACTCTAACGTAGTCAAGATCATTTCTGATCAAACTGATCCAATTGCATCTATAAGATATTTGGTCTGATCAAGGAAGAAACTTGCACTTGGATCATTGGGATCAACGCTTTTTTCCCCATTCAAGAGGCACAGCCGTTGATTCTTATCCATAGAACAATTACTGTCCGGGATTTACTTTATCTATCGTAATAACAAAAGTTGAGTCTCGATTTATGGATCCATCAGTCCAGCCTAACCCCATCCAATCCCATGGGTTAGCCAACCGCCCAACCACTGTAGTGATGGGATCCAATTTGGAATTTGGTTAGGTTTTGTCCCGGGTACCAAGGAAAAGAGTTCCAAGGCCCCCTAGCCGGAAGTCCATGCAAACATAAAACTAGCCACACCACTTACACACCCAATATGATATTGCCTTTTTCTTAGCATCAGCTAACTTTAAAACAATCCTTTAATGAAACCATAGTAGCACTGATCACAATCTTCCAATTTTTCCGGTTGATTCATAATTTCCCATCATTCCTTCATCAGAGTATCTATGGCATCATTGGCAACTAGAACGCTCACCACCTGTCCACTCAGGGGCCTTTTCAATAGTTCCTAGCCCATAATACTCGGCAATATAATCACTTATAAAAATCAAGATGGACTCTCGAAGATCAGCAAGATCAACCAACAGATCCATAAAAAGAGCCATGGACTCATCCATTGAAGACCAGCAAGGTCAATCAACCAGATCCATGCCCGGTTTCAGAAAACAACTCTTACTCCTTGTTCCAATATCTTCCTCGACGCACGCGTGGGTATCCTAGGCGACCCAGAGCCCGAGCACCGTATGGTCAGCACCCTCTAGGATCCTTCGCAGCAGGTGACCTATGTTGAAATATACAAGTGAATAGGGTGTGTGTGGGAACAAGCTCTTGGATAGAGGCTGTAAAAGAGGAGATGTAATTGTGAAAGAACCTGTGAAAAGGTTAGGAGAATCTACTAGGAGAGAATAATGGGTAGCATGAGGGAATTTAGGAGTGTGGAGTTATTCTGGGAGATAATCAGGGAAAAGAGAAGAGGTGGAGAGAATCAGGCAAGAGGTGGAGATATTCAGGGAGTGAATCATGGAGAAATCAAGGGGATTTGATGCTTGATGTAAACACAATAAATTGAGGCATAGCCCTAATGAGAATTTGCTGGTTTTTGAGTATCCATGCCTACATTAATCTATTTGCTAATTATTCACTAATTACGTCTTAATCATTTCTTAATCACTTTGTTAATCATGTTGATTCTAGTGTATGATCCACCATAGCTCATCATTTTGCTCAAATTTCAACATGGTATCAGAGCCATGCCTAGAATCAACCAGATTTATGAGCCCATTAGTGAATTAATCAGGATTAGTAGGTAATTAGCAAAAAAATCAGTTTTTAGTGAGTTTTTCATCTTCCCCTTCACCCCCAGCCAGTGGAGGGTCTCTAGCATCTAGCACACTCAAAATTAGGGCTAGACCTTCTAGCACATAATAGCTAACATCCCTAGCTTCAAGCCTATCTACTCCACGCAACAAACCGCCGGCGGAAGCACCGAATTTTCGCTAATTAACAAGCGCCGTTTTTCTGAGCTATTTTTGACATTACTCCTTGCTCCAATCAAATTGAGCTAATTCCTCCTAGCCCAAGGGGTAATCAAGCATGCTCTACAAGCTGGTGAAGACAGAATTCAGTTTCATCAAGTCTACAGTGAGATCCAAGCTCTTCATCAAATCTGCAGGTGACTTTGGTAAAACAGAGATTAAGCTTTCAAAATTTGGTCAAATCTTGTGTTTCTTGGCTTAATCCTCTACTAGACTCATTGCTATTGATGCCTTTGAAAGCATTTGAGCTCATTTGAAGTGGAAGGCACCAGATCTGAGCTCCCCGCATACTCTATTTTCTGCACACAAACCAGAGCATTAATTTGCTAATCAGTGATTAATCAGTGCTAATCACTGTACTTTGGTGCAATTGAGGGTTCAAATTAACCATTAGGTATCTGATACAGATCCCTAAAGCTTCAGATTGCAAATCGAAGTTGGTTTGATACTCCAACCATCCCGTACAAATTGGTTACTCTCAATTTAATGTAATTTCTGGTGATTTTATGCTGATAAAATTGTTGTAATCATCTATTAAACACCAGATTGAGTTGTAAAAGGGTAGACACTGCCCTTGAATCTTGAATTTGGATCAAGAGGTAAGACCCCCTTCACATCACCATGAATTCAACACAGGAAATAGCCAAATTTAATGGAGAACAGTTTTATACATGGCAAACAAAAACCATGTATTTGCTGATGAGGAAAAATCTGTGGGGATTAGTTGAAGGGAGAGATGAATGCCCAGAGAGAGGGGAAAATGAGTGGAAGAGTAGGAATGAAAAAGCATTGGGGCTTATTGCACTCAGTTTAAATGATGAGATCATTCATCATATCACAGGGATACATTGGGCAAAAGATGCATGGGATGAACTCTTATTTGGTACACAAGCAAAAAATTCCAAGATAAATCTATTAATGCAATTCTACAAACTGGACATGAAGGAAAGTGAACCCTTAATCACACACTTGAACAAATATAAAAGTATTAAGCAACAGCTGGCAGCTATTGGCAAAAAGGTAGAAGATGATGAAGCATTAGCTGTACTTTTGAAGAGTGTGGACAAAGGAGATTATGAAAACACTGTAGCAACACTAAAGAATGTACCTGAACTGAAGATACACGAGATAGAAGCAGCTCTACTAGAGCAAGAGAGCAGAGGCAAAGAGAAGAAAGAGCTCGACTCAACAGCAGGAGAGGAAAAAGCATTCTTCACCCGAGGAGGATTCTCTCGAGGACGAGGACGAGGAAGAGGCAGAGTAGGAGGGAGGACCATCACTTGCCACAAATGTGGAAAGCCAGGACACATGGCGAGAGACTGCTACAGCAAACCCAGTGAAGAAGGAACGACATCGGCAAACTTCATGGAGGCTCCAAGGGAAGTGGAGTCGGATCATCTTTTCTGAGAGAGAGAGAGAGAGAGAGCCCACAACCCAATGTAACCTGCCCCAACAAAGTAAAACCACCTCTGAGCCACCGATGATGTAGGCCAAGTGGTAGTTGTATGTGTGAGCACTTTAGTCAAGGTCGCGGGCACTTATAGTAGCCTTGGACACATAGAGAGAGAGAGTGTCAAGGACTATGGAGTTTAGGGACTTGAGGCACTGGTCGCGGGCTATCAAGTAAGAGGGAAACTTGATACAGGGTCCAGGTGTGTTAGGATTATTCACTTGAGGGGAGGTGTTGAAATATACAAGTGAATAGGGTGTGTGTGGGAACAAGCTCTTGGATAGAGGCTGTAAAAGAGGAGATGTAATTGTGAAAGAACCTGTGAAAAGGTTAGGAGAATCTACTGGGAGAGAATAATGGGTAGCATGAGGGAATTTAGGAGTGTGGAGTTATTTTGGGAGATAATCAGGGAAAAGAGAAGAGGTGGAGAGAATCAGGCAAGAGGTGGAGATATTCAGGGAGTGAATCATGGAGAAATCAAGGGGATTTGATGCTTGATGTAAACACTATAAATTGAGGCATAGCCCTAATGAGAATTTGCTGGTTTTTGAGTATCCATGCCTACATTAATCTATTTGCTAATTATTCACTAATTACGTCTTAATCATTTCTTAATCACTTTGTTAATCATGTTGATTCTAGTGTATGATCCACCATAGCTCATCATTTTGCTCAAATTTCAACAACCTAGCGCTTTACTCATAGGCCGCTTCCTTGGTCCCTCATCCACCGTATCGGAAGCTCACCATTTTAATCGAACCGAGGGCTGGTCAAGACCTCGGTCGACCTTGCTACGCGAGACGTCCTCCATTGACTCTCCGTCCAGCAGTTGCAACTTTAACAGTTAGGTCTTCATGACCTTAATCCACAAGACGGTCAAAATTCTTCCCCAGCATTCTTGACATAAAATAGTCATTTACAAACAGTCACAAAATACAGTTTCTAAATCAAACTCTCGTCTTTCCACATTATCCCTCCTTAGTCCACATTACTTATTCCACATTCCATTCAATGTGTACTCATTCTCATTCATTTCCTCATATCGACGACACATTAATTCACATACACATTCACATTCACATCCATACATCCATATTTACATGCATACATCCATTTTCACATCCTCATTTATACATCCACATCCCATATCCACATTCATACATACACATCCATACCTCCACATTCACATCCACATTCACATCCATACATCCACATCTACATGCATACCTCCATTTTCACATCCTCATTTATACATCCACCTCCCATATCTACATTCATACGTACACATCTATATCCACATCCACATCCACATTCATATTCACATCCATATATCCACATCTACATGCATACATCCATTATCACGTCCTCATTCATACATCCACATCCATATACATACATACATCCACATCCACATTCACATTCCCATTCACATCTATACATCCACATCTACATCCACATACATACATACATCCACATCCACATTCCCATTCACATCTATACATCCACATCTACATCCACATTCCCATTCACATCTATACATCCACATCTACATCCACATCCACATTCCCATTCACATCTATACATCCACATCTACATCCACATACATACATACATCCACATCCACATTCCACATTCACATCTATACAGCCACATCTACATCCACATTCACATCTATGCATATACATCTTCATGCATACATCCCTTTCCACATTCATACATCCACACTCCCATCTCCACATCCACACATCCACGTACATACATCCACACTCCCATCTCCACATCCACACATCCACATACATACATCCATTTCCACATTCCCATTCATATAACCCCATATGCCTTCACATCTAATCTTTTACATCACATCCATTCTCGCCCTATTTCAACCCATATACATCTTATCCTATCACATACACTTCTTACCTCATCCCATACACATCTTATCAAATCTTAATTCATCTTATCACCTCATAACTTTTTCATAAGCATCTTATCACCTCTTGTCACATCTTATACACCTCTTATCACATCCTATCACATCTCATATCTATTTATAGAATACAAGAGAATTCTTATCTTTGGTATAAGATTTCTTTACACATTTATTTATGCATAAATTCTATTTAAGGAGATTAATACTTTCGAAGTAAAAATCAATCTTTTATGCATCTTCTTATGCATAAATTCAATTTGGTAGGAATTACACTTTTAGAATAAAAGAATTTCTCTTATGTATCTAAGTTATGCATAAAATCCATTTATGATGAAAATCACATTTTTAGTATAAAAGAATAAATTTTATGCATACCTCTATGCATGAAATCCAATTATAATAAAAGTCACACTTTTAAAATAAAATAATCAACTTTTATGCATATCTTTATGCATGAAATTCAAATATAATAAAAGTCACACTTTTATAATAAAATAATCAACTTTTATGCATACCTTTATGCATGAAATTCAATTATGATAAAAGTCACACTTTTATAATAAAATAATCAACTTTTATGCATACCTTTATGCATGAAATTCAAATATGATAAAAGTAACACTTTTGATATAAAAATTTATCCATTATGCATACTTCTATGCATGAAATAAAAATGATAAAAGTAACACTTTTGATATAAAAATTTATCCTTTATGCATACTTCTATGCATGAAAATAAAAATGATAAAAGTAACACTTTTGATATAAAAATTTATCCTTTATGCATACTTCTATGCATGAAAATAAAAATAAAAAAATAACACTTTTGATATAAAAATTTATCCATTATGCATACTTCTATGCATGAAAGTAAAAATGATAAAAGTAACACTTTTGATATAAAAATTTATCCATTATGCATACTTCTATACATGAAAATAAAAATGGTAAAAATAACACTTTTGATATAAAAAATTATCCATTATGCATACTTCTATGCATGAAATAAAAATGGTAAAAATAACACTTTTGATATAAAAACTTATCCTTTATGCATAATATTAAAATTCAATTTCTCCATGATTATAATGAGATTCTTTTAATTAATCCAGGATGATAATTCCTAGAATATGGTAGGAAGTCCTCTTTTTATGCTTTGAATGAAATTATTTTATGCATAATTTTTATAAAAATTTTGCCATAGCTCCGCTGCTATGACTGATAAATCTCAATTTTTCTAAGGGATAAAGCTTATCATTAAGGAAATAATTAAAATGATTCTCTAATTGGATCATTAATCCATAATGGATTGAATCATCAATATACATAAACTAAAAGCATAGAAAAAAGCCATTAATTTGGCCTCAAGCATAGCTTAATCTTGGGTTAAGGAAAAGCTTTATGAAAAGCTTCATTTGGATTGAGAATGGGTTATGAGTATGACCATTTCTTGAGTGAGAGAGAGAAATTACATAAAACCATTAGAATTTAAACATAAATAGAAATTTATGTAATTCGTTACTATCATCATTTAAAAAACCATACCAATTAAGCTTCTCAAGCTTGAGAGGGGTTGAGAAGAGAGAAACATTGATAAATTATAGAAAAGATCAATATTCACTAATTACCTTACAAATTGCTTGATTCTTTGTTCACGGTAGAGGCCCCCAACCAATCAATTGGTTAAGTATGTTGATGGAGCCACCAATGGGGATTGAAGAAAGAGGGAAGCTCCAAAAACTAGTGAATTATTAATGAATTCACAGTTCTTGGCTTAGGTGGAGTAGAGTAACGATGCATAAACACTATATATTTTTTTTCAACAAGGGGAGGCTTCTATTTATAGGAAAAATTGAGCTCCTAACCAAACAAACTGATTCTAGAATTTTCCAACTCAGTTTGGTCAATTTTTGACCATTTTTAGGTCAGTTGAGCTAACTTTTTGTAACTAGACTTGAATTAGGAGAGAGGAGAGATAAAATATCTCAATTTTTATGAGTTTAAAACTCATTCAAGCATGTGAAATATGCACCTCCTTTAAAGAACTCTTCCTTACATATGTGTCATAGTTTTTTTACTAATAAACCTTGTACATTTTCAACTCTTCATCTTATGTGAAATATGCACCTCCTTTAAAGAACTCCTCTTCCTTACATATGTGTCATAGTTTTTTTTTTACTAATAAACCTTGTACATTTTCAACTCTTCATCTTATGTGAAATATGCACCTCCTTTGAAGAACTCCTCTTCCTTACATATGTGTCATAGTTTTTTTTTTTACTAATAAACCTTGTACATTTTCAACTCTTCATCTTATGTGAGTATTTACTCATTTTTTTGGGTATCTTCTTTTACAAAATTGGATTTATCTCCTCCCTACACATGGATTGATGCTATTGGCCCATAGGAACCTTAATTGGACCATAATCCAAAAATTTTTGAAAATCTAGACCCTTAGGCTAAGGTCCTTTATACACATTTCCAATTAATTCCAATTACACATTGGAAAATTCTTTTTGAATTTCTGTTTCAGGGGAATTCATCTTAATTATAAGAGATATTTTTCTATCTAAAAATATTCAAAATCTGAATATTCTCTCTCTAGAATATTTTCTCTCTCTAGGTTAAAATAGTTAGAAACAAGGTCTTTATATTTCTGAAGAGGGATTGATTATTACAGGGGAAGATACTAGACATCCAAAAAGGGGGTGGGGAGGAATCTTACATTCTACCCCACTTAAAAAACGCGAGATGTCCTCATCTCGCAAACTAGGGTAATTTCGCAAGATGCACGAATATGAGACTTAGAGAAAAATTTTAATCAAGATTAACCACCACGAAAAGTCTCAAAGAGAGCAAGATAAGAACAAGATTTAAACTTTATTCATTCTCGAAACTTATACAGTAAAGATAGAAGAACTCTTTACACTTCCATAAGCCCGTCCATCATATGGTCACAAAAGCAGCACTCACAAGCTGCACAAGTATAAGGTAACTCATCTATGGGAATAATTCTGTTGGTTATTGCCGCACCTATCTCAGTGGTATGAGGTGATCTAACAAAAGGACCTCTGAGAGGCAAGCCAAAAACGGGGTAAAGGCATATCTTCTCATGAGGAAGAAAACACGCCAGTAAAAAGACCCGCTAAGAAAACCCAAAATGCCTTGATCTCATGACGCAGTAGTATCGGGGACCCAAACCCAAAGCTTCAATAACCATGGCTAAGCGGACATTGTTACGAAAGTGCTGCTGACCCCAGGGTGTTACCCTAGTTATATCTTGATAGGTCCGCCATTTGGTCTGAGCTACAGAAGTTCCCAAGTGAGGGAAAAGTGAGCGCTCATACTGTTCTATAAAATCCTTCTTCACAGACTCACTTGCGTCTTGAAGGTGAGGAATCATTATGGATAAAACTAATTCTTGTTGCCAAGCCATGAAAGAGATTAAGAAAGAAAGGAGATCGATGGAAGTAAGATTACTGTGAGCGACAAGTAAAAGTTACGACTTATATAAAGGAAGGAGCTAGCATAACCTAGAAGCCAACGCCACTGAAGTTTTACCGTCTTTCCATGATTTGGGTTTGGCACATTTTTCTATAGAAGACATTAAGAACTTTGAGATGAGGAGATAAAAGAAGCTTGTAGGCTAAGTCACCTACTTTCATTGAATTCAGATAAGGTTCACAATATCTGGGGATAACTTCTTATACTCCCCCAGAGATAGAGAACTTCTTTTTGGGCCGTACTCGAATGAAAACCAAAACCGTGGTATCCAAAACACCGATTTTCACTTCTGAACTCATTGTTCTAAATCCTTAAAACAGGTGGGACTCCTGAGAAGTATTCTAGGGAAAGGGTCTTCCTTTTTTAAACAGAAACTTTCTTTTATTTTAGAGAGGGAATAATTATAAGATCAGAAAGGGAGATTCTTACTCCTGTATACCTCGAAGGCCGGGGAGGAATCTTACACACATCCTCTTATGAATTTACGTACATGCCAAGCACATCCTCTTATGAATTTCATCTCTTGTTCACATTGATACTTTTGCCATCCTTTCTTGCTTTCCTTAGAGTTTGTTCTAGCCATCTAAGTGGCAAGTTGTGCAAGTTTTAGAGGATATGGAAGAAATTCGTCTTTTCCCATGCGTTTGATGTCTCCACTTGTGCCACTTTATATCTATCAAGCCATTTTTTATTTCTTGACAATTCAATATACAAGATCTATTAATCTTGTCTCGTAATGTCTCATCCATCTTACGAGTTAAAGAAAGAGCCTCAAAAATTATACAAATAAAATCATGTGAAGTGGGTTAAAATTTACACAAATGAAAGCATGCTAAGTTCTTTATATAGAATGACCAACAAAAGAAGAAGTTCTAGAGAGAGAACTACTACGTAGTACTAAACCAACTTCAACTATGAGACTAGATTAAAAATCCAAAATGTGAGTATATTTGGAAGTAAGTGTCATGCGAAGTGTGTCACAAATAAAAACATTTATACTCTTTATGCATGTATACTCTATGTATATATAGAGATCATGTATAAAGTATGCATACTCTTTATTATGAATGCATAGAGCATGTATACTCTTTATACATGCATAGAGTATGCATGCTCTCAGTATACTCTATACTCTATGCATGTATAAAGTATGCATAATCTTTATGTATGCATAGAGTATGCACTCTTTATGCATGCATACTCTTTTTGCATGTAAACTCTATATATGCATACTATTTATGAATGCATAGAGCATGCATACTGTATGAATGCATAGAGTGTAAAGTATGCACGTATCTATGCATCTATAGAGCATAGAGTATGCATGTTCTATGCATACTCTATGCATGTATAAAGTATGCATCATACATAAAGAGCATACATACTCTTTATGCATACATAGAGTTTGCATGCTCCATGCATGTAGACTCTATTCATAAAGTATAGAGCATGCATGCGCTATGCATACATACTCTATATGCATGCATAGAGCATACATAAAGAGGATGCATACTCTATGCTTTATGCATGCTCTTTATGCATATATAAAGTATACATGCATACTCTTTATGCATGTATACTCTATATGCATGCTCTATGCATACATAGAGTGTACATGCATAAAGAGTATGCATGCATTATGCATAGAGTATACATGCATAAAGAGTATGCATGCATTATGCACTATGCATAGAGCATGCATACTCTTTATGCATGTATATATATGCATAAAGAGTATGCATGCATTATGCACTTTCATAGAGCATGTTCTCTTTATGCATGTATACTCTATATATGCATAGAGCATGCATAAAGTATGCATGCTCTTTATGTATGCATAAAGAGCGTGCATACTCTTTATGCATGCATACTTTATGTATGCATAGAGCATGCATACTCTTTATGTATGTAAACTCTATGTATGCATAGAGCATGTATAAAGTATGCATGCTTTTTATGTATACACAGAGAGCATGGATAAAGCATGCATGCTCTTAATGTATGCATAAAGAGCATGCGTAAAGCATGCATACACTTTATGAATGCATAGAGTATGGTGCATGCATGTATAGATGTGTACATAGGTTAATTTTTAAAAGTTTTAGATATTTCAAAGTTTTGGATAAAGCATGCATGTATAGATATATACATAGGCTAATTTTTAAAAGTTTTGGATATTTCAAAGTTTTGCATAAGCTAATGTTTCTTGTTTATTTTGGTTGGTTCTTTGTTTCTAGGTTTTCTTTGTTGAGGCTTAGAAGAAAGTAAGCTCTTAAGGGTAAGCTCTCCATAAGCAAGTAAGCTTTACGGGTAAGCTTTAAACACACCATATTTTCATATGACGTAGAGCCAGGTGCTGTGAGAGAATCTACTTTATTTATTTTATGCATGCATAGTCTTTATGTATGCATAGAGCATGCATACTCTTTGTGAAGCACTCCTATGTAAAATTTTCTCCATTTGATTTGAATTATGGGTATAACTTATTGATGCCAAGTACAATTGAATTACCTCAGAAGACACCCAATGCAGCTAAATTTCTATCTCAAATGGAGTTAAATTTAGCTAAAGCTCGAGATTATATCTGTCAGGCGGCGACGGATCGAGCAGTTAAGTATGCTAATCCCAAGTGGATAGCTCGTTCTTTTAAAGAGGGGGAGAAAGTGTTTTTACTTGTTTTCCTCAGAGAATTAAGATGCTTCGTGCAGGTAAATCTACTAAGTTGTTGCCTAGATATTGTGGGTCATGGATGATTTTAAAACAATTAGAGATGCGGCTTATAAGTAAGACTTACCACATGACTATTGTGTCCACCCGATATTTCATGTGAGTTGATTGAAGTGTTATCTTACGATAGTGATAATTTAGTTGATGGGGTATGATTGCTTTGTAAGAACCTGATCAAGAAGATCATGGACCATAACAGATCCTGGAACAAAGAGAAAGATGATGACGAAATTGTATTCTTCAGGAGTTTCTTGTAAAATCGAAAGGACATCCCTTAACAGATGCAACTTGGGAAATGGAGTTTTAGTTTCATAAGCGTTATCCTCAATTTGTCTCGAGGACGATGGTTCCTAAAGGGGGAAAGAATGTTACGACTCTTACATGTGGCAACGCATGGGAGTTACACATGGCAACATGTAGGATTCATACACGCTGATACGTGGGATTTACATGCCAGTAATGCGTGGGACACGTGGGCATTGTGTGGGAAAAACAACGGCGGCATACTCTTGCACATCACTACTTATATTAATAAGTGTAAAAGGGTAATGTTCATGGGTAATGGTTACAAGCCAAAGAACCAGTGATGTGTAGCATGGGGGTACCAGTAGGGACACATGGGGCCTGTAAGTATGGTGTGTGGTCGGTAAGGTACACACTGGTGGACACCCGGGATCACTAGTATATAAAATGGTTGGGTGGTTAAACATGGTATGCCCAACTAGGTTTGTTTGAGCTATCTTTGAAGTCCTTCTTCTTTTATCTTACGTTTTTTTACATGAGGCTAGTTTTCACAAAGTTAGGTTGCCTTTCATGTACGTCTGACATGCGCTGTCACGCGGCAGCGAGTCCAATAACACGAGCGTCCTAGTGAGAACCTACTCATCCACACATGATCTTTTGGCCCCCGACTTTGTCTCTATAGTGGGCACCTAAAAGAGCTCAAACCACCCGACCACCCCCGAGCTATCTCACTCGCACTCTCACTCTCGCGAAAAACTCACACTTACACTCACACTCACACACGCACTCTCACTCGCGCTCACAAACTTCTTCCTCTTCGGTTTTCTCTAAGTTCCTCTTCTTCCCACCACGAAAAGCCAAAAGTAGCCCTTTTTGGGCTTTCTCGAACCACGTGCCATATTTTTGGTGATGTAGTCCTTTTTTGGAAAAGCATGTTCGAGAAGCCTTCTTCACATGCGGTCATCATTCCCATGAGATTACGCTTTCTTTTAACACCGGGAAATCGACCCTTTCTCATGGTGCGCCACTCACGCCTTCGATGACCTGATGAGGATGCTTGATAGCTCATCTTGAACGTTCCATCCTTCTCTTCGACTTTGTATTTGTTCGTCCGAGGCTAAATTTTTATCCTTGACCTTCGTTTAGGACCTGCAATGTCTCGACACAAAAACCTAGACACCTTTTTAGCATAAAACCACTCTAGAGTCACCAAACGGATGTGAAATAATGCGAATCACAAAATTTTCACTCAAGCAAAGTTATTCTACGTACAAAATGGAAAAACTCTCTCATACAAAACTTCTCCTAATTCCACCTCTAACCTAATCAAAACTCACCCAAAAAAATGGCAACTACCTAAAAATGACCAAAACCAAAAAATTTCCTACAACACAATTTTTTTTCTAAACACGTTAGATGTCCTAACAAAGCGTTCTACACACTTTCCTCCACCATGAATTTCCGAAAAATATTTATACGAAATTATGAAGCATCATAATTGCCCCTTCTTTGAGAACTCTGTCCTTAGAGTTTAAATAAAGGAAATTTTGCATGCAAAGAATCTAAGTCTACCCATGAAGCATCTTCTAAGGGATATACATCCCACTTAACCAAAACTTCAAGTTACTCTTCTTAGGAATGACTTTCAAAAATACCATATCACCGGCTTTGAACTCACGAGGTGCATGCTTTTGGTCATAATAGAGTTTCTAGCTATGCTGAGCCTTCTTGATACATTCCCAATAGACTTGACTTCCTTATCTATCCTCATCTCTTTAGAAACCTCAACTCGGTTCTCTAGGTCTGAAAAGTTAATTGGTGTATGATAATTTTGTCCATAAACAGTCTTGAAAGGTGCCATTTGGATGGAGCTATGCTATGAACTATTGTAAGCAAACTCTGCTAAAGGTAAGATCTTATTCAATCCAATTGTTTTGCTTTTTATTAACATACATTCTAAGAATATCCTCTAACACTAGGTTTACTCTCTCAGTTTTCCCATCTATTTGAGAATGAAATAATGTGCTCATCCTGAGCTCAGTACCCAATGGCTCTAAATGTGCTCATCCTGAGCTCAGTACCAATGGCTCTAAATGTGGCTTGCCAAAAATTAGATGTGAACTTTAAATCCCTATCATACACTATACTTTGAGGCATACCATGTAAACGAAAAATTTCTTTCACAAACAACCTGGCTACCTCAAGAGCACCATATGTCTTCTTCATAGAGAGAAGAAATAAGCCATCTTCGTCAAAAAATCGACAACTACAAAGATAGTGTCATATCCTCCTCTAGCAGTGGGCAATTTAGTGATAAAGTCCATTGAAATCGATTCCCACTTCCTAGAAGGAATGTATAACGGTTGCATTTGACTTGGCATTCCATGTTGTTCAATCTTCACTTGCTGACAATGCAAACACTCTCTACTATAGTGTTGGACATCACTCTTCACACTAGGGCAAAAGAAACCCTTTTGGACCTTACTATATGTTTTGTTATATCCAACGTGTCCAGAAAATGGTGCGTCATGACAATCATGAAGAATTTTGGCCTTAAAAGAGAATTCATTATTAGGCACACAAAGTATCTCATTATAGTACAAGTCCCCCTTGACCAAATGAAAATTTTCCTCAACCCTCTTAGATGGAGTCTTGGCAATTCTCTCTAAGATGCTCACATAAAAGGGATCTCTCTCAATTTCAGCTCTAATGTCTTCCATTATGTCCGAGCGAACGACAATCAAGGCATTAATCGAGGGTCGCCTACTCAAAGCATCAACCACCTTGTTCTCCTTCACAATGTACTTGATCTCAAAATCAAACTCGCATAACTCCTTTGTCTATTCACTCAACAAAGGTTGAGTGAATAGATATTTTAAACTTTGATGATTAGTCCAAAGTTCAAACTTAACACCAATGTCTCCAATGCTTAAGCACATGCACAACTATGACCAACTCAAGGCCATGGGTAGGATACTTCTCTTCATGGCTCCTAAGCTTCCTTGACTCATATTCTACTACTCGCCCATCCTGAGAGAGAACACACCCAATTTGTGTTCCGCTTGCATCACAAGGTACTACAAAAGGTTTCCCCATTTTAAGTATTTTCAAAACATAGTTCTCTGCAACCTTAGATTTTAATGTATCAAAAGCTACTTAGCACCTTTCATCCCAACTAAACTTTTTTTCTTGCTTGGTCAAATCGGTCAATGGAGAAGCTATCTTGGAAAAGTCTCTAATGTGTTTTCTCTCGAATTGTGCCAATCCTACGAAGCTCCTCACCATCACACACCTAGGTCTAGGCCATTCCTTAATCAATTTATTCTTCTCGGGATCTATATGGATACCCTCCTTAGAAATGACACAGCCTAAATACACAATCTTGTCCTTAGCAAAGAATCACTTGCTTATTTTTCCATATCCATAGTGGGTAGCTATTTCCTTCCAATTTTATTAGGAACATGCTTTATTAGCTTTCAGCTTACTAGTCTATTGACCTGCGTGTTGTTGCAGTAGCGGGTCCAATAACATGAGCGCCCTAGTGAGAACCTACTCATCCACACCCCCGATATTGTCTTCATAGTGGGTACCTAAAAAAATAAATTAGAGTAGCTTTTCCTTCCAGTTTTATTAGTGGGTATTAGCTTTTAGCTTACTAGTCTATTGACCCGTGCATTGCTGCGGTAGTAGCAGGTCCAATAACACGAGCGCCCTAGTGAGAACCTACTTATCCACACATGATATTTTGGCCCTCGACATTGTCTCCATAGTGGATACCTAAAGAAATAAATTAGAGTAGCTTTTCCTTCCAGCTTTATTAGCAATAACTTTTATGAGCTTTTAGCTCACTAGTCTATTGACTCGCGCGCTAACACGAGCACCTTAGTGAGAACCTATCCACACATGATCTTTTGCCCTCGACATTGTCTCCATAGTGGGTACCTTAAAAAATAAGGTCTATTGACCCGCATGCTGCGTGGCAGTAGTGGGTCCAATAACACGAGCGCCCTAGTGAGAACCTACTCATCACACATGATCTTTTGGCCCCTGACATTGTCTTCATAGTGGGTACCTAAAAAAATAAATTAGAGTAGTTTTTCCTTCTAGCTTGCACTGCTACGGCCCAATGGGTCCAATAACACGAGCGCCCTAGTGAGAACCTACTCTTCCACACCCTCGACATTATCTTCATAGTGGGTACCTAAAAAAATACATTGGAGTAACTTTTCACTCCAGCTTTATTAGCTTTCAACTTACTAGGCTATTGACTTACGCGATGTTACGGGCAACAGGTCCACTATGAGACATGTGCTGCTAACTTTTTTGAGAAAATGAAGAGAGAGAGAAACTAAGCATGGGAGTTTATAGTGTACCCTTAAAAAAAAACTACGATTAAGATCACACATGATATTATGATAGCTCTAAAAGGCTGAAATAGGATAGCTGAAACACTTTTAAGTCTGAAGTAAATCGGAACCGTTGGTATGAGATCGGTCGGTCTCGATCCTCTTAATCGACGTGGCCATCTTGCTCGATGCAACTTTAAGCTCGTCATTGTTCGCGAGTCGAGTCTTTCAGTTTCCGAAGTATCTGCTAAAATTCTTGTGCGCGTTTGTCTACCTGGCAACGATGTCGTCTCCAGCCGAGTAAGCTCGCTAATCATTCATTAATCCTTGTTAATCACTGTACAGTCCACACTTTTGTTGGAAAATTATTGTCAACAAGTGAAAATCTGAAAGCTAATCCCGATAGCGATTGCATCCATTAAGTGTTTCCTCTGGTTTGTAAGGGTTTTGGTCTGGCGGCTATACAGCTTTACACACACACACATGCTCATAGATTTGGCATCCGCAACTGCATTTTTTTTCGGTGCCATTAGCGAAATTTCCTGTTTTCTAAAAAGTAAATCGATCCAGTGCTTCCCTGTCTTGTATATATAAAATATCTCTCTTTCAAATGTCCTTTTTTTGGGAGAATTTTGCAGCTACTACAAATCACTACCCCCTGTGAGCAAGGCATATGGAACCATCTGTTTTCTCACCACACTGGGATATCAGTTGGGCCTAGTGAACGTGTCTCTTATATTCATGGATTATGAAAAGGCCTTCTTTCAGCTCCAGGTGCTCTTTAAAACCCTTCACTGTATTAAAAAAAAAACTTTAGTTCTTCTTTATATTAGCAAATACAAACATTTTTAATAATACACTGCATTATGCTCTTTTATTCAATTTATGTTTTTTTAAAAAATGCATATATACAAATATTATTGAATTTCTCAGCCTTCAACATGGTTTTTTAGATGGCTTCTTGTTTGCCTTTTGCAGATCTGGCGGCTGTTGGCGAATTTTCTTTTCTTGGGTCCATTCTCCATATCATTTGGGATACGGCTATTGATGATGTAATACCATCATTATACTTGTAGATGGTTTGTAATTTTCAATAATGAATACTTTTAAGACAAGTTGACATGCTAAGGTCTTTATAGAAGGTCATGTTTAGTTAAATGAGTACAGGGCCATAGTAATCATGACACATGCATCTGAGGCCTGATGCATGTCAGTGGTCACACAGCTTGTTGTTGCAGGCATGTCTTTCTTCAGCCAGCCAAGGTTCTATCAGTTGCATGTGCTGTTCTTGGTTCTGCATCATCTGAATGATCATGTTTGATCGAAGATGCCTATGGTGGTTTTTGCGTTTAGGGAGGCAAATCTCCTCTGGGGGAGAGTCTTACTTTGCTGACATGAGAAAGGTTGAATCCGGAAACAAGTTTCTGCTCCTCCAAGCAATACATTCTGCACCTGCAATCAGGGGGGGCTGAAGGCTTGGCTGAGGGAGTCTGGATTATTTGTTGATCTGCAGCAGAGGACGCATAAATCGGGCATTTTTGCTCCCGTCTCACCAGCCCGGGTGCCTTTCCAAGGATGGTCTGCAAAAGAGCCGTAAGCAGGCCCTTAAATCTGCTCCAGTTGGTCCAACTGTCTTCCAGTCTTCTCATAGGTCATGGCCTCCAGTAAGATCGATCTCCTGTCATAGGACTCTAGGAGTTTCATTCTACTTTAGTGCACCCTTCGCTCAGTGGCTCCCGTCTTCTTCTCTCGAAACGTTAACACAAGTATGTGTCATGTACCTAACAATCCTAGGGATTAGGGCCTAATCTGGTCAGGGTTGGGGAGCCCTCAGATTAGGGGAAGGCCACATGCAGGTTACAGGTGGCTAGGGTTCATCTAGGGCTTTACAATTGGAATCAGAGATTGTGTGATTACGAAAGCTGAAAGGTTTACAGGGTTTGCGTGTCTATTTTGTGCTGTGACTGGTCATCTTGTCCAGGTATCTCTTGGTCACCATGCTTTTGTTTGATTTGCAAATCAGGTAAGTGTTCTCTTGTTAGAGTTGCATGAAGGAACTTGTGGTTTCTGTGCAGAGAGAGAGAGAGAGAGAGATGCGCATTTGTGAAGGTTTGCTGTCTTGGAAACCCTAACTGACCCTCAAGTGTAGAGCACCCTTGCCCTTTTGTTGTTGGCTGTTGTTCTGTTGGAGGTCGACTGAGTGCTGGTACGTTGTGTGTGCTGTGGAAAAGCCTTGGGCATCTTTGCTCTTGTCGATAGTTAGGCAGCAAGGTTAGCCTCTTTGCATGGAGGTGCCTGTTTAACACCAGCAGCAGCAGTGCGCATGTGTGCAGTAGGACAGCAGGTCGATGGCTGATGGGAGGTCAACACGATGATAGCATGCCACAGGTTAGCGTATCTGTGAGCTGCATTGAAAAGGGGCGGTAAGGGTGTTGTGCAAGCGTGTGGGTCCTGTCTATATAGGCAATCGTACAGGCAGGTGCACGGTCGGCTTGTTTAAAAAGCCACAATATTTTTGGCACTTGCTAAGGGTGGCGAATGAAACCGATCCCGTCAAGTGGGAATAGACTCCGTTGGACACCCACACGCGTAATAGCACAACTTAATATCACAATTTGAAATGGACAACTTAATAACAATTGAAAATTGAAATGAAATGAAATGTTGATAGATGGACACCAGCACTGGGGCCGGAACGGGCCGACCCCCCCCTCAATATATGATATATTATTGGGAGTATTTAACAAATACAATGCTCCATGGGTTCAATGAACCAGATGATGTCCATGTACAACTGAGATGAATACAGTACCAAACAAGAGGCTCGAAGTAGATTTTCGAAGGAGAGTGACCACTTGAGTGGTCCAGTCTCTACGGTCCTGTGCCTTCACTGGAATCCGCGGAGAGCGCCCCACTGGTGTTCCAGGACCACGCACAAACAGGCGCTCCTGTACTAACACCTGGCTCTCTCGATCTCGGCACCTTTGGACCGTGGTTCTCCAAAAGCTTGGACTACCTGGCATCGAACAGGTGTTAGAGGTAGAGAGAATCCTTTATCAGATTTACAACAAAGTTCTTTACTTAAATCTGAATTCACTTACTTGTAGCTCGCTAATGGAAGACAAATACCCAAGGTGTCTGTGTGCAGCTACTAGAGGTGGACACCAGGGCGCAGGAGCCTGCCGAGGAGGAGGAGGAGGAGCTGCCTGTGTAGAAGGTGTAGCCACCTAGGAGGTGTAGAGCCGCCTGTAACCGCCTATGGAAGGGAGGTGCAACCCCACGCAGCCGCTTGTAGAGGGGAGTGCAGCCCCACGTAGCTGCCTATAGAAGAGGAGTAGCTGCCTGTTGTGGAGGAGATGCAACCGCCTGCAAAGGATGAAACAGCCGCCTGTTGAAGAGGAGACAGTCGCCTGCTGTAGAGAAGAGGCAGCCGCCGGCAAGGGAAGAGGAGGCGGCGCAACCGCCAGCTGAAGAGGAGAAGGTGCAGAGGCCGCCTGGCTGCAGCCGCCTGCAAAGGAGAGGGCACAGCCTGCTGGGGAGCATGCGCAGCCGCCTGGTGATGCAACCAGGTGGTTACTACTCTCCTCAGGCTGTGCCTCCACCCTTGTAGCCGCCTTCAAGGGTGGAGGCACAGCCTGAGGAGAGTAGTAACCACCTGGCTGCAGCCGCTTGGTGATGCAGCCGTCTGAGAGCCAACGAGGGAGATGATCGCCGGTTCTATGCTTTTACGGGTGGGGTGGTCGCTCTCTTTTGTAGAGGTTGGAGAGGAGTTACACGACCACAGCTGGCCGGCTCCCCAAGCTTGCATGGGGGCGGCCAGCTTCAAAGTGTGGTGTGGGTAGGTGGCCATGCACCCACCCCCACACACATAAAGGGTTAAGTGTGGGGGTTTCCCTCCCCACCTTGGTCCATATGTGGGTGCTCCTAATGGGTGCCCACTTTTAAATGAATGTGAACTTACAACCTTATACAATGAAAGGTTAGAAAGGAAAGCTATTTAACCAACAAGTGCAATACACTTACCACCTGTTCACACGCAACAAAACTCGTCAGAAGACAGAGCAAACTTCACGACTCACTGGCAGGCGTCCCCGCTCAGTAAGTGGCACGTCAAACAGGCAAACACAAGAATACAAGTCATGCGAAAACAGTTTAAAACATGCAAAACATGAGTGCATGTGCAAATAGTATCATGGACATATCTCCCGTTCATGGAACAAGTACAAAACATCTGTCGGGCACAAAAATGGCACGACATAAAACATAAATCCTGGTCTTCCTATGGAGTGACAGTCCCATAGGTAAAACACAGTTCCAGGCACGAGCCTCCCTATGGAGTGACAGTCCCATAGGCAAGACGGGGCACAAATACTGGCTCTTCCATGGCGTGACAATCCCATGGATAGAACACAATCGAGATCAAACACGGGTGGCACCAGTCTGGGCACCAGTCTGGCTCCCGCCGTCCATGTTAAGCAAAAATATTGGACCCTTCACATGAGCACCTCGAGTGAACGAGACACAAATCTGGAGATGGACCAAATGGTCGGCCAATTGGTGACATCCCCCCGGGCTTCTAAAGAGTTGTCCTCAACTGAAAAGCCTCAAGATATGCCTGCAACAACTGTGGGTAGTCAATAAAATAATCCTCATTTACCCACTTTGCATCAATGGGCAAATGATTCTTGAACTTCACAAGGTATCTCCTGGAAAGTTTTCCTGTAGGTAGCTTTCGCTCCTTGTGAAAGACAATCTGTTCTGGCTGGAGGATCTCCTCAAGCTCATTAATCTCTGGCGGATCTTCTATGACAGGCTCGTCAGGATCTGGCCCCACATATTTCCGAAAAAGACTCACATGAAATGCGTTGTGAATCTTCCAGTGACTAGGTAAAGCAAGCCTGTATGACACTTCATTGATCTTTTGAATCACCTTGAAGGGTCCATAATAGCGAGGAGAAAGCTTAGGATATGATCCTTCTCGTGCTGGACTCTTCCGAAGCCTAGCCTTCTCAAATTTCAGCAAAACCCAATCACCTTCTTTGACTTGCATGTCCCTTCTATGCTTGTCAGCAGCCATTTTATGCTTATCTTGTGACCTTGCAATGGCTGTCCGCACCTGAGCAAAGGCTACATCCAAGTCACGAACATATTCATCAGCTGCAAAAATCTCATCCTTTGTGCGAAGGATGGGTGGCAATACCACTCTGCCATAAATAATCTCAAACGGAGCCTTTCCCGTGGAGGCATGGATCGTATTATTGTAGGCAAACTCAACAAGTGGAAGATACTTCTCCCATGCAGTCTTTTGATCTGCCACATAACAATTCAACAAATCCAACACGGCTGAATTTGGAGCTTCACTTTGGCCATCCGTTTGGGGATGATAAGCTGATGAAAACTCAAGTTTAGTACCCATGTTATCAAATAAAGCCCTCCAAAAGAGGCTCGTAGTCCTAGGATCTCTATCCCCAACAATGGATTTAGGCATACCATGATGCTTGAAGATATTAGCAAGAAAAAGCTTTACCGTATGATCAACTTTAATGGTTTTCTTGACGGGCAAGAAATGAGCTTGCTTGCTAAACCTGTCCACAATGGTCCAAATAGCATCATTTCCATGTTGGGATCTAGGCAAGTCCATAATAAAATCCATAGTAATACTTTCCCAAGGTGGCGAGGGAATAGACAATGGCTGAAGCAAACCTGGAGGTTTTTTGCCTGTCAAATTTCACCTTTTGGCAAGTAATACATGCACGTACATAAGCCTCAATGTCTTTACGCATGCTTGGCCAAAAGAAATCTCTCTCGATCATGCATGTAGTGGGCATGATACCTCTATGACCAGCATAAGGTGGAGCGTGACATTCCTCCATAACCTTTGGACGCAAATCCTTCACCACACATAGGCAGTTATCCTTCATAAGATAACCCTCGTTGATAACATAAGAGACATGCGAGTGACCAGCCATCAAATCAGTCCATATATGGCAAAAATCAGCATCCAAATGATACAAATTACGCATAGCAGATAAGTCCCCATGAGAGGCCACTGAAACTGCAGCCACATAAGGCCTCCTGGATAATGCATCTGCCACCATATTTTTCTTTCCCGGAGTATGTACAATCTGAAAATGAAACATGAAAAGAAAGTTTGCCATTCTCATCTGCTTCTCTGAAAGCTTTGTTTGAGATAGAAAGTATCTCAAGCTTTGATGATCTGTCTTGACTACAAATTCAGCCCCAAGAAGATAGTGTTTCCATATCTTTAAGGCATGAATTACAGCCAAGAGCTCTTTCTCATAGATATCCATATCAAGCTCAGCATCATGCGAACGACGGCTCTCGTATGCAACTGCATGTCCTTCTTGATTTAGGACAGTCCCTATACAATCGCCACAAGCATCACATTCTACTACGAATGATCTTTGCAAGTCAGGAACAATCAAGACGGGTCCACATATGATAGCATTCTTGAGCTGCAAGAAAGCATCCTGTTCTTTTGAAGTCCATTTGAAAGTGGTTTTCTTCTTTGTGAGATCATGTAGAGGGATGGCTATCATAGCAAAATGCCTTATGAAACGCTTATAATATGAACATAATCCCAAAAAACTACGTACTTGATGTACGTTTTGCAATTCTGGCCAATTTTGAATGGTTTCTATCTTTGCAAGATCCATTGTTACTCCATCCTTGGATACAATGTGACCCAGATAATGTATCTCTGAAAGGAAGAACTCACTTTTCTTGGCATTAATGAAAAGTTTATGCTTCCGCAACTCTTCGAACATTGTGACCAAATGAGTTCTACGTTTCTGCTCATTCTTGGAGAAAACCAAGATATCATCAAAGAATACTTCTGTAAATTTGTGATGGGGTCGGAATATCCCATCCATCATACGATTAAACGTGGCAGGAGCATTGGTGAGACCAAAAGGCATTACCAAAAATTCATATAATCCAAAGGCTATCCTGAATGCAATTTTATGGACATCTTGTGGCACCACTCGTATTTGGTGATAACCACTCTTCAAATCAAGACGGCTAAAACAAGCCGAACCATCAAGCTTATCCAAAATGTCATCAATACGCGGAATTGGGAATCTGTTCTTGATGGTAAACTTATTTAAAGCTCGATAGTCCACACACATGCAGAATGACTTGTCTTTCTTTTGGACAAGAAGCACAGGAGAGCAATAAGGTGAGGAACTAGGCTGAACCAAACCTTTCTCTAAAAGCTCATTTACCTGCTTCATGATCTCTTCTTGTTGTGCGGCACTCACACGGTATGCGGGTTTGTTAGGTGGAGAATTACCTGGCACAAGATCTATGCGATGATCTTCGGGCCTTTGGGGAGGTAATTCACCTGGCTATGCAGCAGCAAAACAGTCGTTGAATGCATGAAGAAAATTCAGCCTATCATAAGTCATAGCATCCACATTTTGTTGACTTGGTACAATGCTATCACAAACAAAAACCAAGTACGCAAAAAGACTCCTTTTCATTGCTTTATTAATTTGGATGTGAGATACAAGTGGGATGGAATCCCCTTGTTTGCCAGCATCAATGAAATGCATGCGGCCTCTACGCATAAAAGAAATCATGTTGGTCTTGTACTCTTTGCGGGGCTCAAGTCTATGATGCCATGGCTTGCCCGATAATACATCACATCCATTTAGTGGTGCAACTAAGAAATGTTCATTATCAAGGTAGCCCTGGATATGTATGCGCAGCTTTCCTATTAGTGGGGTAATCTGCACCTCTTTACCAACAAAAGCAGCTTCGGCTTCAATCTGAGGTCCCATGTTCTCAACCTCAATACCCAAAGCAGCTGCCGTTTATATAGAGATGAAGTTATCGGTTGCACAGTCATCAAACATGAATAAGGCGGGTTGATCCTTGATTTGACCCCAAGCCTTGCATACCATCCGCTCTTTTGCATTATGATTTGTGTTTCCCTACACATCCGGAACTGCATGTACATTAGCCTTGGTCTGCTTGTCCTCGTGCTTTGGTTTGCGGTCAGGGCATTGTCGAAACATGTGCTCTTTGCTGCCACAAGAAAAACATTTTCCCTCCTTGGCATATTGCTCTCTTTGCTCCGGGGTCAAGCCAAATTTGTTCTTCTTTGGGCCCTGATCTTTAGATGAGGTATTTTCAACTTTACCTCCCTTGTGGGTCTCCCGGAAGTTCTTTTTAGGTGGCTGTCCACCTTCTTGCAGATTTGGGACAGCCTTGTCTTTCCCCTTTGAACCGCCTTGATCTTGCTTAATTTTGAGCACCAATTGCTCCGTAGCAAGAGCAGAGGCTGTAAGCTGTTGCAAAGTATGTTTCGGGTGCAATTCAATGCCCGAACGATAAGCTAGTTGCAATCCGGAGCGAAACTTCCTCTTTCTTTCATCCTCAGTGATTTGCGTAAAGGAAGTTACCTCAAGCAACACTTTCCAAAACTTGTTGACATACTGTTGCACACTTTCAGTATCTCTTTGCTCAAGTCTATCCCACTTTTGGGTGAGAGTTTGCTCCGCATTTGGTGGCAAGAACTGAGCATAAAATCTGTCCTTAAACTCTTTCCAGGTGCACTTGGGGTCTTTGGTGATCTTTTCAGTGATCCACCAATGAGCAGCGGTCCCCTTCAAAAACATGCTAGCATCGCGTACTTTAGACTTCTCAGTGAAGTCCTCATCGCTAAAAGCAATGTCAAACTGTGCCACAAATGCTAACACTTTGGAAGCATCATGCTCTCGATGAAAAACATCAAACTTAACGGACTTGTCACCTGCTTTAAATTCCTTGAGCTTCCTGGCATGTGGCTCATGGTCCTCTCTTTTTCTTTTCCCCTTATCCAACGGGGCAGTCCTATTTGCATGGGCTCCATGAGCCATCATGGAAGTTTCATGAAGCACGGTGGCATGTGCTCCACGAACTTGAGAATCAGATGCATGTGACTTTCCTGCATAAGGCAATATCTCTCCATGAGACAACTCAGTAGGCAAAGCTCTTCTAGTGGCAGACCTGTCATCCCTACCATGGGATACATGTCTTGAATGCATGTGACCATCATGCTCTCCATGAGCACTAGCATACATATACCTGTCAGGCTTTGGAGAAGATGCATGACGAGAGGTGACTGTCACCTCTTCCTTTTGCATAAATGACCTCAACCTTTGGGATGCGGGATCTCCATGCTTCAAGCGAGGTGGATTTCTGAATTTCAGCTCTCCATCTTCCCCCTCTTTGATGTCACCTTTGCGGAGGAGATAGGAAAGTGCCAACTCCCTTGGCTTCTTGCCCACTTCCCGTGCCATGGACTCAAAAGTCACATCTACCATTGCATCGGCTTTCCTTGCTTCAATGGCACTTTGCACATGGGAATCTTCATGCAAAAATTTCAGCTCTTGCTCTTGTGCTTGCAAAAGCTTTCTCATATGCTCCATTTCAGCCCTCATTGCATCAGGCTCTTCTTCTTGCATGACTGTCTTTCCTCGAGACAGTTGTCCCTTTGAATCACTATCATTTACCCTTTCAAGGGGCTTGTGCCTTCCTCGTAGAGCATCAGAACCACGCGAGGCACTTGATGGGCCCCTCGAATTAGGCACTTCCAAAGGGTTGCCTTGGCTGTCCATTGTGTTAAGTGTGCTAGAAGCGGGGTGTCCAATACACAGGTTCGTTTCCCCACTAAGAAGAGGGAAATAACCGTGCTCTGATACCAATGAAACCGATCCCGTCAAGTGGGAATAGACTCCGTTGGACACCCACACGCGTAATAGCACAACTTAATATCACAATTTGAAATGGACAACTTAATAACAACTGAAAATTGAAATGAAATAAAATGTTGATAGATGGACACCAGCACTGGGGCCGGAACGGGCCGACCCCCCCTCAATATATGATATATTATTGGGAGTATTTAACAAATACAATGCTCCATGGGTTCAATGAACCAGATGATGTCCATGTATAACTGAGATGAATACAGTACCAAACAAGAGGCTCGAAGTAGATGTTCGAAGGAGAGCGACCACTTGAATGGTCCAGTCTCTATGGTCCTGTGCCTTCACTGGAATCCGCGGAGAGCGCCCCATTGGTGCTCCAGGACCACGCACAAACAGGCGCTCCCGTACTAACGCCTGGCTCTCCCGATCTCGGAACCTTTGGACTGTGGTTCTCCAAAAGCTTGGACTACCCGGCACTGAACGGGTGTTAGCGGTAGAGAGAATCCTTTATCAGATTTACAACAAAGTTCTTTACTTAAATTTGAATTCACTTACTTGTAGCTGGCAAATGGAAGACAAATACCCGTGGTGTCTGTGTGCAGCTACTAGAGGTGGACACCAGGGCGCAGCAACCTGTCGAGGAGGAGGAGGAGGAGTTGCCTGTGTAGAAGGTGTAGCCACCTAGGAGGTGCAGTGTCACCAACCTGGACATTTCCGAGTCTAAAAGGGAGACGTGGTGGACTCCAGGATGTTTAAATATTTGGAAAGTACAAGCTTTGGGAATGGGGGATTATCCTAGAATACAAAGGACCACACTCCTAAAATTTAGGAGAGTTGCTATTTTTGGCCCGACTCCGATGGAAATTCTATTCGCGTCATTACATCTGGAATTGAGGAGATACCAAGAGTTGGCAAAGTGCCTATGACAGAATGTCTACCAGTTGGGATATTTTTAGAGATAAAGTTTATGGAAGGACCCATCTCTTAGATTGGGACATGTGGCAAGAAAGTGGACCAAAGTGAGACAAGTGGCTTGACACTTGTTAGAAAGTGGATCAAAGTGAGACAAGTGGCCTCACACTTGTCACTTCAACTATTGTGTGTCTCCCCACTTGTCATTGTAGCCTTCTCTTGCCATTTTAGCTCATGGGAGGCCCAAATCTATAAATTGGAGCCCTCTGTCTTCATTAATGGAGGCTCTCTTGCTGCACACTAGCCTCTACCACCGTTACAGGCTGCCCTAATGATGGCTACTCTCTCTCTCTCTCTCTTGAAGGCTGCCCATGAAGAATACCGGCTGTTGGGGACTGTTTTGGAGGCTTCCATCGCGAAGAAATACTAAAGGCAAGGGTATTTAATCATTTATTATGATTTCTAGCCATTGTACTTGTTGCACCAGCATTTGTACTTGCTGTACCTGCCATCGTACCGGTTGTACCAGCCACTGTACTTGCTGTACCAGCCACCGTACCGGCTATACCAGCCATTGTACTTGATGTACTAGTCATTGTACCCGCTGTACCAGCATTTGTACTTGCTATACTAGCCATCGTATCGGCTGTACCAGCCATTGTACTTGCTGTACTGACTGAATGGAGAGTTGTACTTGGTGTACCCTTTCTATTGCATGAAGACCCGTGGTTTTTGGGAAAGGATCAGTACCCACACGGAGGTATATGGATTATATTGTTGGCTCGGCATTTCTATAGGCTATGTTCCGGCTTGGTTGCCTTGTGTTGGGCTGTGTTATGGCATTTGTATAGGGATAATCCGGCATCTCCCGTGGGGAGAGTAAGGCCCTCAAAGCTTGTACATGATATTATTCTCCTTGGGTAATAAAATACTCCAAGGGGGGGGTCGGTCCATTCCGGCCTCTATGCGGTGTCACACGTGCAAGCTCCATTTTCAGCATTTGTGGATGTTTTGTCCAGCTTTATGTTTTATGCAAAGTGATGATGGATATGTGTTAAGACTGTAACTTGGTTGAACACAATGCTAATCAATACACTTAAATACACTAAGATTTGAAGGACACTTGCTCATATACAAGAAGTAAATTGCTGAATTAACAAGAGACACACAATGAGCCGGAACGGCCGACCCCTCCCTTGAGTAAATTGTATTACTTTTGGAGAAATTCAATACATAGCTTCACGGGCATCCATTGCCAAATCCTCCATGCCAATGCATATGAAATTCAGCATTTAGAAAACAATGGTATGTCGATGTAGATCACCAAGGAGCTGCCTTGATGCCCAGCCCGACTTCAGTGCCCATATTCTCTACCATTGGCTCTATGTTCTACCAAGCAAGGTAGCAACATCTTCAAGAGCACATAGGACAAGAGAAATACTACACAGGGCGGCTAAACAAGGAGTCCTGTCCTTCTACTGAGTAAGTAATGACAATACATTGTCTAATTACTTTACCAGTCTTCATAGAAGTTGTTGCAAGCGGAAGCCTTCGCGTTGGAAGCTTTAGAAGTGTTGATATCTTCGATTTGCCGCAATCCTTCGCGACAAAAGTCTTCAAGAGGATGAAGGGAACCTTGGGAAAGCTTCCCCTATGGTTCAACTTGAGAAAGGAAGGCTGAAATTAGAGTTTTCAGCAAAAAGACTAGAAATTACAGCAACAATGAGAGCTGTTTTGCTGAATTTTAGTCATTGGGAGTGAGTAGGAGAGTGATTAGCACTTGGAAACACTCTTGGAGGCTTGGAAAACACCCTAGCAAGTTGGGTATGGCTATGGAGAGCTTGGAAATGGAGAGAAATGGTGGAAAAACAGAGTTTTCAGCCTCCAAAAATCCTCATGAAGAGAAAACACGAATTTCTCTTAATAAGTGAGTGAATTGGGGTCCAATCAGGTGAAGGGACATGGGGAGATGCCCATTTATGAGTAAAAGGGGAGGATCAGGTCCTGGACATTGAGTCTTGTCCACCTCGGGACTTCAGTGAGTGTGAACTTGGAAGAGGTCATAATTTATAAGTGACTTTTGGGCGCCCAAACTTTAATGAAATGGGAACGCACTCACTTATAAATATTGGCTAAGTCCTAAGGGCTATTTGAGCCTAGATCGGGAAATACTTACCACCTGTTCACATGTCACACAACCATGTCAGCAGACAGTTTTACACGCACGGTTCACGGGCGGGCGTCCCCTTACCCGGAACTACACATAGGTCATGCAGGCATGAAAACAGCATGCTGAGCCTAGATCGGGAAATACTTACCACCTGTTCACATGCCACACAACCATGTCAGCAGACAGTTTTACACGCACGGTTCACGGGCGGGCGTCCCCTTACCCGGAACTACACATAGGTCATGCAGGCATGAAAACAGCATGCAATTTCATTTGCAGGCAAGCACATAAAGATGCTATGCAATGCAGCATTGGCATGAGCAATTTCCGTTCATGAAACCATATAAGACCAGGCGTTTCCAGGCAAGTATATGCAATACCAGACCCAGTGGAAAGCCAATCCTCCAGGCGTTTCCGGGCATGTACACAAAGGCACAAGTCCCAGCGGAAAGCCAAGTCCTCCAGGCGTTTCCGGGCATGTACACAAAGGCACAAGTCCCAGCGGAAAGCCAAGTCCTCCAGATATTTCGGGCATGATAACATCAAGTCCCAGCGGAATATCATATCCAACTATACAGCATGACACGTGTCAATCACCTGCATAGGCATATTCCATAAGCCATGGACACCAATCCAATATGTACATAGTGTGAAAGCAAGAGTGAACCATTTGGGTGGCCAAATGGTGACAAAGACTGTGGCCATGTTTAAGTGTTTTAACATGCATTGATGGTATCAACAAGTGTGTCAAAGGCCCTAGTCCCCTGGGCACCCGCTGCGCCGCGAGTCTCATTGGTATCAGAGCATAGGCTTTCTTGGAAGCGGAGGCTTCCTTCTATCAATAAGGAAGAGAAAAGATCTCGAGTGGGGACGACACTTACCATCATTGCTATTAAGCATGGCTAGGTACTTCAGAGCCTATGAAGCAAGAGCATGAGCAACAGACAGCTTGGTCTAAGGATTTATGAATTCACAAAATTTATCTTGGAAGTGTGAAGTTAGCTTTATATGCACACGTTTAGCACTCTTTCCATATGGATATTGTGGATTATATTATCAAGCTTACAGGCAAGCTATATGGAGATATATCTCAGGATATCTTAAGGATATGGTGACGAGATATTTCTTTTGGCTTCATGACCAACCTGGCAAAGAAAAGCTAAGTATACTTTGAGTTTGCAAAGTTGGTGCTTTGGCTATTTACTATGAAGTGTTTTTGATGTTCACTAACCCTTGTATAGCTATGCAAGGAGAAACGTGTTGTTGTTTCATTGTTTATGGCTCCCTTTAATGGAATGAATTCTTTTCATGGCTCCCTTTATTGGGATGGATTATATCCATGGAGATTTCTTTCTTGGACGAGATTTATATAGATATTGGGCTTCACAAGCAATTTCTATGGACGAATCTGTCTGAGTTTATAGAGAAGAAATCTTTGGATATCTCATGAATATGATGCTTTTATGGATAAAGTCCACCTCTACTCCAAGGTGTGTGGTTAGCACGGAGTATGTGGTAAGAGTTATGGTATACAAGGATTATGGTATACAGGTCTATGGATTCTTGCACTTCTTTTCTAGGGATTTGGATCCATCCTCAGGTTTATGGATTATGTTTATGACTCCCTTTTATTGGGATGGATTATTCTTTATGGCTCCCTTTATTTGGGATGCATTGGACTTATGAAACTCATAGTTCACATACCTTGTGTAGTGTTCTCTTGTCTTACGTGCTCTCTTGAAGATTGTGTCTACCATGTGAGGGTGGAACAATAGAGAGCAGATGGAAGGGAACATGGGTACTTCAAAAAGGGTAGTGACAAGCACAACATACCATGTGTAGTGTTCTCTTGTCCTACGTGCTCTCTTGAAGATTGTTTCTACCATGTGTGGGTGGAACAATAGAGAGCAGATGGAAGGGAACATGGGCACTTGAGAGGGTAGTGTGAGTTGGTGGCCGAAATGCCTACAAACTATTGGTGGCCGAAATGCCTAAAAACTATGTGTAGCAGAAATGCTTATGGAACACCAGGTTATCTATGCTTGCGAGTGATTGTTTTATCTTGTTACTTGAGCCCACCTCTCATCCAAGGTGTGTGGTCAGAGTACCAACACGGAGTGCAAGTGGTAAAGCGGACATGACGGGACTTATGTCTATGCCAACGGTCATGTGGACCGATGTCTTATTGGCAGGAGACTTATTTTATCTCGCCCATTTACTTGGGACATGGATTATGATATCTGGACTTATGGTACTGTTTTGTCTCGCCCATTTACTTGGGACATGATTATGATATCTGGATTTATGGGACTGATTTGTCTCGCCCATTTACTTGGGACATGATTATGATATCTGGATTTATGGGACTGATTTGTCTCGCCCATTTACTTGGGACATGATTATGATATCTGGACTTATGGGAATGTTTTTTGTCTCGCCCATTTATCTTGGGACATGATTTTGATATTGGTATTATGGAGACTTATTTAGTCTCGCCTATTTCTTTGGGACATGGATTCTTCAGTTATATTCGATTTTTGAGACTGTCTTGTCTCGCCCAATCGATGGGACATGATTATATCTTGAATATATGGCTTGAAACTTAAAGTTGCGGACAACTTTTAAAAAGTTGGGGAGGATGTCACCAGCCTGGACATTTCCTAGTCTGAAAGGGGTCTGGTGGACTCCAGGATGTTTAAATATTTGGAAAGTACAAGCTTTGGGAATGGGGGATTATCCTAGAATACAAAGGACCACACTCCTAAAATTTAGGAGAGTTGCTATTTTTGGCCCTCCGATGGAAATTCTGTTCACGTCATTACATTTGGAATTGAGGAGATACCAAGAGTTGGCAAAGTGCCTATGACAGAATGTCTACCAATTGGGATATTTTTAGAGATAAAGTTTATGGAAGGACCCATCTCTTAGATTGGGACATGTGGCAAGAAAGTGGACCAAAGTGAGACGGCCTGACACTTGTTAGAAAGTGGATCAAAGTGAGACAAGTGGCCTCACACTTGTCACTTTAGCTATTGTGTGGCTCTCCACTTGTCATTGTAGCCTTCTCTTGCTATTTTAGCTCATGGGAGGCCCAAATCTATAAATTGGAGCCCTCTCTCTTCATTAATGGAGGCTCTCTTGCTGCACACTAGCCTCTACCACCGTTACAGGCTGCCCTAATGATGGCTACTCTCTTTCTCTCTCTCTTGAAGGCTGCCCATGAAGAATACCGACTGTTGGGGACTGTTTTGGAGGCTTCCATCGCGAAGAAATACTGAAGGCAAGGGTATTTAATCATTTATTATGATTTCTAGCCATTGTACTTGTTGCACCAGCATTTGTACTTGCTGTACTTGCCATCGTATCGACTGTACCAGCCACCGTACCTACTGTACCAACCATTGTACTTGTTGTACTAGTCATTGTACGTGCTGTACCAGTATTTGTACTTGTTGTACCGATTGTACCAGCCATCGTACCGGCTGTACGAGCCACCATACCGGCTGTACCAACCATTGTACTTGCTGTACTGACTTAATGGAGAGTTGTACTTGCTATACCCTTTCTATTGCATGAAGACCCGTGGTTTTTGGGAAAGAATCAGTACCCACACGGAGGTATATGGATTATATTGTTGGCTCGGCATTTCTATAGCCTATGTTCCGGCTTGGTTGCCTTGTGTTGGGTTGTGTTATGGCATTTGTATAGGGATAATCCGGCATCTCCTGTGGGGAGAGTAAGGCCCTCAAAGCTTGTACATGATATTATTCTCCTTGGGTAATAAAATACTCCAAGGGGGGGGTCGGCCCATTCCGGCCTCTATGCGGTGTCACACGTGCAAGCTCCATTTTCAGCATTTGTGGATGTTTTGTCCAGCTTTATGTTTTATGCAAAGTGATGATGGATATGTGTTAAGACTGTGGCCATGTTTAAGTGTTTTAACATGCATTGATGGTATCAACAAGTGTGTCAAAGGCCCTAGTCCCCTGGGCACCCGCTGCGCCGCGAGTTTCATGCAGAGCAGCCTGTAGCCGCCTATGGATGGGAGGTGCAACCCCACGCAGCCGCCTGTAGAGGGGAGTGCAGCCCCACGCAGCTGTCTATAGAAGAGGAGTAGCCGCCTGTTGTGGAGGAGATGCAGCCACCTGTTGAAGAGGAGACAGCCGCCTGTTGTAGAGAAGGGGCAGCCGCCGGCAAGGGAAGAGGAGGCGGCGCAGCCGCCAGCTGAAGAGGAGAAGGTGCAGAGGCCGCCTGGCTGCAGCCACCTGCTAGGGCCGCCTGCAGAGGAGAGGGCACAGCCTGCTGTTGCCGCCTGCAAGGGTGGAGGCACAGCCTGAGGAGAGTAGTAACCACCTGGCTGCAGCCGCCTGGTGATGCAGCCGCCTGAGAGCCGTGTGAGTTGCAAGACTACATTGACAACCACATTGTTTGCAATACTGTATTCATATACATTGGTATGAAAATGTGGTTAGAAATGCCCATGACACTATGTACTTGATTCTCCCAAGATCAATATACTTTATTTGAGGGAGGGGCCGGCCGTTCCAGCTCATTGTATGTCTCTTGTCAATTCAGCAAATTACTTCTTGGTGTATTTAAGTGTATTGATTAGCATTGTGTTCAACCAAGTTACAGAAGTGTAGTTTGAACCGGGTTGAAGATGGTTTGAGTCAGATTGGAAAGGTGAATCTTTTGAGTTTCACTGAGAGTAGTGCTAATTCCCTGAGAGGGCTATGTCGGATTGATGGGCATTCTAGTCGGTATTGGTAGGAGGTTCGGACTTCGATATGGAGATTTAGTATAGGAGGGGCAGTTTGAACTAGGTTGCAAATGATTTGAGCCGGATTGGAGAGGTAAAGCTTTTGAGTTTCATCGAGATTAGTGCTGACCTGGATGATTTCTTGGGAGGGCTATCACGATTGTGACTTAATCTCTCTAATTAATATTGATTAGTCTTTAGTCATTGAAAGGACACCAGTGAAGGGTCACACCTTGTCACATGGGGCATCACCAAAGGACACGTCTATTCAAAGAGACATCTACCGGAATAGTCTCAGTAGGTGTCCCTAAAGTCTTCTCTAGAGCTTGTACATGTTGATCTTTGTGGTAAGATGTCTACCATTGCACTGGGTGGTTCTTTCTATTTTTTGTTATTGATCGAGGACTTTAGGAGGAAGATGTGGGTGTATTTTCTTTGGGATAAGGCATATGCTTTTGGAAAGTTTAAATTATGACATAAGTTGGTTGGGAATGACTTAGGAAAGAACCCAAAGAGAAACTGAGGTGAAGAGTTTACATCAGGTGAATTCAATGCATACGGCAAGGGCCATGGGATCAAGAGACACTTGACCGTTGCTTATACTCTCCCAACAAAACGGCGTGAAAAAACTGCATTGTCGTGGAGATGGCATGGAGTATGCTAAAGATGAAAGGATTGCCGAATACCTTTTGGGATATGGCAGTTAACACAACGGTGCATATGCTCAATAGGAGTTACACCAAGGCAGTGAAGTGGATGATTGCTCAATAGGCCTACTCCTCCCACAGTGTCTTATCCAGTATCATTGAAGGTTTAGATAGCAAGGTAGATAACCAAAATCTCTAATACTGTATGCCTGTTCACCTAGGATCACAAAGGCATAGATAAAACATAATTTGAAATACAAAAATGGCATTCAAGGCCTCCTCACTCGCATCATCATCATCATCTGCACAACTCGAATTTGCAAAAAATAGATAATCGCAACAAAAACTCAGAAATAGATAACTGCAAAGATGCATGAATCTTTGATTATGAGACGGACTTCACATCCATCTATATTATTGGCCACTTCTCCTAAGCAGCCAAAAATAGTATTGTGTGAATGGTAATCAATCTAGCTGTGGAGGCGAATGTCTCGTACAATGCATTCCGGACTCTACATACCTTGCCTTCTAAACGGGCATCACAAATCTTGAGTGTCATGTGCTTAGTGTGTATCTACCGTGTGCTACACGCACACAAGACTAGCTTCGAGGTTTGGGGAAGCTTGGAGCTAGACAGGCTGATTGGCGAGTTGAGTTAGGGATAGACTAACGGGCGGGCACCCAAGTATGGACGGGCGGGCACCCAAGTGTGGACGCCCAATGACCGGCCAAGAGCCTATAAAAGGGTGGCCAAGGTTAGTCATTAGTTCATAGAGTCTCACGTGTCTTTGTGAGAGCTCTATGGTCAGGAGCCTGGATCTAGTGCAGACGTGCACTTGCTTTATGTAGCCGAGGCCAGCAGCAGTCTCGAGGCCCGCGAGGGTAGCATTGTGGTGGTATGGGACGTCACGAGGTAGAGATTGGTCGGTACATCCATCTAGTTAGCTCAGCTCGTGGCTCGGTGGGGACAGCCAAGACTTGTGGGCTTGCCCATGGCTGTCAAGGTTGGGAGGTAAGACCTGCACCCCCTTCACGTTTGTTTGGTTTGTTTGCAGGTTTCGAGTCTTGTACCAGGAGTGTTCTACGAGGTGATCCTATGGGGATTTGACACTGAGGATTGCTCATAATTCCTCCTTGAGATCTCCTTGAAGTGTGAGCCTCCAATACTACATCCAATGTGGTTGCGTCTCCTAGGCTAGACCTTCGTTGATGGATAAACTCTCCTCCTCTACTTGATGGGGTTGTTCCATGAACACCACATTACGGTTAACCACGATCTTCCTTGCTTCAGGGTCATATAGTCTATAACCCTTTGACTCCATACTGCACCCTAGGAAGATGTACTTTTTGCTTTTGGTCCTTGATGAGTCTGGAACATGCATAATAACCTCCGAAGGTTCTGAAATATGGCACTGAATACTTACCTGATGTTATGTAATTCAATCAGACCTCTAGTGTGGAGGGGCGATTTATGCTAGTGAGAGTGCAAGTGAGTGGTTTGGGAGGTTCGAGCTTTGCCATGGAGTACGGTTTTCACTATTCTATACTCTCATAATCAAAGATTCGTGCGTCTGCAATTATCTATTTCTGAGTTTTTGTTGCAATTATCTATTTTTTCTGCAAATTCGAGTTGTGTGGATGATGATGATGCGAGTGAGGAAGCCCCATTGAATGTGAATTCTGTATTTCAAATTTTGTTATATCTATGCCTTTGTGATCCTAGGTGAACAAGTACCTTACATCTCGTATTAGAGCTTTTGGTTATCTACCTTGTTATCTTAACCTTGAATGATACTGGATAACACTTTATGGGAGGAGTACCTCATTTTATGTAATTCAATCAAAGCTTTGGGTGGAGGGTCTATTTATGCGAGTGAAAGTGCGAGTGAGAAAGCATTGGGGTGGTTGGGAGGTTTGAGCTGATCTTGGATGGAGAGGTTGAGCTGGCTGATAAGGGAGAATTGTGTAGATATCCTCACAAAGGCTCTTGGGAGAGAACTCTTGGAGCGGCATCTGCATCGACTCGGCCTCAGACCGAAGTAGTAGTTCATCTACGGGTGGACATTGAGGGTTGGGGGGATGTGTGTGTGTGTTGGAAATAAATGCTCCACCCTCCTCGTTGTCACTGCGTGGGTGATGGGTTGCTCTATTTTCTAAGGCCCGAGGGGGGGTGTTGGAAATTAATGCTCCACCCTCGTCACTGTCACTGTGCGGGTGACGGGTTGCTCTATTTTGTAAGGCCCTTGTATGATGAATAGCGGTTGTGTTGAGCACTGGGTTGCCTGCGGATCACACTAGCATGCATCCTGCTTGGCATTCTGCCAAGTCTACAAAACTTGTCTTCTAACCATCCGGCCACACATGGCAACCATCCGGCCGATTGGCCACACTGTTGATTAGAAGTAGATCATCTCGGGCCACCGGTCCTTAGGTTGTGGGGCCCGTTTGTGTGCCTAGATGGCCTCAAATGGGTCTGAAGCTGTGACACGACTACCTCTGGATGGTAGTCGGGTGATGTGGTCGGTTCGGTCCATTTGGACAAGTCGTAGGGTGGCCAACATTGGCCGATCTATGGTATGAGTAGCTGTGGATACTATATATAGACTAGTTTGGCCGCCTTCATCTTATATTGAGATTAACAGCTTTAGGTCTATTTATACAGTGTTGTGCGCCCTTGTATGTGCATGACATCCCATGTCTAGAGTCTACCTAGATCGCCATCAAAGCTCCTTGACGGAGTGCACAGGTGGGTAGATGCCATCAGTTTGTAACTTTGGTTTGCAACAGTAATTTAACATTATTCTCCATATCTTGCTTCAAGTTTATTGTCTTGTGGTCAAGTTCCGCTTAGTGTATTTTCTTAGTTCATTATCAACATCTCTGCTTGGCACATCCTTGCGCCAGATGCTGCAAGGCCCTCGATGGTTCCAGCACTCCATCGGCAAGAGACCATCTGCCACATATGGTTGGGCCTTCCTTATTCACCCCCTTTGGGGCAGATGGGAGCACCGCACAGGGGATTCTGATGACAAGCAGCAGCAATGAGCAGTGTTTCTTTTCTACTCACGTGGAGTCAGGGTCCCTAGTGTGGCTTTCCCCCCCTCCTACCCAGATGTAGTGTCTCCCCAAGAGTGGCCACTGGGACATGGATCCTCCCCTGTTCTTTACTGTTTATACCTCTCTTGAGGGAGTTGCTCCACTTGAGAACTGCTTGAGTTCACATTTGTGGACGTTTCTTTTATGTCTAATGAAGGATCCTTTCTTGGAAAAAAAAAAGGTTTCATAGGTGACAAGTATGCAGCCAAGTGCACATGCTTTCTGTAAGTTTTGGCTTTCATGACTACATATTTTACCATCAATAACCATATGGTGCTGCCTGCAGAGCAAGGTATGGTGTACAGCTTGAGCAAGGGCCCTTTCACAGACGGACAGGCGACTTCCTCTGGATGATGCTTTTCTCAATGCTTATTATGCTGGTGAGTTATAAAGTTGTCTTCACTCAATTTAGTCTTAAAATCAGAAAGACTGGTTTTTTGTTTTGCAAGTACTACTGCAGATATCAAGGGATTGGCAGGTACTCGAATACATGCGAGCATGAGAATGCACTCACGGAGAAATGTTTAGTTTGGATTAAATTTCACATGTTTGCGCCCTTCTGACAATGCTCCCTATGCCTCATGTTTGAAGGGAGGCGGGTTGCTTATACCAGCTTTGCGTTTCCTTTTTATGGGTCCTTCACTTGTTTTCATGCTCTTATACGTGTGGAGTAGAGAATTCGCGAACTCCAGAGTCAACATTATGGGCCTTTTCTCACTTCAGGTTCATCTCCACCAACTCCATCAGCCCATGTAGTCTAGATTATGCTTTCAGATTGAAGGTTTTCTGTAGAAATATGTAACAAAGTTGGATGTTTTCGCAGGGCTTTTATTTACCTTGGGTTATGCTAGGACTGAATGTCATGTTTGGGGCGCCTCTTCTGCCTGACTTGATGGGAATTGTTGCTGGACATGTGTACCACTTTTTATCGGTACTACATCCTCGTAGTGGAGGGCGTGATTATCTGAAGACCCCGCTTTGGGTGTATCCTCACATCCTTGTTTGTTTGCCCATAGCAACTCGACAATGCATTAAATGCAGTATAGATGATTTACTTCATTAACATAATTGACTAGTACACCGATCAGCAAGGAAATTTTCCCTTAATCTTGCTTTGCAGACACAAGCTTGTTTCAAGATGGCTAATTGTAGGGCCCCAGGTAGGCATGCCAGCGACACCTCAACCGGCAAGTCGAGGAACTGCTTTCACAGGTAGGAGTTATCGGCTCCAGTAAATATATAGAGGAGCTCTTTCAAATATGGAGGTCTGCAAGCTATCACCACATTTTGTACCAAATTTCTTAAGAGGAACTTTTGAGGGTAATCTATGCCTGATCCCATTCTTGGGAGCATCCAAACACAAGGATAGTTATTTATCAGTCCCTTGAGCAGTGTATCGCAAATTTCGTCATGTCAATTCAAAAAGTTATTGATGGGCCTAAATTAAAAAGAGTCACATTGGTGCTAAGAGCTATACTCACGGACAATGGTTAAGCCTAATTCCAAGTAAAAAGCAAGTGGCATTTGTCCCATTACAGGCACAACCCAGTTCAAACCATTGGTTTTGTGTTGCCTTCTGAATTGATTTCGCAATTATGTGGCAAAAACATATTCCTATAATTTCTGTTTGTTTTGTATGATTATGTGTGTTTCAAGGGAGGCAGAGGATGAGTAGAACAATTTCCTTCTTGTTCTAACTTTGAAGGTTTTAGGATATGGGCAAACAGCTCTCTGTGAAGAAGCTTTTTCCGTTGAATCTACATGAAGGGGTGCTCTTCAAACTTCGGTAATGATAAGATTTAACTGCATATCCTGGCCTTGGTCAAAATTGAAAATATTTCCAAGAAATTATGAAACTTCCGTTTCACTTTTAAAAGAGGGCTTCACCTACTATAGGAACGAACCCCCTATTCTCTCCAGTCATGCGTGGTCTCTATGAGCTTGCACACCATGCAAGGGCTTGCGTGCTTTAATCATGAGATCATGGATATGGTCTTGAAACTAGGCATTGTCCACTCATGAAGGTGAATCTATGATGGGGAGAGCTTGGAAAGCACAAAGAATGACACAAGGACAAAGCTCCTTAAAGATGCACAATCAAGACACACAGCTTTAAATAAAAAAAAAGTCAGTATGAAAGAAACATAAAATATTTTCTCTTTAGGAGGATTTTTTTTCCTCTTATGAGTGTGTAAGTGATTTTATCATGTCACTTCACTTGTACTTATTCTCATTATTCTGCTTTGAGTGTTCTTTCCTTGCTTGCTTGCTTGCTATGTGTGTGTTGCAAGATTGATCTTTACTGCAACAATTGATACCAGAGCTGGTTCTCTTGGCTCCCATCCCCTTGTTATCTTCTCCTTGAGTTGCTCTTAGATTGAGCTATCGTCTTAGGTGGAGAAGGTATACCATGTAGTGTGCTGTTAACTATGTGTTCACTATGTTAACAATGTTTTTGCGTGTTTTGGAGTGTTTCGGGGGGGCTCATTTGCATGCTATAAGATTTCCATAGAGGCATCCCAAGGGAGTGTCGATTTGAACTCTTTTTATTCGATTTTGGATTTTCTACATAATAGTAGCAGTAATTGGTGTGCAAATTGTGACATCATCATCTTTGATATTGCATCTTCGAGCTCCTCTTCAATGGCTTCAACAGTATCATTAACATCATCTCATCGATTTTTGCATTCTTGCTAAGTATCATTTTCACTCTTTGCACTCTATAATTTTTTATACACTTTGCAAGTTTTGCATCATTATTAGTGATCTACTATCATGTCAATTGCATTCACTGGGCATTGGAAGTACTTGTGTGTCGAAGATTAGTTATTTATAGGCAGAATGGCAGGCAATGATGTATTTATGATGCTTTTTATTGAGGATAAGCTTAATAGGAACAAAGGTCTTTGGAATGTTGTTATTGGCATTGAGGCATCTCTATTTTGCTAGCACAATAACATAGTATAGATACTTTCGATGGTGATACAAGTTCTAATGTAATTGCAGCATTTGGCTCTGCACCTCCCACAGTAGAACAAGCTAGGTGGGATGGCAGGGATGCACAAGAACATGTATTAGTGGCAGTTTCAGTGAAAAGGAGCATTATTCCTCATATTTACTCATGTAAAACTATGAAACATGCTTGGGATACGCTTGCGCTTTACCAAGTGCGTAACGAAGTATGAGTGGCCTACTTGCGCAAGTTGTTAAGAGTCCAATGTGGGAGACTTAATGGATGAGTTCTTGACAAGGATTAAAGATCTCAGGAAGTAGCTGGCATGCATTTACTGATAAGGCCTATCCGGACAGTTCTTTGGTATCTCTCAGCACTACCAAACTTATACCAAGGTTTTGCATCTACACTTTGGTTCATGATGAAGGGTAATCCCAATGTCCTTAATTTTGATGAGTTGGTTGAAGTGCTTTTACAAGAAGAGCAATCTCGGCAAAATCGAACTAGTATGCATGTGGGAGATCAGGCATTCGCTACCAATAAAAAAGATAAAGGCAAAGCCTTTTCTCAGGGTGGCTATAAGCCAAAGACAGAATCATTTTGAAAAGGATGCCGAGAAGGGGAGTGATAAACCTAAGAAGAAAGGCAAATGTAACTATTGTTGGAAGTGAAGCCATTACATCAATGAATGCAGAAAAAGGCTAGAGAGAAGGAGAAGAAGAAAGACTCGGGCATGGCTATGGCTGATACATAAGCACCAAGTACTGAAAAGAATTAGTCAGCAAATTATGCACAAGATGATTGGACATTCATTGTGCATTATAGTCATGATCTTTCTTTCCAGATGTATACATGTTAGTGACAAATCAGTATGTCTGGTACTTTAATAGTGGTGCAAGTAAGCACCACTATTACTTCTCATCATGATTTATTTTTCTCACTTGAGTCTGCTTCTCAAGGAGGATGAGTCACATGTGCAAACAACTCCTTATATCCAATAAAAGGAGTTGGTAAGGTTTTTCTCATTGCTACAAATGGTGGGATAATCACTCTCTCAGAAGTCTTGTCTCAGAAGTCTTGTTTATACTAGGCATCAAAAAGAACTTGCTCGGTCTTTGCCACATTAATCACATTTGTTGATGACAAGTGTACAGGTTATGACTAGAGTGATAGAGACATTATTGTGGTGGTATCTATGGTATTCTAAGCCATGCGATTTATAGGTTGGATGGTATGAGAGATTGGCACATAATGCTTGTTTAGTTACTATCACATATGCTATGAGTGATGCGGAGCTATGGCATGCTCGCTTTGGTCACTTGAATTTCGGTAGTTTATTGCATTGTTAAAGGCAAGAGATGGTATTAGAGTTGCAAAGCTTGAGTCCCCATCTAACATGTATGTGAGGGATGCTTTTTAGGCGTCACTCTCAAAAGATGGATCAGTTAGGGCTATCCAAAAATTACAGCTTATACATAGTGATGTACAGGGATCTCTCTACTTTGTGACTTTTATTGATGACTACTCATGGCACACTTGGATGTATTCGTTAAAGGTAAGTCAAAGGTTTCTACATGCTTCAGACACTTTGTTTCTATGGTCGAAAATGTGTCTACAGGTAAAGTTGACACCCTTCATATAGATCAAGGGAGGGGAGAGTATATATTAAAGGTGTTTCATATATATATGGCTTAAAGAGGCATAAAACATTAATGCACAGTGCCTTATATACCTCAACAAAATGGTGTGGCTAAGAGGAAGAACATATCTCGCAAGGAGATGGCATGTTACATGGTTAAAGGCTAGGATTTGGCTCATGTTTTTTGGTTAGAGGTAGTTATGTGTGCCACTTATGTGCTAAACAGATGCCCCACCAAGACCTTGTAGACAATTAATTACCTCTTATGAAAGCTTGGAATGGCACGAATCCCTCTGTGGCTCATTTGCGTGTTTTTGGTTGTCTTGCTTATGCTCTTGTGCCTAAGTTACAACAACGTAATAAGTTGTATGATAAGGTGGGTTGTGGAATACAGCTCAGAAAGAAAAGGGTATAGACTCTACTATCTGGCCATAAAGAGGATTTTGGTGAGTAGGGATGTCTTTGTTGAGAACTTGGTTCAATACACTCTTTTATGTAAAAAATAGCAAAAATGTATGCTCACAGAAGATCTTTGATACACTTCTATCTTTGTACAATGATGGGCAGACATATGTGGAGTAAATGAATGCTCAAAAAGGTGCTCCAAATCAGCCCATACTGGCTAAATATCAGCTTGAATTTCAGCCCATAGATCAACCTATTGATGAGGCAATTATGGATGCTGCAAAGGATGAGGAAAGGGCAGCCATATAGGCATCCAAGAGTATGTGAAAATGGATGGTACAGACATTGCAGAATAACAAATTAGCTACTTTTTTACCTCTTTAGGAGGTTTTTTCCCTCGAGTATATGTACACACTCTTATGAGTGTGTAAGGGACCTTATCATGTAACTTCACTTGTACTTACTTATTCTCATTAATCTACTTTGAGTGTTGTGCTTCCATCTATCTCTTCTTGCTTGTTGTATCTATGTGTGTGTTTCTAGATTGACCACCACTCCAACAATTGGTATCAAAGCAAGTTCTCTTGGCTCCCATCCCCTTGTTATCTTCTCCTCGAGTTTCTCTTCTGAGACAGCTATCCTCTTAGGTGGAGAAGGTATACCATATAGTGTGCTTAAGTATGTATTCACTATGTTAACAATATTTTTGCGTGGTTTCAGAGAGTTTCAAGCACGTTTGGGGGCTCATTCGCATGCTATAAAATTTCCATAAGCATCCCACGGGGAGTGTCGATTCGAATTGTTTTTATTTGATTTTGGATTTTCTGCACAATAGTAGTATTTGGTGTGTAAACAATGACACATCATCTTTGATATCACATCTTCGAGCTCCTCTTTAATAGCTTAAACAATATCATTTACATTATCATAGATTTTTGCATTCTTGCTAAGTATCATTTTCACTCTCTACACTCTATAATTTTGCATACACTTTGTAGGATTTTCATCGTTATTATTGATCTACTATCATTTCGATTTTCATCGTTATTAGTGATCTACTATCATTTCGATTGAATTTAGTGGGAATTGAAAGTACCAATAGGTAGTTGGGATCTTTGCATTATGTGTCAAAGATTAGTTATTTATAAGCAAAATAGTAGGCAATGATGTATTTATGATGCTTTTCGCTAAGGATAAGCTTAACGAGACCAACTACTTGTTTTGGTCCTATATGATGTGCTATGTTGGTCTCAGAAAGGGCTCTGGAATGTTGTTATTGGCATTGAGGCACTCCCTATCTTGCCAGCATAACATCATAGTATAGGTACTTTGGATGGTGATACAAGTTCTGATGATGTAACTACGACATCAGGCTCTGCACCTCCCATAGTAGAACAAGCCAAGGTGGGATGGCAGAGATGCACATGCATTAGTGTGGTAGTTTCACTAAAAAGGAGCAGTATTCCTCATATTTGCTCATGTAAAACTAGGAAATGTGCTTGGGATACGCCTGCGTTTTACCAGGTGTGTAACGAGGTACGAGTGGCTACTTGCACAAGGAGTTAGAGTGAAATGAGGGAGATTTAATGAATGAGTTCCTCACAAGGATTAAAGATCTTAGGGAGCAGATTAGATACATCTATTGATAAGGCCTATCCAAATAGTTCTTTAGTATCTACTATTCTCACGGCTCTACCGGATTTATACCAAGGTTTTACTCACGGCTCTACCAGATTTATACCAAGGTTTTACATCTAAAATTGGACTCATGATAAAGGGTATCCCAATGCCCTTAATTTTGATGAGTGGGCTGCAGCGCTCTTCCAAGAAGAGCGATCTCGGCAAAACCAAACTAGTATAATGCATGTGGGAGATCATATATTTGCTACTAGTCAAAAAGGTAAAGGCAAAGTCTTTTCTCAAGGTGGCTATAAGCCAATGGAAAAATCAGCCTAGTAGAAAGGATGCCCAGAAGGGGGGTGATAAACCGAAGAAGAAAGGAAAATGCAATTATTGTTGGAAGCTAGGCCATTACATCAATGACTGTAAAAAAAGGCTAGAGAGAAGGAGAAGAACAAAGAGTTAGGCATGGCTATGGTTGATACATCAGCACCAAGTGCTGAAAAGTAGTCAAAAAATTATGCACAAGATGATTAGGAATTCATTATACATTGCAGTTATGATACTTCTATTCATGATGTATGCATGTCAACGAAGACTAGATCAGCATGTCTGGTATCGATAAGCCCACCATTTTTAATCATAACCTTAGTAGAACTCTTTCATCAGGAGAATTTGGCACCCATTACTAATCTTGATTTGGTAAATAACTCATGAAATTAACGACTTACATGGATCCTAAGTCTAACCAATTCACAATCTTTATGGATAAAAGCATCCACTAGTCAACAGTTTGAATCCTTGATTTATGAATGTGTCATAAGAGTTATATAGAGGTCTTGTGCCTTAGTGGAAACCTAGAACAATGCCCTTCCACCCTATTGCAATGGTAAACAATGGTTTTACATGGTAAGAAGGTGTTCACAATGCTGCCACTAGGAGAATGAGAACACTCTTCAGAACAAGAATCGATTCTAGGAAACACGGTCATTCAAATGTAGGAATGTTGGAGTTTTTCATATGTATGGAATAATTATCTAGCTCTATCAATACTCAATTGCTTGTATATGTAGCACTTCTTTGGTCCATGGAGCAACGGATTGGGAACATAAGCTAACTGCAAGACGATGGTCCTATCGCACATCATATAGGGTACACTCCCTTTTGTCTAGCTTATGGCATTAATGGGTAATGTCTATGGAATTTTTAGTTCCAAGCTTGCAAATTGCCATACAGGAAAGGCTCACTGAAAATGTGGTAGCCGAGAGGTTGGTTGACTTTGAGAAACTCAATGAAACCCGACTGATTGCCTTGCATGGGATTATGGTTGAAAAACTATGGAGAAAACACTGGTTTGACCATAACCTGAAACACAAAGAACTAAAAATGGGGGACCTTATCTTCATGTATGGTGTGGGAAGCACCAAGAACTTTGAATTGATCAAATAACTCATCTATCATAGAAATAGGAAATTTATTTTTTATTGTGATTAAATTTAATCCACAATAATATATGCACGAGTGCATATATATGCATCTTTTTTCTTCACCAATAATATTGGTGGTCTAGGGAGACTTACTTGGCATAATAAAGCCTTGTTCTAAATATTGGTGGTCTAGGGAGACTTACTTGGCATAATAAAGCCTTGTTCTAAATATTCAGCCAACTTCTTTTCAACTTCTTGTGTTTCTGTCAAACTTATTCTATAAGATCACTTACTAATTGGCTTTGAATCCTTTAAAACTTCTATGGGATGATCTATCCCTCTATCTAGAGGTAAACCTTTTGGCAATGTTTCTCGAAAAACATCTTTAAATTCTTCTAATAAATTGTTCAAAGAAGAATTAACTACTTCACAAATACTTGAATCAAAATTTTCACAATGGTTTTTAAACTGAGGCATTGTATAACAGAAAAATATTTGTTCTATTCCATTATCTTAATAAAGCTTTTGGAGCCCAATATTACATATCAAAGGAGAAGATGGTACATTGTGCTCTCCTTGCAATGTAATAAAATTTTCTTTATGCTCAAATGTTTGTGTATTATGCAAATATCACATTATGTTGTGCTGCCCACTCTAGTCTTTGGTTTGTTCTTTGGTGATTTAGAGGAGGAAGGATGTCATATATTATTTTTTCTTGCCTATTTATCCATTTATCCTCAATTTGAAAGCATGGGGATATGAACATTATGCTAACCAGGTATGGAATGAAAGTGATCCACCATTAGTATTGTCAGCTCCTCTCCTGAATTATATAATTTTTGAAGCCGCTCAGCATGGGTTGAAGACCATGTTTGGTGGTTAAAAGATATATGGTGTGCAAGTAGTGAACGAATGTCTACCAACACTTGCTAGGCAGAAATAACCCTTTTCACCATACACAACTATTTAAAGAATATAATTTCAAATGCAAATACAAGAGTCTATGTTGATTTGGTCAATTATCCACAAGTAGAAATATAGGAAATCCACGAGTTGCAAAATAAATATCATGGCCTTTGGGATCTTGCAAGCAGCCTACATGAAAATGAACAAAGGTTACAAAAATTAATCTATCCTTACTTTATAGATTCAAATCACTTAGAAGCTCTAACTCTTTCACAGTGCATAGGTGGCTTAGAAATTGTGCCTTATGTGCCAAGAGGAGAGCAACATTAGGATTATAACTTTCTAGAGAGACTGAGCAAAGGTGGGATGAGGAAGCATGTATGAAAGAGGAACAACTAGCTAATCCTAACACTTTTACAGAAGTGCCACTTGAACAATGCAAGTGTAAAGTGTTTAAGAACATTCCCATGGCAACTAACAGTATTAAACAAATATATGTAAGAGAGGATGTCTTTGAGTTGCTGCTAGATAAGGACTACTTGGAAGTGATCAAAGAAGGGAATCCATGGGGCTATAGCCTCAATTATTTTTTCAAGCATTAATGCATGTAACCACATTTGACCCTCCTTTTTCTTATGATCCCTCTCTTGGAGTACAAACTCCCATAGCCAAAATGATTGAAAATAGGCCATACTTAGCTTATCCACCTGTGTGGGTAATATGAAAGAACACATATAAAAGCAGAGATGGAAGGTTACAGATTTATGGGTGCCTATAGCCAATCAAACACAGTTCAAGAACCCTCATCCAACTGACCTATTAGATGTGCAAATAGTGGCATTTCTTAAAGAGAATGCATTTGATAGATGGAAGAAAGATCATCCAATAGAAGGAAGAAGTGGATATACTTTACTGCCAAAATACAGTGAAAGGAATTAGGGATGGGAGGGTGAACAACCTGAATGGCGACAACAATACTTACAGGTAGAACAATATGCCTATACTTATTTCCACTCCCCATGTAGATCAAGGGTTGATCCATGTTATATGCCATATCCTAGACGATGATCAAGGAAAGAGTTCACACATAAGAGGGAGGAACAAGAATCCACACTGTAGAGGGCATAGTCCTTCCCTTTTTTTAAAAACACACAAAACACCTGTTGTCACTAATGGTCTTTCCAACCATTAGCATAGTGCTACTTGCCTCCTGGAATTTTTCGATCTGAGGCATAGTCCAGCATTGAGTCATGCATTGGCACGTTATATATATGCACTCACATTTACTGTAACAAAGCTTATCCCAAGCATGCTTCATAGTTTTTATATGAGAGAATAGGAAGAATTATGCTCCTTTTTATTGAAAATGCTACTAATGCATGTACTTATGCATCCCTGCCATCCCACCTGGGCTTGTTCCATTGTGGGAGTGGCAGAGACAGATACCACAATTATATTTAAATTATGTCACCATCCAAAGCACTTGTACTATCTTATGGTGGCGAGATAGGGTGTGCTAATGCCAATGATAACATTTTAAAGCCCTTTGACAATTAATACATGACACATCATATATGATCACAAAGGGTAGTTAGTACCATCAAACTTGTCCTCAAGAAAAAGCATTCTAAATACATCATTGCCTCTACCATTTTAGCCTACAAATAACTAATGTCTAGCAGAAAATGTAAATATCCCAACTACTTGGTTATAGGTAAGAAAACTATAAAGTGTATGAAAAATTACAAAGTGTAGAGTGTGGAAATGATATTTAGCAATAATGCATAAATCGATGATAATGTTGATGATGCTATTAAAGATGAGCTCAAAGATGCGATGTTGAAGATGAGGATAGCCCTCTCTAAATACCAAACGCTTCTGCACTTACATAGAAAACCCAAAATCAAATAAAAATAGTTCAAACTACACTCCCTCGAACGCCTACAAAAACCTTATAACATGCAAACGAGTCCCAAAACGCACCCAAAATGCTCCAAAACACGCGAAAATTCTAAAGTAGCAAGGAGAGATAGATAGAAACAAAACACTCTAAAGTAGATTGATTAGAATTAGTGAAGTATAAGTGAAGTGACATGATAAGGTCACTTATATATACTCATGAGAGTGTGTATATACACTTGGGAAAAAAACAACCTCCTAAAGAGGGAAACACTACCCCGACCCATTATTAACATACTTCCACTCATCACTACCATATAAATGGTTCTATAAGTCTATGCCTAGACCATAGTAAGTCTTGATCCTACCATGGACATTGTGGTTCACATGTGATCTTCCGAGGGTCCCTTAGGAAAGGCTATGGTGATACGGGATGCTAGGGCTTATTGGCTTAGCCTATGGGGAGTGGAACCTTAGTCCCTGGCTCGAGCAAGATTCTAGATGGAATCTATAGTTGGAAGGTGAGTTTACGTGCACCCTTCTATGTATTCTAACCTTGTGTGTTTAGCTTTTCATCAATAAGTAATGTTATGGAGAGAGCTTTATACCAAAGATGTCATCTCAAATGACACATGTAACTCAACTTTACACCAAATTTGTCATCTCAAATGACACATGTAATTCAACCTTAAAGGTTGCAATCTTTGCCTCATTAGGGTCTTTGAGCAACATGTCATCACCATATAAAATGATGAGAACTCAATTCAACCCTTGCTTTTATGTAAAAAAACAACAAAAGATATGCTTACATGACATCTTTGATACACTCCTACCTTTGTACAATGCCAGGTAGCAATATGTGGAGCAAATGAATGCTCAACAATGTGTTATAAATCAATCCATATTAGATAAAAATCAACTCAAATTTCATCCCACAAATTAGCCTATTGATGAAGCAATTATGGATGATGCAGTGGGAATGAAGAACAACCATACAGTATGCAAGAGTATGCCAAAATGATTGGTGTAAACATTATAGAATAGCAGCCAAGTCTAAAGAGAGCATGCTTGAGAAGCTTCGTTCTCGAGATTTTTTCTCTTGGAGTGCACTGCTTGTAAGATATGTACAACATCGCCAAGTGTGGTGCTTTGGTGAGAGCACCACACTTGGCATAGATATCAAGAATAGTTTTCTAAAGTTCTGCTTGCAAATCCTCTAAAATGATTACACGCAAGGGATTGCTTCGACTAGAGCTAGATCTTCTCGTATACAAATTTCTAAGACGGCTTGATGGAAGCATGAGTAGATTGATATTTGAGCCATCTAAAGGTGGCACATCTCTTTGATCAAAGCACCCAACAATGCTATAGTTGCTCCTCTACCTCTCCCCATAACTCCATGAGACAAACCATTCTAAATTGCATTTTCTACATGCCAACAGCTAAGTAGGAGGAAGAGGAAGACGAAGAGGCAAGGGGGATAATTTCACATACATTACGGTCTCTAGAGTTAGTTGCAAAAGAGGAGTGAAGACCATATTAAGAAGTTTGAAAAAATCCCAATTCACATTCAACAAGATTAAAAAATGAAAAACATGGTAAACTCTTAAGATTTTGTCACAACCCCCTCATGTGACATATCGTTGAAACTCTTAAAGAGTAAGATAAAAATCCATATTCTCCGACAACTTTGAAATTGGTATGCTTAAGATACATTAAAAAGTAGATTGAAAACCAAATTTCCAAAGTAATGGGATTTTTCCAAACTCTCTAATATGATATTAGTGAGAATTGATATTGTTTAGAAGAAACCCCTATTGCTAACTTTGGCAATTTTGGATTATTATCTACTTGATTAATTTACGAAGAAAAAGAGTTTGTAGGTGGCGATGAGCCTATGCTATGTGTTGCTTTCCTTGCACTAGCGCTACTTCTCTCCCTTCTAAATAAAAGTGTACTTTTATCTTTTTTTGCCATTTCTTTTTATTTGATTGCATTGCCATGTGGTCTTCTATCCTTGCTTGCTTTTTTGTAAGCATGTTTAATTACCCAAGGTAAAGATATATAATATATAAATATAAAATATATAGAACACAAATATATATAATAACAATATAAGTAAGGATATTAAATAAATATATATATTAAATCTATACTAGTATATATATATATATATATATATATATATATATATAAAACATAAATTTAAATAAAAAACAAAGATATATATACATAATAATATATTTAGTAATGATATATAAATTAATATAATATAGTAATATATAATAGCATTATATTAATACTATTATATAAACACATTCATACATGTATGCACGTACGTGTGGAGTGTGCGTGTGTGTGTGTGTGTGTGTGAGAGAGAGAGAGAGAGAGAGAGTTTCTATGTGTGAAAGAGTGTGTATGCAAGACGGCATGTGTGCGTGTATGTGTGTGAGAAAGGGTTGTGACTATGTATGTGACACAAACATAAAGAGAATGCATGTGACAGAGGGACACACAAATTTGCGTCTATATGAGAAAGTCTCACATAGACACATGCACAGATGCATACACACATGCATATACAAACACACACACCACATAAAAACACACACTCGCCTCCACATATATACATATGCATAGATGCATACACTTACGTACGCACACATTTAGGCACATATACATACAATCAGAACCTTTATGCTGCAGCATCACGAGTCAGTCAATGTCCACCAACAAGCACAATATGATAATAATATCTGTGAAATTGCTGCATGCCTCCGAAGTTGAGAAGCTGTAGAGAGCAAGCTAACAAACAAATTGTGTTGAAAAGGCATAAATATTCTGCCTTCCAACTCATCCATCCTAACCAGACCAAAACATCACCGTCTTCCAGGTTAGTAAGCACCTCAAAAATGTTTAATGCTGTAGTGAAAGGCATTGGTGTATAATATAACACTTCCACCATTTGATAATTTACAGAAGCCTTTGTTTGATGATGCCAAGGGCCATGAATAATATAGCCTTTTTAATACTAATACAAATTCAATCAATAGCTGTCCTCATTTGTCTCCGGTCTCCTTAGGAAATACTGGAAACAGTTGGTGAGAACCTGTAAAAAGATGAGCCATATATTTAGAGTTGGTTCAGAAGAACTGTACAACAAACTAACTGTAAAGTGCTGGAAAACCTCTGAAACATTGATGCAAATGCATCGGCACCACCTGTTTCATGGGCTTACTCAAGGCTGCACTTCGATAGCTTACATGGAACTTAGCCTTCGCCACCAAGCCCTTTAGCCAAAAGCAAAGAAATATGCATTAGACCCACCACCAAGAATATGCATGCACACTGGTGACAATCAGAGTTATTCTTGCGCTAGCTTTCTGTGTTTCTGCTTACTTCTGTATCGAATTCTCCTGATTCAAATGCAACATTGGTATCCGTTATAACTTTGACTATCTCCCTAAGCAAGCCAGGCCGATCAGCCGTTTCAATGTACAGCAGACTGCCAGTCGGCCAGCCATTGTTTAGAAAACATGAAATAATAATGCTGTCCGGACTTGAGACAGCAGACGTCATGACATCAATTACATGATCCCCATCTATTTCACAACCTCTGCGAATTTCTCCTTTCTATTTCACTATGTATGTTGAGAAGGGAAGTACCTTCGATGCGGCCCCTCATCAGTAATATGAATGTGTGTCGCAATGTCTACATCCAACTGCAAGCTCAAAGCCCAAAACGACTTAGCAGATATACACGCCTTCCATGCTACTTTAGAAAACCCCTAAAAAATAAGGACATCAAACACTCAAAGGAAAAGAGAGGGGAGAAGATGCTATTGAGACGTGCAGGTCTCTCTAAACAAGGCGAGAGAGAGTGTGTTGTATTAGCCTCTGCAGGGGGCAAGAAGGGGGGTGGGTGGGGGGGGGTGGAAGATGATCCAAACAAATAATACTAGTACTACTATATCTCTGAAATCCTACTAGAAAATATCAAAAAGGTAAGGAAACCCTACCATCACTAGTGTCTACCATGAGGTAAGGAAATCTATCATCCATCGGAGATTAATAGGGTTACATAGTCGTCTGACAATCTGCTCTAGAACCCAATGGGATCAAAAAGCAGCCTTTTCACAGGTATCCATGATCGGGATGGCTACTAACAGTGAGTCTCCTCTGCCAGGTCTCAGGTCTTCTACATGCAGTGTGAGTATACAGCCACGCGTCTTTGATCCTTGTGCTCATGTAGGCAGAGAGAGAGAGAGAGAGAGAGAGAGAGAGAGATCAGAGGCTTTGAGATGGATTCCTTGTGCACGTGAAATAACATGACCATGTAAACTGCAAGAAATCCCCCCATCCCCTTCCCTTTCCTGACCCACCTTCTCCATTCTAAAATCCTACACTGGCTTGTTTTCACACCTGGGTTGGAGCTTTGATACCAAAGGCATTGCCCATGGCAAGTAACGCACTTGATTCCTACAAAGACGGAACAACGCAGATTAGATAGCAGAAACACATGCAAATATTGACGTAGAATAAGGCATAGCTTTTGAGCATTTACTTTAGAAAACAGACACTAAAAATAACCCAAAATAAAAACTCTACATACAGGATGATACTCTATCATGTTACTTATAATAGTGAGTCGTATTGCCTCCAGCATCTCTGGATCCTCAATTTTGCGACCAGTGTCTCTGCATGCACAGACGAGATGATGTCCCCCTTGACAAAACGCATAGATTGTAATGCTTGGATGGTGCAAAAAACGGGGAAAAACAAACGCACGCTCGGGTGATGGAGAATCGTTTGCGAGTTATTGGCCCTTCGACAGAGATTCTACTCTTGACAACATTCAGACCCAACTCCTTCAGTGCTTGCATCTGCGCACACATGGGCAGACTCACATTAGAAGACGACTCAAAATTTGAATCCGCTTGAGTCCCAGACATTGTTGGATCAAAAATAAACGCAGCCACTGCATGATGGCATTTCCTAAAGGAAACAGCTCAGAAAGGAAAAAGGAGCCAGTGCAAGCCCATGACATTTGCACCACATCTTTGTTCGCCAAATCCTCAACATACAATAGTCTCCTCTGAGTTAAAGCAGCTGGTACAGTAATAAATTGTAACATGGAGCGGCAGTCTGAACATGTATAATAGGTCTGACAAAGTGCAAAGGAGAGCCACACACACATGAAGTGTAGTCTGTAGAGGAACCACAAAGGACAGGGCTGGATAAGCTAAACTTAACTGTCATAAAACAGCGAAGGTAAGACATGCCAAAGAAAACAAGCTTAATCAAGCACCTCAAACACACATTATTTCGCTGAATATTCTGTAAAGAGACAGCCATATTGCTTCGAACAAGCGAACGAGAAACCCAATAACTTGTTACTAAATCAGCCCAGCCCGTAACCTTGACCGTTCCATGCATTCAGCCTATACAAGCCAGACCCTCCTGCCATGGTGCTGTATGAGCACCTGTTTCCTCTCTATATGTGGCTGTACCCCTCTAAAGAACAGGCCACAGCTTCCTGAATCCTGATGCAGCAGATTTCAGCAATGGGGAGAGGGTTTTCTTGCTCTGTTCACAGCCCTAATCTTTTGAAGTTCAAGATCTTAGCATGTAGACCCCAGGCCTGTAACAATCTTTCAGACCCTGCACTTCCAGTAAAGCACTTAAATATTGTTTTTTTGAGCATCCATTGGCTTTGAAGCAGAAGCAAGGTAGTTGGGCTTATTTTTTACTTATATTAAAAATGTAATGAGCTCAGATCAAAACCTTTGAAAAGGAAATCCTTGAGTTTACCTCAAAGAACTGAGAAGGCCAAGAACAGAGTCACATACTATTCACAAAATATGCTTAAACAAAAAAATTATACAATATAAAACCCAACTAAACATGTGAAAATCTGCTTTTTCAGTCAAGGTTCAAAATCCTTAACAGTGTCAAGAAGTGCACCAAGTCGATTCCCAAAGCTGAGTTCCACTACAGTAGCATCAGGGTCAGATTCTTGATCTATAACGACTGTTGGCGTCGGAAGTGTGTCATCCCCTTTAGCCTCTGATTCCTGCAAGATAGTTCTAGTCAGCTCCAGAATTTCCAACCGCACCTCATGTTGCTCTGATGCCTATACGCTTTACCTCCACAGCCGGTTGGGTGAGACTGGCTGCATCACTTACAGCTTGTTGGAGCACTCTATTGCAAATAAAAACAAAGAACAGCAATCAAGCTTCGAACATTTTTCATAACACACAAATGAATGCCCTATTTATTAACTCAAACCATACGCACTGCAAGTCTATACAGGACAACCAAATGCAAAGCTATTTAAGAAACATGATATAAAGATGAAGCAATATATATGATCACATGGTCCGCATGGTTCACTCATGAAACCAAATCAACTGTCATGTACTAAGCCTTGCAGTTTGCAACCACCTCTGGACGAGATAGACATTTTGAGGAGGATAGAATGTAGAAGTTTGGCAGGCAGTGTTGATATGGTTCACTTACAACGTATCAACCAGACCAGAAAGTCATTTGCTAGAAAAGCACCTACTTCAAAAAAACACCCTTCTATTTAGATTGCAAAATAGGTACACTGCCACTTAAGCCATGATATTGGGATGCCATGTTATGTCAAGTATCCTGAAAAATATAGCTGGGTTTGCTTGTTGATAACAGTCTCTCCACTGCCTGAATCCAATGCCTGCATGAAGCTGCCACCCTCAGCAGACCTGTCCAATATCCAATGAATGCCCAGTATTCCTGCAGGCTGCCACTTACCTCATGCTGCTGATAGGGATGTGTCACTCTCCCCTAATGCTAGACTTAACAACATGAACTGACAATCTCTCAACACAACAAAGGCAATGATTCTTCTATGAACTCGCTATCAAAGAGACGTATCCTTAAGATACCGCACCGTCTTCTCCCCTTTCCTTTTCTGTAGGCATTTTGGAATCAGCACCTCCTAAAGACTGCTGTCATCCCAACCAACTACGGTTCATTTTCACCTTATGAGAATGCCAAATCTTCACCATTGTAAGATGCAAACCTGCTTGTCTGGAACACAAAATGTATAAGTCAATGGTTTCCTAATTCCAGCTGAAAGATCACATCGTTGAGCTAACACCTCCTTAATCTTCAGGATAGACCCCATTCCAATCTTTAAACTCACCTTTAGCCAGTTCAAGTTTATATCGAAACTTCCTGATGCCTTCTTCGATTTGCTCAGCATTTGATCAACATCTTGAACCACCGATTTGCACCATGAAAACAACAGTGAACGACCTCAAAATCCACTTGGTACACACATGCATTGTGCCCTTAATAGCATGCTCAATTCAGAAGTAAACTTTTCTCGCACAATCTGGTGCTCGTTACAGTAACATCGCAGTAGAAGATGTCATGATGTTCAAACTTAAACATGAGGTTGCTCCATATGCACCAACTATCAGCCCTATGATTTCAAAGTTCAGCCTACTGTTGTGGTTCATAGGTATGTGAATGATTTTGTTAACAGAGCTCGTGATGTATTCTGTAAGATACTCCGGATTTTGCAAAATTTTAGCCCATAGAATACATGAAATTTCCTGCTATGTAACTGTGAGCAGAATAATATTGCTCCTGAGTCCTTAGCTTGAGGATGACGATGATAGCAAGCTCAAACCGCTGTTCCCATTGAGCATTAGATTGTAGCCTTCTTCAAGCTGCTGAGCCGATAAGCAGCTGGGAGGCAAAGACGCACCCTCCATGAAAAGGGGTGTGATAGTGGTAGCATGGTGTTCTAATTAGTTTTGGGCCCAAAAAACAAGGGGAAAGTATATGCCTATCAACTACCCTCTCCGTTCCCTTAACAAAGCAACCTAAAAGCTCCTCCAGAGATAATAGACAGTTAGAAATGCCAAGAGGTACCCCGTGAAGGCGTCCACAATGGACCTTCATTGCCCCAAACAGCAGTAATGAAGCTATGAATTTCCCCAAAGAAAAGGCTACAAATTTACTAACACAGTGGGATCCAATAAAATAAAGAAAATCCATAAATCAGAAATCAAAGCTAATGGTAAAAAGGACAAACCATGCATGAAACCCCATAAAGACGCAAAGGCAGATTAGTACATAAACTCCAAATGCTGCCTCACGGTAAATCAAAGAGGAAGGATCCGTGGGATCAAATCCAAATAGAATCGCCCATGTTAAAGCCCACCATGGAAGCTAGAAGGAAACACAAGAGAGGAGGGGAAGGGGGAGGTGGGAGATGTTACCATGAACTGCAACTGAAAATATAGATAAGTACCTGCGTGTTGCCTCTTTGCGATGAAGAGCAAGGGTTCCTGCAGACACCGTTACACTCTGCAATGAGAGAGATGGAAACATCGAAGACGCCCTGCAGCTGCGAGATGCGACCACAGAGGCCTCCAGTGGCGCGCCCAATGACGGTAAAGTGCCGGCCATGGCCACAATTGAAGCCATTAGTCCCACGGATTCAAGTGTAGCCCAGCTGCAGAAACTGCTACAAACAGTAGCTGCACTCAGTGAAGAAACGTATTGAATTTTCTCCTCGTGATAATTTGGAAGCTTCTGGCTATGGCGGAACCTGCTTCTGTTTCTTTATCTCCAGCTATAGTGATAAAATATTTGCGGATCCCCTTCCTGGCGTTTTCCACGTCAGCATTTCCAGCTTGCAGCCTTGCCCACAAACGATAGTCCATTGCTTTAGAGTAGGTACCCACGCCCAATGTCCCTTTTCACATTGCAACGCCAAGAGTGATGATGTGGCAAAGCAACGAATAACCCCTTCTGGGGTGGCTACGTTGCATTTAATGCTTCCATAGCTAAGGCAACTTGCGATGGAAGTTTACACTATGGGGTGGCTGGCTTGCATTTTATGCTTCCACGGCCAAGGCACATGGGAGCCCATCCTAGTCTCGTTACGTACTCCTCACATAAAAGTGAGAGAAATTACTAGCACCGACTCGCACGTTCCCACCACATGTGTGCACACTTCGTGTCACGTGAAATTTCTCAGTCGGCATGGTGCTTAAACTACCAAAGGCTTCTTCTTGCATGCCTTTTGGCTAAACCGTGGCTGCCAAACCTCACACACTTTACCACGCGACTACAAAAGTTGTATATTAGAGATTTCTTCCTGTGAAATCTCATTTCGTTGTCCTTCAACTCGTGCAGTCAATCTTTTCAATATCTATCAAAAGATAAAATCTAGGCCACTCGTTTTGCTCTCCTAAAAACTTGAAATCAAGTTACCATCATAAATCATCAATATATAAGCTTGTATGTGAGTGCTAATCCACCATGTATGTCTCAAAGTATGTACATGTCGTCATCTACTACATACCTACTAGCACGTTTATACTCATTTCTAATACACACATGGATTTGTATACATATATGTGCAAAATATGAATTGTGGATTGTATATCCTATAAGGAGACCAAGACAATCAAGGGGTGAGCGGACCAATATGAAAGGGTTAAAGCAAGTAGTTGATGTGTATGGATTTGCATTACTATGAAGGGAGGTATTTTCTAAACTTTTGCATGATTGAGCATCATTCTTATATTTTAACTTTCTTATATATCTTAGCATATTCTTGCTAGATAAGTTTAGTCCCTTTTAAGCTTATATTTTGATTTTCTTATTGCTAAATAAGTTTAGTCCCTTCTAATCTTGATAAGCGAACAAAGGCTATAGAGATATCAAGTAGAAAGGTAGGAGTTACATCCCAGTGTTATTGTCAATTGTTACTTATCCTTTAAATTGATCAATGTCAATGGCATCATATTTGAGAATAAGGGTCAAAGTCCTTTCTATGTCTTTAAGTTGAAGGTCAGGACAAGCCTAATTATCGCCTCGACAACAAATGCAAGTCGGGAGACAAGACTAATTATCTAGAGACCCAACAAGGCTAGTTTCCCAAGTGAAAGCAAATGCTCAAGACCATTATTGGGTATTCCTCTTGTGTTTTATAGAGACCCAACAAGGCCAGTTTCCCAAGTGAAAGCAAATGCTCAATACCATTATTGGGTATTCCTCTTGTGTTTTATAGATAAAAAATAAATTTTTATTAGTTTCAAAGGTTCTTGTTAATTTTGATGGGTTTCTCATCACATAAATGCATGATCACCTTATCACTACATGGTGGCCTACACGTCAAGATTTTGTCTCTCTCTAACAAACAATGATAAAGTTGAACGACCTCAACATGCCATCTAATATTGTTAAGGAAATAAAGAGAAGCCATGTGGCAGTGTGTGGCCTCTCTTCACTTCCATGCTATTGATCCATTGGTTGCATGCATAATGATGTGTTAAGACGTAAAGAAGTGATTATTGTGTGTAAGATTATAATGTCACTACACCCACCCCATGTGTTCCCCCACATTGGTGTTGATGTTTCATTAAAATATTTTCCATGCAAATTAGGATTAATAAGTAGTTGTGCTCATAAGCCCAAAAAAAAAAAACATTCTCATGTGGACTATTTTCTTGTGTGGACTATTTTCAATGTGTCTATGTAGAATATCATTCGACACCATGCCCTATAATAGCTAAATGAATTCACCACATTCAATAATGGTTAGATATATTTGGATTAGAGGATTGGATGCCATATTACATATAAATAACTAGTCTAAAGACATCACAAGTCTTTCTACATTCTTATATTGAAGTATTTTCTTATCCCAACAAACCGGAGGGTTGTCCAAAATAGGGTGTTTCTCTAATTTGTTATTTATTAGATAAAAACTTTCGAAATTATTTGTGATGCATCTATAGTCATTCATAATGCTACATATTAATGATTCTCGACTTCCTCTATGTTGACTATACAACTATTTGCTAACATCTCTTCATAATTATTTACTTTTGTGTAAAATGCATTGCATGTTCAACCTCTTAGCAATCATGGAGAGAGTAGTGCATTCCAATTGTATATGCAAAATAAAATCTCAAAGGAGAAAAACACCTAAATAGAGAAAAAAACACAAAAGCCATGATATAAAATAATAGGCTATCTATGGGATGATGTACGCAAGTGTCGGACAAAAGAGCCTATTATTGCCTTGTTGTAGGCCAATTGGTTGTTGTCCCTATCGCCCTATCGACATCACATGACATTTCCATGCAAATTAGGATTAATAAGTAGTTGTGCTCATAAGCCCAAAAAAAAACATTCTCATGTGGACTATTTTCTTGTGTGGACTATTTTCAATATACTATAACATATGTACATTCAAAGACAACCAACATGTAAAAATATAAATGAAATGTATAAGTGTTGGTACATTGCATATTCTAGAGCACACACATATTTTAACAATCATTGAACTTCAAGGAAAACATATGATAATAAGAGAAGGGTTTTCTTCTTGCACATGGTAAATCATACATTACTATGTTATGTACTTCATCTAGGTATGTGGTGGTAGTCTCCATCTTGATGGCATTGTATGGATTTGGCATGAAACGACGTACCTTATGGAAGTTAATGAAATGTCTTGTGTATTGATAAAATGCCTACACAAGATCATGCTGGAGTAGGTCGATAAGTTAGTTGAATAGGGATTGGGGAAGATCACATTATTGATGAAATGCCTTGTGTATTGGTGAAATGCCTACATAGGATCATCATGGAGTAGGTCAACAAGTTAGTTGAATAGGGATTGGGGAAGCCCACAAAAAGTATATAAACATTCACCATCTTTACCACACCACTCGTTATGTCATTGCCACCAATGTATTGATCATGGTTTTATATACCCTTAATGCTATGTACAATGTCAAACCAGGACTAGCCACCATGGACTAGCCACCAAAGACAATAAACCACCTACACGGATAGGTAGGGAGCATTCCTTTACTTAAAGTTCTACTAAAAGGTTTGTAGTTGTATGAGTACTTTTTTAACAAAAATTGCGAGGGGGGGTTTTGAAATTACAAGTGCTAGTGGGGTTTAATGGTTTAACCATGTGGCTTCACCCGAGACTTGCATATCAATTTTTATATACAGAGACTCATCAAATCCCAAAAGTATTGCTACTTGAGGTATCGTGATATGTATGGGAGTCTGTGTATAAAGGGCAGTCATGTACATCTGGGGGGAAGGGGGCAATAATTCTCCATACACACAATGGAGCTGGTGTTTTCTCTACTCTTGTAGCTCCATCATGCACTCGAATTAGTGAGTGAGTGACATTAGATGTCGATTATGGATCACTACTATGGTCTGACAACATACATAGGATGGACGTGACAAATGAGAAATGGAAATGATTTCTTCCTTTAAAATGGAAATGGATAAGAAATGATAGCCATTTTAATAATATATATGATATACAATAGACCATAGAATTAAATCTAAATTGACAAGATGAGCATAAATTAAAATAAATAAAAAAAGAAATAGAATAGACCGCACCTTGAACACAGTATTGGGTGCAATCCCCCCCCCAAGACGTGTCGGCATCCTCCCACTTCTTGGGTATATATGTATTTTTTCATAAAAAATAGCCCACATGCCAAAAATAGCTGCACGCTTATGCATGGGCTTGCCCTTTACAAAAATAGAAGTTACTTTTACCAAAAGCTTAGATAAATTCTTCCTATATCTAAACCACTAAAAGAAAAATACATAAAGAACCCCAAGGGCTAGGCTAATTCACGTGCAACAAAATTAATAGGTCCATGCCCAAGCATTATAAAAGTTGGCGGCCAACAATAATACTAAATATCTCATAGAAAATACTACGGCCAAAATACCAAAAACCTTCCCAAAATACCAAAAATGAAAACCTTCCCGATAATAACTCACGCCATATCGCCACATCATGTCCCAGCCATACCTGCTTACCAGCACAAAGCTTGTCAATCTCACCAACCTACACATGTTTTCTATTCAAACGAATTACACATTAGCGACACATGCTAAAGTTATACGACATCACATAAGCATTAAATCTAACACTTAGTTCCATCCATCTCTTATTTCATATGTTCTACACATGAAATATTCGAAATCACCCAAGTGCCATGCTACGAACATAGTGGTAATTAGGTGTCCCCAATTAACCATAGAGGACAGAAGAACAAACCATAACATTCCTCTTGCTTGGGATATCAACTGGCCTATGTTTGAAAGTAAGATTAGATGAGGTCGAGATAGGCACAAAAAAACCAGTGGGAAAAACTTGATCAACAAATAATGCATATATGCAACGAACCAATCAAATGAACATATGTGAAAGGAGTCTAAGTGTCCCATACCACAACGGCGCATTCCACATACACACACAAGATGGTAAAAGATAGAAGACATGAATGTGTCCGGTGTAAGTACATGAAATGAATTTGATGTCCCATACCACTAAATTAACTACACATATCACTCCTTCAAAATATAATTTTGAGACGGAGGGGTAGTTCCCTCTAAAACTTCAATTCTGACATAATGTTATGGGCTACCACACCTCCAAGAGAGAACTCTACACATTCACCTAAAGGATGAGCAATATATCATCACAACTATCATAGGGCACTTACCAATGCTTCAAACTTGAGTCCCTTGAGGCCTCCAAGCTCGCTTGTTAAGCTCCAACCTCCAAGCTCCATCTCCACACTGTCACCGTAGAGTCGCTTGCACCATAGCATAAGGCAATCACTCTCTCTCTCACTCTCTCACACAAGCATGAATCACACAAGCATAAAAGAGGCACAATGCTAGAATGCTCTCTCTCCTTCTATCTCTCTTAAGACACAAGGGAGAGCTCTCTATAGCACAAAGGGGGGATTGTGTCTTTTCATTATGAGAAAATGCCTTATATACATTTAGCCCTTATTCACACTTGGGTACCTAAAACTTACTTTACTAGGCCTTGGTTGGCCAATATCTCATAATGTACAACTTTTATAGTGCCGTTTCATGACACTTATTAATGTGCTCAATTGAGGATCATGTTTGTTAATCCAAAATGGGATTAACATCCCCCCTTCCTGATGTAGGTTCTGTCCGCAGAACCTGTTACCGAGGTCTTAAGACCTGGTCACCGAACTCATGTCGGTAGAAGTTCCTCCTGGATTGGAGTTTCTTGAGTGTACATCGGAATGCCGAATGTGATCTCTAGAATCTTGTATCCACCATGTCTTCGAAAGTGATATGCATATATCCTGGAAGACATGAAAGCCGGTGGTAAGAAAGCATGATTCCCCTATCTGATGGACCTTGGTTCATGTCGAACCTGAGGTGTTATGCTTCATAGCCATCATAAGGCTCCTTTGGTTGGTCTATGAGCACCACCACTAATTTCAAAATTCTGACACTAGCTACAATAGCGGGGTCTGGAATTCTGTGCCATGCCCTAATCCATGTAAGTATCTATTGTCTTTGTTCTTGAATGTGTGTAAATGTTGCTGGTATAAAGATGGGGAAGTTGTAGCACATGCGAGTCGTGCCTTTTGGCTTCCTGAAATTCCAACGATGTCCATCTTCTTTTAAACTGGCATGTATAATGGATCGACCCGCAGTGTTGGTGGCGCGCTCGTGTACACTTGGCTGTATTCTGGAATTGCTAGTAGGTACTCCTTTCTCCAGTCGGGCTAAATTCCAAAATCTTCTAGGCGGGGATGCTCTTTAGTGGTGACTATGTTGGCGTAGCCACCTCTTGTGTGCACAGGATTTGCTTTCCTCCACCTGCGGAAATAGTAGCTGATCATAAATATAACTATCCTTATCTCAACAAATCAGCTAACTGAGGATTGGCCAGCTTTGTGTACTTTGCCACATTTTCCCATAGTGTGCCCTCTCCAGCCAATGGAAGTAGTTCTTCTAAGTCAAGTCGTGGGGTGCAGAGAGGGTATGGTACATTGTGCTGTTTTGTTGGAGTGACTTTTGAATATGCTTTTGGCATGATCTGGCATGTGGGCTCAAATGGAATAATCTGCATGAGTACCTTGAACATTAACTTTGGCTTCAAAAGAGGATTGCTTGCACGTATAAGCCCCTCGTACTCTGCAGCCAGCTGACAAAGAATCCAAGATGGTATCATCATCAGTAAATGGTTCAAGATTATCTTGCAGGATGGTGTGTCTTACCTCTTGAGAGTGCCTTGTTAGAAATGGGTGAGGTGCTAGTACCTCCTCGGGGGGCGAGAGTGTTAGTGGGAAAATCTATCTCGAGAGGAGGAAAAGATGAGAAAATGCAGTCAACCTAAGAGGTGTTAGTAGGTTGCGTGTTAGGAAATGGGTTAAGTAGCTTACTAGCGATATTAGAATAGACAGGGTAAGTTGATTTTGAAAATGAAGAAGAAAATTTTTCTTGACCCTGACTTATACTAGGGGGTGGGTGGCTAGGCTTATGAGACTTAATAAACTCCCATAAGTCTGGAATTTCTTCTTCATTTATAGTGGGATACTCTATATGGGTAGCATTAAAATTGTATTGTACATTTGTCAGCATGGCTTCTAAATGTTTGTAGATATTAGTGTAGAGTTTTAGAATGCCAAGAGAGTGTTCCAAGACCTACTTTGTCTAGTTTTGCTTTAACTTCAACCTCTTCCAGTATTTGTAAACATTCCAGGCTATGGTACTACTACAGGGTTAACTTTCCATGGGCTGTATGAGCTTCCTTTGCGGGATGATGGTCCCATGGAAAGGTTGGGCATAAGGACCCAAGAAGTTCAGCTTTCGGTCACTGTGTTCTCTTCTTTTCTGGCTTGCTGGGGATCCAGTAGCACTTCTAGCTTGAGTTGTAGATGGGTTCTCGTGGGCTTTGGACTCCAAGGTTGACATCTATATTAGGCACATAGGATCAATCGAATAACTGGTGTGGTTGATATATTTTTCTTTTTCTTTTTCTTTTTCTTTTTAATATATATATATATATATATATATATATATATATATATATATATTTCATGTGGGGAATAAGTCAGTTTAATTGAAGAGGCTGTTAGTGTAGGAGCAATCCTTTGGTGTGTTAATAGTCAGTTCATTTTGGCAAGGTAGGAGTGAGCACGTGAATGTGCAAGTTCTGAAAAGGTTAATCCGTGAAAGGGTCAGCCCGTGAAAGGGTTAGTCCGTGAAAATGCAAACATAGTTTTCGTGAAAGTGCAGGCCGTGAAAGGCTCTGGCCGTGAAAGTGTAGACACAGTGTTCATTGGCAAGGTAGGAGTGAGCACGTGAATGTGCAAGTTGTGAAAAGATTAATCCGTGAAAGGGTCGGGCCATGAAAGGGTTAGTCCATGAAAATGCAGACATAGTTTTCGTGAAAGTGCAAGCCGTGAAAGGCTCTGGCCGTGAAGGGCTCTGGCCGTGAAAGTGTAGACACAGTGTTCGTGAAAGTGCAAGCCGTGAAAGGGTTAGTCCGTGAAAATGCAGACACATTTTTCGTGAAAGTGCAGGTCATGTGAAAGGCTCTGGTGGATGTGAAAGGCTCTGGCCGTGAAAGGATCTGGCCGTGAAGGGCTCTGGCCCGTGAAAGTGCAGACACAGTTTCGTGAAAGTGCAAGCCGTGAAAGGCTCTGGTCGTGAAAGTGCAGACCGTGAAAGGCTCTGGTCGTGAAAGTGCAGACACTGTTTTGGTGAAAGTGCAGGCCGTGAAAGGCTCTGGTCGTGAAAGTGCAGACACTGTTTTGGTGAAAGTGCAGGCCGTGAAAGGCTCTGGCCGCCGCCGTGAAAGTGCAGACACAGTGTTTGTGAAACTGCAGACAGTATTTTTAATTAATTGATTACGATTGTTTGGTGTATAAGGAGACACCAATCTTTTGTTAATTTTTTAAATGATGCATTTGTGAAGGGCTACAGGTCATTTGTGTTACCACTTAATGTGTATTTTTATTCTTGAAGAACAAAAAACAAAAACAAAAACAAAAAAGATAAGAAAAGAAAAGAGGATTAAGCTCCCACCTCGAAGGGATAGTCAAGAATCGCTGAAGAGAGATGGCAAGCTCGGGAGATGCACACGGAAGCGAATGCAGACGATCAATCCACACACACGATGCGAAATGACGAAAAAAGGAAAGAAAATTGATTTTATAACGCAGCCGTCGGACAGGGTGGCTATCTTAATGAAGAATGCCACATGGCACTACGTGATTGGCTTGTGAAAAATTACCATTTCACGACATGAACTATTTTGAACTTTTTCATCACGGCGTGAACCTTTGTAATGTGGTTCACGGCGTGAACGTTTTTGGATCTTGTTCACGGCATGAACCTTTTTTCTGCAGTTTCATGTGGAATGCATAAGATCGAATTCTTCTCATTTTTCCTTTATGCTCAAGTAGTCAAACATGCACAGGATGAGTTAATGATACATTGCTTACCTCGTACCCATTTGTGCAATCATTGGATACCTTTTGTTTATTGCCATGAGAACCAAGCGGTCACCCGGGCACTTTTGGGCATTTGTTGATGTAGTCGTTTTAGTTCCATGTGGGAGTTTTTTATTGTTCCTTCCACCCAACTAAACAATTTTGTCACTGTGTCTGGTTGTGAAGGGCTTCTATCTGCATCTCCTTGCTGAAATTGTTTGTTTTTACCCTTAAGTTCCCTGTTCAGTTCTGTAGCCAAAGTGGGTACTTTCGTTGCTTTGGGAATTCCCAACCCATTTGGCCGAGTTTGCTTTTTCCTCCACACAAGGGTTGGTGTGGTGCTTGCTTGAGTTGGGAGTTGATGTTGCATGCTCTTACCACCCTCTTTTTGATGATTTGACCTGTTTGTGGTATTGGCCACTGAGTGGGGTTTGGGTACCCATATTGCTGCATTGCCTTTGATAGTATCCTTGTGCTCGCAGTAAGTCCTTTCGGACCCATTGCTTACGGGCTCCTTAAGGTCTCTTTGGATGCTTAGAGTCCTGCCAATTGGTTCGAGTCAACAAGGTCTGACTTTTGAATTGTTTGCAGGTTCTTCTTGGGTCCTTTATATCATTCATGGGGCACCCACCTCTGTGTACCCTTAGATGTAGGGTATTGTGTGGGTAAGCTTCGCGGGGAATGGTTGCTGGTTCTGTCCTCTGAGGTGTTGCCATTGCACTCATTGTTTGTTCATCAATTATGATGTGCTTCCCTTTGTTTGTCAAGTTCCATAAGGGTATGGACAGGACCTTCTCGCCTGTGCTTATAGATCCAGGATCGTCCTAAAATCATCTCTTCTTCCATGGAACTTGCAGGCATGACAAACACCTTCCTGACCAAGGAATTATTTTTGATGAAAATGTTAACATTTAAAAATCCCTCGGCTTTTGTGGTTATCAAGTGAATGCTATGAACTTGCACATCAGTGGGTTCAAGGTGTGGTTTATCTAATGCTACCCAGGTTTATCTAATGCTACCCAGGTTTCATATGAGATCAAGTTATGACTTGACCCCATATCTATTAATGCAATGCCAGGTTTCATATGAGATCAAGTTATGACTTGACCCCATATCTATTAATGCAATGCTTGTTGCACGGCCTTTAGGTGTAGTAAGTCCCACCTTGAGTCGTGCTGGCTCAATGTTTAGTTCCCCTTTGTCCAAAAGCGTCACAAAAGCTATGTTGACATGTATCAGTCTTTTGTGCAGTAATTGTTTGGCTTTGGCCTCTCTAGCCTTAGCCTCTTCTTGTGCTTGCTATATCTTTTGGAAGCTGTTTCTGTTGTTTGAAGAGGTGTTCTTGCAAGAGCATCTCTTGGGTCAGTGGTCCAAAGTAATTTTTTAATTTACTTCCATTGACATAACCCTCCATTTAGATGCCGTCAATTGTCTCAATTCGAACAGACCCCTAAAGTGTGATTTTCGATACTCGAAATGGTCCCATGCCTCGGTATTTAAGTTTCTTTTTCTTGGCGCTTCCAACACCATACATGAGGACCAGGTCCCCCATATCAAGTTCTTTTTGCTTAAGGTTTTTGTGTCAAACCAATGTTTCCTGCGTAATTTTTCAACCATGAGTCTATGCTATCAATTTGGTCTCATCAAGCTTCTCTAAGTCAATTAGCCTTTTAGCTAATGCATTCTCCGTTAGACGCTCTTGTACGACGGCAATCCTTAAGCTTGGGACTAGGTATTCCATAGGCATAACTACTTCCACACCATAAGCTAGATGGAAGGGAGTGTAACCCGTCGCTACCTTATATGATGTTCGATATGCCCATAGGGCTGCTGTTAGCTTATGTTCCTAGTCTGTTCAACTTGCTTCCAAGGTTTTTGTCAAGATAGTACACAAAATCTTGTTTGTACTGTCTGCTTGACCATTGACCTGTGGATAATAAGGTGATGATTTTTGATAGATCACTAAGAATCCCGCAAGTAAATGATCAGATTACCTCATTGATAAAATGTGAGCCGCGAACCCTAACCAATTCTAATGGGCAGCCAAACCTCGAGATGATTTGCTCATATAAAAAATTTACAGTTGTTCGTGCATCAACTCTCCTTGAGGCTCTGACTTCTGTCCATTTTGTGACATAGTCCGTGGCTACGATCACGTATCGGGCTTGGGATGGATGTGCCGCTGGACTAATTAGTCCCGCAAAATCTATCCCCATTTCTCGAACGGTTGTCTTACAATAATAGGGGTGAGCGGCATCTTATCCTTTTGTTGTGTAATAGTGAAACGTTGACATTCTTCGCATCTTTTGACAAACTCTATGGCATCTCCAAATAACGCAGGCTGTGATTTCTCTAGCGAAATGCCCACTTGCTATCCTTGAATGAGCTTCTTCCAATATGGTGACGAACTCATCCTCTCTAACGCATCTTCTGAACACATTATCTTTTCCTAGCTTATATAGTCCACAATCAGTTGATAAGGTGCAGCCAGCTTGATAAGCCGCTGCATTTTCTTTGTTCAAAGGTATTTCTTTTTGCAGAAAACCATAAGCTAGATACTCTGAGATTTCTTCACTCCATTCAAGTACCATGTCCAACTTGAATAAACAAGCATGAGGGAGATCATCATCAACACCAATCGTTGGTTCCCCATTTGGAATTCTTGACATGTGGTCGACCAACACATGCTGTGTTCCCTTTCTTTACCACCATGACTGTAAAGTCGAATTCCAACAACAATATTAACCATCGTGTGATTCTCCCCATGGTGCAAGGTCTATTTACTAGGTATAGTAAGGGTTGATGGTCCACTAAAATTATGAATTTGTTGGCCAAGAGATAATGTCGATATTTCTTGATGGTGTAAACCATGGCCAATCCTTCTCTTTCTGTGGTGGTATATAATTCACCTCTGCATCATTCAGCTGGGAGACGACTAGCAAAGCAGACTGGATATTCCAATTTGAACTCACCAGGCTAGGCTAGTATGCAACCAATAGCAAAATTTGATGCATCAATATGCACGTGAAATATGAGATCCCAATTGGGGGGTCATAGAATTGGCATGCTTACCAATTTTTGCTTTAGTCGATCATATACTTCCTGACACTCCTCGGTCCACTCAAAGACAATGAGGAGCTTATACAAGGGTCTGGCTATTTCTGCATAAAAAATTATAAAGCGACGATAGTACCCCGCATGGCCCATAAATCTTTGCACACCCTTGTAGTTGGTAGGCGGTGGCAGCTCCAATATCAGCTTGACTTGCTATCGTCCGTGGATATACCATTCTTTGAGACAATGTGTCCCAATATCACACCATGTTGACCCAAAACTAACACTTCAAGGGGTTCAGGGATATACAATATAATCGATATCGCTCGCACACTTTCCTCAAGTAGGCCAGATGCTCTACCCATCGAGAGTGTGCACATAGATCGTCAATGAATACCTACAACCACTTTTGTAAGTAGTCCTTGAAGGCTGTGCACATCAATCGTTGAAAGGTTGTTGTGGCGTTTATGAGGCCGAACGACATAACCTTGTATGCAAATGTCTCCCACATTGTATTGAAAGTTGTCTTGTGCTGGTCCTCTGGTGCTATGGACACCTGATTGTAACTAGAGAATCCATCCAAGAAGCTATAAGCTTCTCTCCCAATCACTCTTTCCAAAACATGTTCTGTATAAGGCAATTGATAATGGTCTTTCCTAGTGGCTGTATTAACCTTTTTAAGATCAACACATACCCTAAGCTTTCCATTCTTTTTTGGCACTATCACGATTGGTGACAACCAATCCGTATGTTCGATTTCATAGATAAAATCCGCAACAATGAGCTTGTCAATTTCTTCCTTTACAATTTCTGCATACTTAGGATTCATCTGGTAGGTATAGTTTCTGCTTGGTTGGTCTCAACCCTTCCATGATTGGAATCATATGTTGTACTACCTCAAGCGGTACCCCCTTCATCTCTTTGTAATTCCAGGCGAAACAATCCTTAAATTCCTTCAGGAGAGCAATGAGCTCATCTTCTTCAACTGAAGTCAAGTTTTTAGCAATGTATATGGGCCGAGCTTCTTTCTCTAGTCCTGCAATATCCACTTTCTTGACTTCTGTCGGGCCATCGTATGATGTGGACAGCCCATCCTCTTTCACCCTTGTAGCCGTCACAATCGGACCACTTTCTGTTCGCCTAACAGTATAGGTTTTGAAGTGGTCGGGTACTGAGAGCAAGCCTGGTTTGTCCTCATTTTCACTTTTGGCTTTAGCCATGACCTTTCTAGCCTTAGGTTCTGCCTTCGCCAAGGCTTTATTGTGTTTTTGGCATCCAGCTTTTGTAAGCTTGGGTGTTTATGGCTCTTGAAGAGCATCCACCAGGGCTTTATTGCATTTTTGGCATCCAGCTTTTGTAAGCTTGGGTGTTTATGGCTCTTGAAGGGCAATTTTCTCTTTGTGCCTTCCCTCCAACGATATCTTACTCAACTCCTCGCCCCCCAATCCTTTGAGTTCATGTCCTTGCCCTTCCATTTTACCGTGGTTTGAAACACAAGTACTGGCATGTTATTCTGTAGGACGTAATATTCCGGCGTAACCGCAACCGTTTCCTCGTAGTAGTACTCCCTACTAAGTTCTACTTCCCGCACCATGTCAACATCTTCAGATGGCTCTTCGATCAATACTTGGTTGATCTTAGCCTGTGGTTGTGGTGGTAGAACTGGTGGTGGAAAAGGTGAAGTGTCTTGTACTCGGAACATCCCCCTAGGTAAGTAGGAAGAGTTGGGTTGTCGAGCGGTAGCGGTGATCTGTACAAGTGGCGCTGATAAAGCCAATGGGACTGTAAGTGCTGGTAGCTATGCAACATTTTGAAATCTTAGATATCTACACATTGAAGTGTCACGATTTCCTAATTTTACACAGTGAGCATAATAGAGTAATGGCCTTGCTCTTAACTGTGGACACTCGGTGGTAGTGTGATTTAATCTGCACATAGAGCACCACACCAATTCCCTGCGGGCGTAAAGGTGATTATGCCCATGCCCATATGTTTCTCTTCCCTCTTTGACTTTCAATTTCTCTAATATGTCATTACTGAGCTCATCCACCGTCATGTTTCCGACTTGCTTGCTTCGAGCTCCAATTTCTTGGTGCGGCAATTCCAACATATTATCTTCATATTCGATTGCCAGTTTGCAACATGCATCAAGAGTAGCAGGTCAGGCTAGTACCAGGTAATCATGCATTTTGTGGTCTAACCCCTCTCCAGAAGCAAGGCAACAACTGATCATCAATTAACCTCTCCCAAGTTTGCACCTCGAATTTAAGTGCTTAAGACGAGAAACATAGTCTCTCAATCGACTCATCTTCCTTTTGTTTGATGTTATATAACTGCGCCACAGGGCTCCATCTGTCATCACCACTTTGGGCAAAATCGGGCACAAAAACATTCTTTAGCCTTGTGAAGCTAACCTTATCCTCAAGCTTAAGGGTTCAGAACCACTAATGAGCTTTTCCTTCCAAGGTCAGTGAGAGAAGGCATGAATCATTGTCACATCATTGATTGGCCTGCAGGTTTCACATGTTAGATAGGATCCCTATCCCCGGAGAACTTTTGGACAAGTTTGGAAATGATATGGGGTTTCATCTGGGAAGGTCGGGATTCTAGAGCAGTGCCTAGTTCTCTAACCATCCCCCAGCCCCCATCTCTGTCGCCATATTTAGTAGGTCTGTCCTTGTGGCTACATTAAGGTCCATGGTTGGATCTATCCTAGGCCTTTGAGGAATTGCTCCCTCCCTTTCCTAGACCTCGTACCCTTCCTGTATTGGCTCTTCTAGGTATTTCTGGTCCATGGGATGGTCTAGCCGTTGTACCTTGGAGGAGTGACTCCCCATTAGTCACCTCCGTATGTCTTTGCAGAATCAGGAGTGCCATGTCTTATAGGAACATAGGGTGATTGATCATCTGTTCAATATCTTTTTTGGTGTACAGACGGTCCTCTACTTCACCCGCCATGCTTGCTAGGCTACCCTCCTCTTCTATGGTTGTAAAGCCTTCCTCCGTTTTGGATTCCTCATTTATGGGTTCCAAGTTTGGAATTTCTCCCTCACTTCTACCCATAACTATTTCTGGTTCCTTCCCTCGCGTGACTGGAGTGGGTTAAAACTCCCCGCTTCCTTTTGCTCAGCTCTCATCCTTCGAGTATCGAGCTCTTGTTTCCTCAAGCCCAATTCTCGTAGTTGTCGTTCCACCTCACTCCGTTTAAGCTCTAACTCTACCTCCTCGGTGGTGGGAAAGAATATTTGACCCATCCTGGTCGCACTTTCTATGTCCCGTCTTATTCGGGGGGTGTCAGTATTTAACAGCCTAAAATTTGACGTTTGAATGGGCACTTCTTGTCATGGCCCGAGTCCGCGCACTGATTTACGGACCCCTGTCCGTAGATTGCACTTCCTCGTCATGATTGGTTTGGAGACCAAAAAATCCCCGGGCGATATCAATGATACCACTGGATCTGGTTGGGGAGGGTGGTTTCTCCTCTTCCCCAAACCCAGCATATCTCAGCCCTTTTTCCATGGACTCTTCGCTACTAGTTTTAGCGGTGGTTAGGTTTCTTAAAACACTCAAGTGTGTGCTTGCGGAATGTCTTGATCCCACACTTCTTTGATAGGAAGATCCTGGGTGGTTCAATGCACTATCGTTCTCAGTAGGCGTGCAAGATCGTCTCCGATGTGTTTTCCAGATCTTAAGTATATGTATGTACGATTTGATAAGCTATTTGTTAACCCAATTTGATTTTGCTTCTGATTCTATCGCTCTGTTTCAGAAGCCGTGAAACTGTAGAGAATGGTTCATGGCATGAAGTTGCAGGAAATGGTTCATGGTGTGAACGTTATTCTGCACTTTCACATGCTCAAAAAAATTTCCTTTCGGGTCAGATCCCCTCTTTTTAATATAGGTTTCCCTCCTTTACCAACCCTTGTGGCCTTGGTCTACTGACTAATCGTTGGATTTGGCCAACCCATGAATCTGCAGAGAAGGTTTCACATCGTGAACAAGAAAGGGTTTCATGCCGTGATGAACAACTTCAGAAGGTTTCATGCCGTGAACAACTTCAGAAGGTTTCATGTCATGAACGCTTTGCTGAACTTTCACGTGCTCAAAAATTTTGGCAGACTTCGCAATGTCATAGGTGTCAGGATAAGGTTGTCTATTTTTGGCAAGGGAATCCCGTGATTTTCGACGTTAATTGCGGCACTGATTTCGTGAGCGATTCGTGGCGTGAAGTTGCATAAAAGGTTTCACGGCATGAACGTTTTTCTACAGTTTCACGTGAAACTTTCCATGTCAAAAGTTGTGATTTTGGGTGCTTAATACTTATCCAATTGATACCAAATCGATTGTGCCACTCCTAAGGAATGGAATGCAAGTTCTTGGAACAGTCAATGGTTCCTTATGTTTTTTATTTTAATGAATTTTTTGAAAAATAAGAAAAACCAAACACCAACCTGCTCATTCACGTTGGTGCTTTCAATGATGCAAATATCAAAATCAACAAGAACAAACAAAGAAGCTCTATCCTAAAACCACTCCACTACAAACATACACAACATCACAACCAATTTCTTCCTACCACACACATCTTATCTACTCATTTTCTATACAATGCACTACCAGAATGCAAGGGCAATAATGAATCCTATGCAATGGGAGTTGAAACTCCAAGAAGATGGAAGAAACAAAGGTGTTTCCCTAGCAACGACGCCAAAAATGTTATGGGCTACCACACCTCCAAGAGGGAACTCTACACATTCACCTAAAGGATGAGCAATAGATCACAATTATTGTAGGGCACTTACCAATGCTTCGATCTTGAGTCCCTTGAGGCCTCCAAGCTCGCTTGTTAAGCTCCAACCTCTACGCTCCACCTCCATGCTGTCACCGTAGCATAAGGCAATCACACTCTCTCTCACTCTCTCACACAAGCATAAAAGTGGCACAATGCTAGAATGCTCTCTCTTCTTCTATTTCTCTCAAGACACAAGGGAGAGCTCTCTATAGCACAAAGGAGATTGTGTCTTTTTATTATGAGAAAATGCCTTATATACATTTGGTCCTTATTCACACTTGGGTATCCAAAACTTATTCACACTTGGGCATCCAAAACTTACTTACTAGGCCTTGGGTGGCCAATATCTCATAATGTACAACTTTTATAGTGCCATTTCATGACACTTATTAATGTTCTCAAAGAGGATCATGTTTGTTAATCCAAAATGGGATTAACACACAAATTTTCTTTATCTTAAATTTTTTAAATTAATAGAAAAGTGTGGAAAATATTTAAAGTATGCATGCTAAAATCTATTGTTACTTGAGAAATGAATGATAATCTAATGAAATTATTTTTCAAAATCTTATTTGTAAAAGTAAAGATAGTTTTTAAAGGGAATTTAAATGGCTTTACTAAAAATGCGAGTCATTGGTGAAACGAAGTCAACACATACCTTCGTCGTTGAAAGTGTAGTTGAAATTATCAAGCAAAAATAATTTTAACAATCCAAAGACATGTGAATTTAAGAATTGTTATTGTAATATTACTTCAACACAATTCATGAGAAACTTAACATAGAAATAAAATATACATATATTATGGATATAAAGATAGGAGAAACTTACCTTTGTTGAAAAGCTATTTGAATGGGTGTGAGATTGTAAATAAACAATAAATAGAATTGGCTTTCTAATACATCCAAAATTTAAGCACAATATAAACATGAATATAATGAATGACTAGTTTCAATTCTAACAATCTTGATTAATTATATGAAAACATGAATTTAGCTATTTCACAATAACTCTCGCTTATGAATCAAAATAAAAGGTTCAAGTCATAAACGAGTTAATGTAAAAAGACATTACTGGGGAAAGGTATTATGTGATCTCTTAAGGTCATCATGAAGGTCTCTAATAAGTTGTGCTCTTAATGTCTCATGATGGAAAATTTTGCTAATGGTTCCACCACCTCTTGATTTTAGAAGGTCTCATGACTCATGCGTTTGTAAAGAAGATAAAGGTTTACGTATACATAAGCTGTCTAACACACTTGCATACAAATTATGCTAAAGGTTTTGGGGCACTTAAATGTTACTCCACAAGCTTTAAATTTAAACGAAACTAAAAGCTTTTGAAACGGTTTAAATAAACAAGTCTTTTAAAATTTATAACTCTTGAGTATAGATTTAATAGCTAGGAGTAAGATTTGATAATAAAATAGAATGTTACTAAGAAATTTTGCTTAGGGCCAAGGGTGCTAAGAGCCTCATTCATACAATATGAAGAGATGATGGGGATAACTATGCATAAGACGGGTAATGGCTATTATTGAAAATTCTTCTTTTGTTTTAGGGATGTGGATATATATTTCTGACACCATATTAAAGAAGATTAAAATGTATAATTTATATAAAGCATCTAGGTAAATGTTATGGGTCAAGGATGTGATGTCAAAATCCACTAGTTTTGTTGCCAAATCCCAAACAATTCCACGTGTCCATAAAATGAGAGGTCCCCATCCATCAAGGAAAGATCAGGGAGGAGGCTCATAGCAATGAGCTTTTCTACAAAAATATAAATGTGTGGTCCTGAAGTGTTTCTAAGAGCCAAAAGGAGTGGCTGGATCGAATAATAATTGCCCATTGTTGATATAGAATCCAAGCCAAAGTATATTAAATAGAAGCTTCGTCTCAATTTCCTATCAAATTAGCTTGTAAAATAGAAGTGTTTTGTCTAAAAGTGAGGCACTATTCTCATAAAAGTTTCAATCACATAAAATAGAAACCTTTTAAAAGGTTGAAAATGAAACTTTGACTGAATAAGAAACATAAATTTAACTTAAACTCTCTTTTTTTATTGCTTAGATTTGAAAATTCTAGACATTGATGAGTTAAGGTCATAACTTATTGCTCGGGAAAAGAAATAAGGGAAAATTTATAAACTAGGTAAGTCTAAAGAAAATTTCCAAACAAGGTCTTATAGGCCAACAAGGATTTCATGTGAACCCACATTTGTATAAGCCAAGAGAATAAGTAAGGATCAAATCCTTAATTGCATGAGTTATGCTATGCTTTAATCTTAACTAATTTGGCTTGATTTGGTCAAAATTAAACGTGGTTGAAAAACACCCAAAGAGGATAAAATTAAAGAAAGGATAAAACTTGAAAGAAGCCAGTTTAATAAAACAAAGGTTAAGGCTTACTTAACTTACCTCTTTATATATATATATATATATATATATAACTTAATAACTTGGCCAAACTTTGATGTTAAACTTATAGAAGCATCACTATGAAAGTCTTCCCTAATTGTTGAGTTTTTGCTTTTTGATATAACTTTTCTTTCTTTTTTGTAGGCTAAAGAAGGCTTTGAATCTTGTGTAAATATAAGCTTTTTAACACTTCTGAAGTAGATAAATTATAAGCTTTTAAAGCTTCTAATATTTCTAAGCTTTTTAAAGCTTGCATTAGTAAGCTTAAGAAGGTGTTTCTTCTACTCCCATTAGCACCCATGCATAGAAAAAGGGAGAATAGAGAAAGGAGCATATAATAATATAAGCTTTCTTTCTTAAAATAAAAATAAAAATAAAAATAGTAATAATATTATGTAATAATAAGCTTATAAGCTTAAGCTTGTGACAAGGTCCTCCACAACTACTAAAAACACGCAGAGTGCAACAGTGAGAAACAAAGAAAATTAAAAAAAAGGCTACCATTTGCTACTGCCAAGAGGAAAAAAGAAAACTGTCGTGCCCCTCTTTGCTAAATTCACCTGCCGGTCATGCCTATGGATGGAGGAGGAGGAAAAATTAATAAAAATAAATGAAAAGGGAGTTTTTCTTTGTTCCTCAAGAGGAGAAAGGAAATTTAAGAGCCCTCCATTATAGATTCTGTACATACTTCATGCTTAGGAATTCTGAAATTAGGCCTTTGATCTCCTCAATTTGTTGATTTCATCTATACATATGGATTATGGAGAGAATTAAAATTTAGAAAGGTGGTTTTGGGAAGAAGAAGGGTGGTTTTGGTTTAGCAAAGGTGGTTTTGATCAAAAGTTAACATTTAACCATAGCCCTTCATCTAAACCCCAATCCAGTGGCATAGAAAATTCCCATAACCATTCAAGCTTTTGTCCATGGGTTCTTGAGTCTTTGACTACTTTACCCTTTGTATTTTTGTGAGCTTCCCCCTATTCTTCAAATCCAAGTATCCCTATGCTCTAATACCACTGAGACAGGATCTCAAATACTTTTTGAAGAATAATATAAAACTCACATATACAACAAGAGCTAAACCATAGAATTGAATTTAAATTGACAAGATGAGCATAAATTAAAATAAAACCAAGAAATAGAATAGACATCACCTTGAACACAGTATTGGGTGTAATCTTCTCCCCCCAAGAAGTGTTAGCATTCTCTGACTTCTTGGATATTTATGTCTTTTTTAATAAAAATAGCCCACATGCTAAAAATAGTTGCATGCTTATGCATGGGCTTGGCCTTTACAAAAATAGGAGTTGCTTTTACCAAAAGCTTAGATAAATTCTTCCTATCTAAACCACTAAAGGAAAAATACATAAAGAACCCCAAGGGCTAATTCACGTGCAACAAAATTAATAGGTCCACGCCCAAGTATAACAAAAGTGGGCTGCCAAACAATAATACAAAATATCTCATAGAAAATACTACAACCAAAATACAAAAAATGAGAACCTTCCCAATGATATTTGTGGCTGGATGGTAGAGTCTAAATATAAAAAAATGATAACCTTCCTGATGCTATCATTGGGCAGGCTTGAAAAATGATGTCCTTCAGTACTTGAAGCAATGTCTCTCATGTCAAAGGCTCAAAGCTTAAAGATTCAAGATGCCTGGGAAGCTTCAACCCTTGGATATCCCCCAAATGAAGTGGGAATGCATTAACATGGATTTTGTCACAATTCTCTCCATTGTACAAGGAGGATATGATTCCATTTTAGTAGTGGTGGACTTGCTTACCAAAGTAGCTCATCTTATACTAGCAAAGAAAACCTTCAAAGATTCTAATGTTGCTCGGTTATTCATCAAGGAGGTCTTCAAGCTTCATGGTCTCCCGAAGAGGATAAACAGTGATCGGGATTCTAATTTCACTTCAAAGTTTTGGCAATCCTTATTGTAGGCCTTGGGAACTCAACTTTGCTTTAGTACAGCTTATCATCCAGAGACCGATGGGCCAAACTGAGAGAGTCAACCAAGTAATTGAAGATATTGTCACGGCATATTATGGACGGGAACCAAGAAGATGGATTCAATATCTTCCTCTGGTAGAATTTTCTTATAATATATCTTATCTCATCAGAGCAAAGGAATGTCACCATTCAAAGCACTCTATGGGCAAGAATGTTTATCTCCTCTAAATTTCTCTAATCCAACCATAAGAGTTGAGGCATCCAAAAAAATGCTCGAACAGATGGAGGAACATACAGCAAAAGCATTATGCTGACACAAGGAGGTTTGAAAGGATCTTCAAGGAAGGAGACAAAGTTCTTCTTAACAAGTGCGACCCAAGCGTAGTTCTCTGTCACTTGGGAAATCTAAGAAACTCAGCCCAAGATATTATGGGCCCTATACAGTTATCAAGTGTTTGGATAAAAGTGCCTATGAGCTAAATCTAGCTCCCAGCCCATATTAAGGTCCACAATGTATTTCATGTAAGATTGTTAAAGCCTTATGTACCTAGTCTTGATCATATTCTTGATGATGAACAAGTTATAATCCCAACTCAGGGAGTCCTTGAGTTGCAGCCTAATAGGATCATAGATTCTAGAGAAAGGCAGCTCCGTAATAGAACTCTTGTAGAACATCTAGTACAGTGGAAAGATTATCATGAAGAAGATGCGACTTGGGAAGATGAAGCGACACTCTTAAAGGATTACCCCAAATTCATGAGACGAGATGAAAACATCTCGATTTCTTTATGGGGGGAAGGATGTAACATGCCCATCTTCAATAATAATATATGCCCATGAATTTATGATCTTTTGTGGTGTAAAAATCAACAATTTTAATAAACGAGCTATTTCCACTTACAATCTTAGAATTTTGAGTCCAAATTTGGAATCTACGCATAATATAGGATTTTACGGCATTGAAAACGGACACCAAATCAAGCCTATACGTAAATTCTTAGTTATTTTAGATTAAAATACGGTAAACTTAAACCTTAGTAAATGCACAATCGGTGTCTGATTGACAAATGGTCCACACCCCTACGACCAAGGAGACACCCAGACATTTTTGTCGATTTTTTTTTTCGCACCATCGGGCACTCTGGCACGCATATTGAAAGGCCGATGCTGCAAATTAGGGATCTGCACTCCAAAAAGATGTACACACACTCGAGCACCCATACAATCCCCGCGCAAAGACCAAAGGCCGTCCCTAGTGTACGGTCAACACAGACCGCCACATGGACGCCCATGCTACCTCTAACCTAAAAGGTACATGCGTACCATAGCTTTTGCCCACGCACAGGTACCATTCCTTTCCCCAAGCCCATGCAAGCCACAAGTCGGTGTACTTTCATCGTACACCGTCCTTTACACCCACACTTTGCTCTCCCTTTCCCTGCACCCGTACCCACAGCTATATAAACCCCCCAGCACCTTGTGGTCGAGACACCCCAGCACCCTACTCTGCCCGTATTCGTCACTTTGCACAGTGCCCGTGCCCGACAGACTGCACCCAGCACTCTATGCGGTGCTGTACCCGACAACCCTCTGCACCCCTCTTCTAGCAAGCCATTTTTGCCCATCTCCAAGTAAGCCCTTTGCAGAATATTTCTTGCACACTCTCGCCCTTAAGGGTAGAGTGTCCTTAGCTGCTCTCCCTCCCCCCGGTGAATAGACTTAAGGGAGGACTCCCCTTCTCTCACTCTAGCTGTAGCCTTCTCCAGTTTAAGGAGTGTCCTTAGCTGCTCTCCCTCCCCCCCCTCCCCTGGTGAATAGACTTAAGGGAGGACTCCCCTTCTCTCACTCTAGCTGTAGCCTTCTCCCTGCAAATCCAATTTAAGGACACTCCCCCCCCATTAACGACGATGACCTTAGTAAGGGCTTTTAGGCTCTTAGAGGTGGTTCACGCCTAGGAGTTTTTTGCTCATAACTTGAGCAAACGAGCTCGGATTTGTGATCTGACTAAAGAGTTGGATTCGTGGCATCATGGGCTATACTTATATGCAAACTTGGTGTCACATAAACAAAAAGACACAAAAAGTAATGTACAACAAATTGAACCCATGTAAACTAGCTTTCAGATAGATAATAAGATTTGAAGAACTAGCACAATGGAACAAACCCATGTAAACTGGATTTCACATAAATAAAAGATACAAAAAGCCCAGAACATTGGAGTGAATCAATGAAGCACATCAATTTTAATGTGGTATCACCCACAATACCAACTACCAGCATGGTACAACAATGGTGTCTCAACAAGCATTCTCAATCAACGATAGAGTGGAAATCTAACAAATCTTGATATCCAAGTGATGTACCTTCCATCCATGATGCACTGCCAATGTAATAATATATCAAATTATAGTTATACAAGACGTGGGGCCAAAGGTGTCATCTTAATCTATGCCCTAGCATAACCCTTTACAACAAGGCTTGCAACACCTTTGCAACAAAAGGTAAATCTGGTAGTGTCATTTTTTAAGGAATGAGTTGTACTCATCTTGCATGGCTTGCATCCAATGATTATTTTCATATGCTTCCTCAAAGGAAATAGGTTCCTCTTCATTGCATATACTGGCAATGAGAGCATGATCCATAAAGGAATAGGATGCATGATGAGAACATGTATGTGTCCTGGTAGGGAAAGGAGCAGCTAATTTGCTAACTTGCAATGTCTGCACACCAGTCATTTTGGCAAGCACTTGGATGCATGTATGGTTGCTTTTCTTGTCCACTGCATCATCCATTATTGCCTCATCAATAGATTATTCTATGGGTTAAAATATGAGCTGATTTTCAACCGGTATGGGGCTGATTTGTAGCACCTTATTTGTTACTTGTATATACCTCATGGTCGTTCTGGTGTACATGAGCACTTTTTACCTTTTTGCTAGGAAGGGTTTTTTTCACGTGTGACCACCCTCTTGGGCAGTGGTACGCGAGGATCCTAGAGCATTGTACTATCACTTCTTACATTTGCTTATCCAAAAGAATTGTTCTAGCTCTCTTACTCTAGTGTGTCTCAAGCTGTGTATGTGTGAGTGTGAGCTCGGTCCCCCTCAACCCAACAGTGGTATTAGAGAGTAGGGCTGGTAGCTACTGTCATGTTTGAGCTTCCCATTAGAGCTTTGTAAAAACAAGGTGTTTTTATCAAGCTCTTCATTGATGAAACTGTAATACTCCATAACCAAGAGCAAGTGGTTTGATGGCTTCTTCTTCTTGTGAAGCTTTCTATAGTAGTAGCTCTACAAGCTGCACACAGGCGGCATCTACTCTCTATCAACACTAGTCGATCTACTTCATGTAGGCGGCTTCAGCTCATAGTAGTCGGGGCAGACATGTTTCACACAGTCAACATCACCTACAGCAGCCACAACAGTTTTTTCTCGAGATTGTTTGCCACAGTCGACAACATCAAACGCAGTAGCGTCTGTCAAATTCGTCAATTGCTTAATGGAACAGGCATAGTCCGTCCGACAACCCATCTAGGTCCGTCTGTTTTCGTCTCTTTCAGGGGTTGGGTCGTGTTACATTTTATGTAGTTGGTGTACCACTTTCTGTGCTTCTCTTGCTTGCCGCTTATACCTTAGCATGAACTAGCCTCTGATACCATGAAAAGATGTAGGTCATTTAAATTGAACCGAGGCTGGTCAAGACCTCGACCGACCTTGCTACACGAGACGCCCTCCGTTGACTCTCCGTCAATTGTTACAACTTTTTCACTGAGGTCTCCACGACCTCATTCACGAGATGGTCAAAATGCTTTCCCAGCATTCTTGACATAAAACAGTCATTTAAAAACAGGTTATAAATACAGTTTCTAAAATGAACTCTCATCTTTCCACATTGTTCCACATCATTTCTCGTTATTCCACTTTCTTCTACATCAATTCTCATTGCTTAATCCACATCTAATCATATGTATTCCCATCATTCTTCATCCATTCTCATCCATGCACATTATATTACATCCCATCACATGTATCCTCATTACATCTCATCCATTCTCATCTACCCATATCCACATCACATCACATCACATCACATCCATTCACATCACATCTCATCCATTCACAACTACCCCAAACCACATCACATCCATTCACATTACATCTATCCCAATTCACATCACATCTCATCCATTCATATCACATCTCATTCATTCACATCCATCACATTCATTCCAATTATCCCCATCCCATCATATACATTCTATCCACATTACATCACATCCACATCCATCCATATCTCATCACATCCATACACATTCCATCTCATTCATCCACATCCATCCAGTCATTCACATGCACGTCTATCCACATCCATCCATTCATTCACATTCACATCACATCACATCACATTCACATCTCATTCATTCACATATATCCCAATTCACATCACATCTCATTCACATCTATCCTGATTCACATTACAATGCATCACATTCACATTTATCCTGATTCACATCACATCTCATTCACATCTATTCTGATTCGCATCACATTGCATTTCATCCACATCTCATCACATTCACATCCACATCCATCTACATCACATCACATCTTATCATATCCACATTCATTTGCATCACACCACATCTTATCACATCCATATCCACATTCATTTGCATCACACCACATCTTATCACATCCATATCCACATTCATTTACATCACATCACATCCTGTCACCTATCCTCACATCTTATTCTCATCTCTTCATTCACATCCACATCTACATCCATTTACATCACATCCATCTCACATATCCTCATATCTCATTCTCATCTCTTCGTTCACATCTTATTCACATCTATTCACATTTAGTAACATTTTCTATTTTTGATACCGATAGGACTTTTCTAAATTTCTACCAATTGTTTGGCCTGGTTAAAGGTACTTTTTCTCGACAGATATTTTCATATTCTTTCTCAAATTCCTCAAGTGAAATATATTCAATATTCTTCTTTTGAGTAAAATATTCATGAGATTTACAAAAATCAATTCTACCCATATTTCCCAATAATGCTCAAAATTTCACTTTTGATAAATACTCATAATTTGAATTGTGCTAAAAATTTCTCTTTTTTTCATTTAATTTCTTGGATCTCAAATATCATGGGAATTCCTCTTTTTACATTTAAATGATTGAATTCCAAATGTCATGGGAATTCCTCTTTTATCATAATAAATTTATCTAAAATTTATATTTTCTTTAATAAAATATCCATTATTTCAATTTACCCAAGAATTCCACTTTTACCATTTAAATGATTGAATTCTAAATGTCATGGGAATTCCTCTTTTATCATTTAAATTTTCTCATGCATGAATTAAATTTATCTAAAATTCCTCTTCAAATTTAAATAAAAATATCCATTAATTCAAATATGCCAAAATTTCCACTTTTACTACTTAAATGATTAAATTCCAAATGTCATGGGAATTCCTCTTTTATCATTTAAAATTTCTCATGCATAAATTAAATTTATCTAAAATTTATCTTTAAATTTAAATAAAAATATTCATTAATTCAAATATGCCAAGAATTCCACTTTTACTATTTAAATGATTGAGTTCCAAATGTCATGGGAATTTCTCTTTTATCATTTAAATTTTATCATGCATAAAATAAATTTATCTAAAATTTCTCTTTAAATAAAATACTTATTATTTTAATATACCAAAATTTCTCTTTTTCCATTTAATTAAATAGATCTCCATTATCATGGGAATTCCTCTTTTTGCATAAAAATAGAAATACCAAAAATTTCTCATTTCTCTAATTAATTATTTATGCATAAGTACTAAAAATTAGTTTTCCATGAATGTAATGAAAATTACTCTTTTAGCATAGGATGACTAATCCTAGAATATGGTAGAAAGTCCTCTTTTCACATTATGTACAAAAATGAATTATGTATTATTTTCTAAAAATTTTGCCATAACTCCGTTGCTATTACTGATAATTTTTAATATTTTTGAAAAGAATAAGACTTAGTAATATAATTATGATAGAATAACTATCATTAGATCTAAATCTAATTTATAGAATTAAATCATAAGTTTATCATAATTTTATTAGTATAAAAGCATTAAAAGCCATTTTCTTAACCTCTAGCTTCACAAGCCTAGAGTTTGATTTTTGAATTGAGAATTTATCAATGAGAAGCATCATTTGAATAGAGAATTGGTCAAAGGAATGACCATTCTTTTGGGGAGGGAGAGATATACATAAAAAACATCCTAAATTAAGCATAAAGATAAACTTTTCTTACTTATTCATTACAACTCTTAAGAAAAGCTTAATTTGCATTATAAACACTTAATTAGAAACTTCTCAAGCTTGAGAGGGGTTGAGAAGTGAAAATATTGAGAATAGTAGAGAAAAACCATGAAATTACATCTTACCTACTATTGATTTTGCTTGCTTCTTTATCATAGAAGGAAGCCCCCAACCAATCAATTGGTTTAGTATGTTGAGAAGAAAGCCCCAAGGATTGTTAAAGAGAGAGAGAAGCTCCACTCTCTCCAAAAGTAGAGGATTTTTAAGGGATAATAGAAAATATGATTATTTTAATGTAATACTAGCATGGTATAATTCACAGATGAGAAAACAAAAGAATGAGGGTCTATTTATAAGTGAGGGAGGCCACTAACTGACTCTAACTAAGTTCTAGAATTTTCCAGCTTCAGTTTGGCTGAATTTGGACCAGTTTAGCTCCCAGTTTGATCCAAGAGAAAGGAGAGATAAAAATATCACTTTTTTTTAATTTAAAAACTCATCCACACGTGTGAAATAGGCGCCTTCCCTGAAGTCTCCCCCTCCTTACCAAGGTGTCAAAAATGTATCATTTTTCTAAAATATCTCATTTTTTAGTAATATCTCATAGTTTTTAACTAATAAATTTTGTACTCAGTCAACTCTTCATCTTATGTGAGCATTTACTCATTTTTGGGTATTTTCTTTTATTCTTTGGATTTATCTCATCCCCACACTTGGATTAATCCTATTGGCCCATAGGAACCTTAATTGGACCATAATCTAAAATTTTTAAAAAATCTTGACCCTTAGGCTAAGATATTTTAAATAATTTTTAATTGATTCCTAATGCACTTTGGAGAATTTATTTTGAACTTATGTTTCAGGGGAAAACATTTCAAACAATATCTCAATTTTGGCAAGAATATAAGGGATAAAGTAGATGAGAAAGTAGATGAGAAAGCTTGTAGAGCCATGTTAATGCTCATGCAAGTAAAGACAGTGGATAGGTATATCAGGGTCCCTCTCAACCGAATAGCAAAAGTCCATGAGGAAAAATAGGAGGACTGGGCCTGGTATATCCACCCATGAGATGGAGAATTATCTCACGTCACACCAATCCAAGGTATCTAATCCATATCTCCTAACCAAAGTACTTAGTCATGCAGCAAATATTCCCATTCCTCAAGGCATTTAGGAGGAAGGGGTACCTCATATTGAAGGATCCATGGAGCCCTCTACACTCATTTCAGAAGAGCTGCAGTAGGGACAAGCGGTCCTAAAGGAAACAAAGGAGCTAATATAAGAGCTAAAGGGTGGTAAGAAATCAAAGAAAGGTAAAAAGATCGAGGCAGCCTCCAACAATTAGAATCCGAAACACAACATATGGAAGAAGCGGTGGCATAGGACATCACATCTTTTCAATAGGTTTTGGAGTAAAGGGAGGCAAAAGATAAGGAGAATATCAGTTTAACAGCAAGAGAAATTCCAAAGTTAACACAAAAAACACCACCTTCCAGCCTTGCTCAAATGGTATTCACAAACCTTTCACCACTCCACAACTTCGTAATCTCAGATCAGCCCACCTCCGCAGAGTTGGTGCAACATAGGTTTCAGCAGCACAACAAGAGCCATAAACGGATGAGGGCAAAAGGAATGAAGAGGCCACCTCAACACACCTAGAAACTCAAGAAGCTGAGAAGAGGAAGAGAATTGACGAGACCAAAAGTCCGAGTAAGCGAAGGTGAGTGGAAGCTGAGGGCACAATAGAAGAAGGATCCTTCTTGCATAATCTCGACGCTAATTGATTCCTTGAAGAGACCAGTGAAGTCCTCAATACGCTGCTAATGCACCAAACATAATTCTCAGTGTACACCTTTGGACCCAAGAGCAAAGGGTACGGAGAAGCTTATTACCACTCACATGCTGCATGATAAGAATGCTCCACTATGGAAACAAGTCCAGGAGTCCACTGACTAAGTGAAAGCGTTTAAGGAGTAAATAGCAGCGGTGGATGCCACACAGAGAGAAGTGATACTAAAGAGCTTAAAGGTAGCCGAGGAACAGGAGGCAAGGCTTTAGACCTTGGAAGGTAATAGAAGAAGGATCCTTCTTGCATAATCTCGATGCTAATTGATTCCTTGAAGAGACCATTGAAGTCCTCAATACGCTGCTAGTGCACCAAACATAATTGAAGTGTACATCTTTGGACCTAAGAGCAAAGGGTATGGGCTTATTACCATGCTGCATGATAAGAATGTTGCACTATGGAAACAAGTCCAGGAGTCCACTGACTAAGTGAAAGCGTTTAAGGAGTAAATAGCAGCGGTGGATGCCACACAGAGAGAAGTGATACTAAAGAGCTTAAAGGTAGCTGAGGAACAGGAGGCAAGGCTTTAGACCTTAGAAGGTAATAACAGATTCATCAGCAAGACCATAGTCCATACCACCAAAGAGAATGAGGAGCTCAAGGCAAGATTAGAACAAGCCAAGGTACAATAAAAGGAAGTGGCATATACCAAGGAGAAAGAAGCACAATATACACAACAAATAGAGGAAGCACATGCAACATTAAGGAGCTACTTAGTGGACCCATCCGCCTTTATGACTGTACGCCTTTTGGTGTTTCTGTTCACAAGTGTTTAGAAATTTCGCAAACATAGGATTGGGTTGGTGGTGCGGGGGAGGATCTTTGCCATTCTTCCAAGGCCTACCTTCTCCAGCTTGTTCTTTACATATGTATCTTCTAAGATCTTTAAACACTATGGGCTATGATACTAAACATAATCTTCCTGCTGTGAGCTATTTGAATGTCTTTGTGGATGACTGTACCTTGGACTCTCTGGGTATATAGCCCAAGGTAGGTTAGCTTGGTGCCGCATGGTTCTCTCTTCTACTTTTTAGTTGACCTTGTGGTACTGGCATGAGTTACGACCAGGTTCCCCTCAACCTCTATTTCAGAAGTAGCGGAGGAGGCCATCTGTAACATGTGAAAAGAACATCAATCACTATGACTGGTAGGAGCTCACAGTCCTCCTTTTTATTTCTTTCTTTCTTTCTTTCTTTTTGTATGTGTGTGTTAGTGATGTGCATGGATGTATGATGAGAAGAGTGTTAGTGTGGTGAGCAATGAATTAAGAAAGGATGTGTGTGAATTAGTGTTTGTCGGGAATTAGTCCTAATCTGTGAAGTAGCAGGCCGTGAATTGGCCGAGTGTGAAGTAGTTGTGCATGAAAGGTTAATCCGTGAGGTGTTAACCCATGAAGGGTTAGCACGTGAAAGGTTATTTGGTGAAGTGTAAAGATGTGAGGGCTTAAGCCATAAAAGGCTTAATATGTGAAGTAGCAGGCGTTAATTCATGAAAAAGGCTTAATATGTGAAGTAGCAGGTGTTAATTCATGAAAAAGCAGGTGTTAATTCATGAAAATTAGGTTATGTTGTGATGATTATTAGTGTTGATGGGTAGCCTATGTTGTAGTCAATTTAATTTCAGCAATTTACTATATTTTTCCCAAACTCGAGATTTTCATTTGACTCCGTAAAATAGCAGATTGCTATTTCATGGGCCATTCTTGTATGCATTTATGATGAGATTTGGTGGGTGACAAGATGAAATCATAAATGACAAGATGAAACAAGATGGATGAAAACAAGAATGGCACAGATGCAGGCAATGTGTGCGTAAGCACAGAGATGATTTAATGAAAACGAATGAAACCATTGAAAGTGTGTGAAGAGCTCCTACTTGAGAATCAATTGGTCGCAAAGTGAGGGAGAACACTAACTATACGATCGACTCCAGAAGACGATGCAGATGATGATACCAAGAAGCAAACCAAGCCGTGCGATGAAAAATGATAAAAATGGGAAAAAAGATGTATTTATGATCTAGTCGTCGGCCCCCGCCGCCGATGGCCATCTTAATTGGATATGCCACCTATTCGTGTAGGTTTTTTTACATTTCATGGCATGAAGTGGCATGAATCGGTTCACAACATGAACCATTTTGAAGTGTTTCATGACGTGAAACAGTCCTGAGTGTTTCACGAGGTGAACTAGCCTGAACCGATTCATGATGTGAAAGAGCTTGTACCCTTATACATGCAAATATTGATACCCTATTATTTTTTATATGCTCAAACACTCCAAGGCAATATGTTATGCATTTTGAGGAGTAGAAGTGTACATGTGAAATGAATGAACATGTTTCATGGCATGAAAAGCATACCCCTTTACCTTGTACCCAGTTGTTGGAGCTGGGTACCCCTCATCATCCTTCCTTTTAGTGCCACAGGAACCAATGTTGTACTTTGGAGCCTATGGGTATATGTTGTTACAATCACTTAAGTTTTGAGTGAACTTTTGATTTTTCCCTCCATGTAGTGGAGGATTACATCCACCAAATCTTGGTGAACCTATTTTGCTTCCTATGCATGTGAGTGCACGTCTCTCTTACCCTAGTCCACGGCTTGGTTCAACTTTTCCTCCTTGGTGGATGACATTGGCAGTGTCTCTCTCCCTTGATTACTTGGTTAAACTTGTTTCTTTTTCGAGATAAACTTTGGTGCTTCCTTAGAACTCGATTTAGTTGGAACTTGGTCTTGTGTGTGCTTATGGCACCCTTTTGTTCTTCTGAAAGTACATATGCGGAATCGGGTTTTGGAGTTGTTTTTGGTACCCATACTGTTTTTCTTCCTTGATAATAGCCCTATGCCACTAGTAAGTCTTTGCGGACCCACCACTGTTAAATGCTAAGTTATGTGTGGGCTTGCTTGGGATATAGCTTCATGTCCTTGTATGGCTTTCCTTGCTTGGAATATAGCTTCATGTCTTTGTATGGCTTTCCTTGTCTCTTGCTTGTAGCATGTCTGTTACCCATGAGGCTTTGCCTATCTCATAGTATCCTTGTGCTTAAACCTGGGCCTTGGGATCCCAATATTTTTTGCCTAGATACTTTTGCTGCCTTTGCTTTGGTTCTCTTGAAGAGTGATACTTTTGCCTTGGGATCCCAATGTTTTTTGCCCGGATACTTTTGTTGCCTTTGCTTTGGTTCTCTTGAAGAGGGATACTTTTGCCTTGGGATCCCAATGTTTTGTGCCTTGATACTTTTGCTGCCTTTGCTTTGGTTCTCTTGAAGAGGGATGACCTTTCGATGTGGATGCTTGTTCTGTTAAGCCATCTATTTTTCGTGGCATGGAAGATTCCATGTTGCATGCCACTGCGTGTTTGCCCTTATTCAATGGAATTCATAATGGCATAGTGAGTGAAGCCATGTTGACGTGTAGCGTTCTCCCTTGGAGTCTTTGTTTTACTTTGGCTTCCCTCGCCTTGGATTCCTCTTGAGCTTGTTTGATCTTTTCCTTGACTAGCTCCTTCTTTTAATTTAGGAGATGCTCTTGTGTGAGCATTTCTTAGGTCAAGGGTCCATAATATTTCTTGAGTTTTCTTCCGTTGTGATATACCCTTCCATTTCTACCCCTTCGATAGTTTCAATCCGGACTAACCCTTGAGGAGTGATTTCGGACACTCTAAAAGGCCCTAACCCTAGCAGGATACTCCATGAGGCAATCCACTATGCTAGAACCTCCCATGTGTGGGAAGAAGCAAGGACATCCCATATTATATAATCGTCTCTCTTGCATGGCTCCCATCTCTAGAAAGAGACACCCATATCTTGTAATAGATGATGTATCTTGAGAGGCTCGTTGCAAACCCATCTCAACATCGTATAACATAATGTCATCATCAAGATCAATATTGGACAACATGATGACATCATCTTACAAATCATACATTAGGAGCAATTCCCTAGCTATTCATGCATTAAAATCACCCACTAGCAAGAGAACATCTCCTTATTGGAAGAATAGTGCAATGTGTGAAAACAATGGTGTCTAAGGGGACTTACCTTTCGACATTAAGGCACATGTAAAAGGTAATTGTTAGGTGGGAAGTAGCATATTGCAATGTATTTCAACCATAAGAAACTTGACTAATGATTGTGATGCATATAAAGCCAAAACAGGCATGCCACTCCTCTTAAACAATGTAGCCCCCCAGTGCATGTTTGCCCTCTAAAGGCTGAATTCCATTCATATCCAAACACCTCAAGTAGTCCTCTCTTAGTGCTTTGGTGAGTCTATGTGTAAAAGATGATATCTCTCCATGTGAATGTCTTTACAAAACCTCCGAGGTCATACCACATAGACCATGTGAGATCTATAGCCTCACATAGACCATGCACCATCTCTTAGCGGGCTTCCATGACTTGGACTATTCCAGCTTTTTTTGTGCTCCACTTGTAAGGGTGTGAAATCATTCCCGAAGTATATCTTGGTAGATTTGAGAGCCACTCTTTTTTCTAGAAAAGCAGCACGTGATTCAAGGGTCTCTAAACTTAAGGATGAGGGGTTGTTCACTCGACAAGTCCTTCCTAACTTGCCATGCATTTACAAAGGGAGTTTTTTTGTGACACCCATTTGCTTGCACAATGCCACCCCATATTCTTGAGGTGTGGTGGTGCCTTGGGAAACCCAGGACCCTTTTATCTAGTTCCTTTGATTTCTTGCATTTTTTCTCTTTTCTAATGTTACCGCCAAGATGGCATTGTGTGTGTGTGTGAGAGAGAGAGAGAGAGAGAGAGAGAGCGAGAGAGAGAGAGAGAGAGAGAGAGAGAGAGAGAGAGAGAGAGAGAGAGAGAGAGAGAGAGAGAGAGAGAGATTCTTTCAATTTTCAGGTGGATAGGCTAGTACATCACATGGCGGCCATGCGGCCATTTGTAAAGTAATTTTTGGTAATATATCTTCTATTATGAGAGAGAGAGAGAGAGAGAGAGAGAGAGAGAGAGAGAGAGAGAGAGAGAGAGAGAGAGAGAGAGAGTGCTAGCTCGTGGAACCACGTTTCCACGAGCCACAGGTAGGATTTGACCTTATTGTCTGTCACGTGGGAGAGCCTTGAGAGGCTAGGGTAAACAAGAAACATAGCTATAAGGCTCCACATACGAGTGCCTGAGAAGAAAGAGAGCAGTAAGGCTTCATAGGCGAGTGCCCGAGAAGAAGAGAGAGGCTGACTTAAACAACACCTTCTCGATTCTACATAGGAGTGCCTGAGAAAAAAGAGAGGCCTGCTTAAACACCACCCCCTGTGTGGCGATTGAGAAGTAAGAGATACTGGCTTAAACAACACCTCCTATGAGAACCGAGAAGGTGCACCCCAAACAAAGATTGTGACACTGTGCATGACGAAGGGACATGTGCCTTCATTAATTATATGCTAAAGATTCGATATATATTTTTGGGATCAATAATAATTATATATATATTAACTTAGAAACTATCCAAAAACTGCAATACAACCAAGTCAGATCTAAACTATTGATCTTTACAAATCATTTCTGTCTTCATTTAAAAATTTACACAGAAAATCCCATCTCTCTTCCTCCATTAAAAAGCAAGACTGCTGCTCCCAAGATATCTAATGCTGGCCTCCATCATTGATTTTGTAGTGCATCCACAAGGGGATTGTTTTTCCAACATTCCCCCCTTCTTAGACCAAATATTAACAGTGGGTCTGGTTCCCACAGGGTTTTCTAAAAAGACAACAAAAGTATGATCATCCTGCTTTACTTTACGGTACCACCTTTGAGTTCTTGGTCCAAATTTGAGGGGTCTCTTCTTCTCTTCCCAACACCTCACTTGCAGCATACAAATCAACATTATGAACTTACTCCTAGAATGTTTGAAGCTCCACCAGACCCTGGGCAGGACTCAGACGGTATTCCTTTGCAGATTCTGTATCAGCACATAAACCTTATCTTATTCACATTGCATACAGACCAACACACACACACACACACTTATGCATCAAGTTTGACTCTTGCAAGCCAGTACATAAATAAACACAATGGCATTCCTATTAGACCAAATTTTCCATAGAATACAAGCTCTGATGATATTAAAAAGCAAACCAGTAAGTTCATCACTAAATAACCATTTACCCAAGATCCAATCCCCCCATAATGTTTAAATGCCCAAGCTCTTCTCTATCCATTTTGACAACTTGGACCAAGTTCCTCTAATTGTTGGGCAGTCCCAAAACACATGTTTAGCATTTCAAGTGAAGACCTGCACCTGGGACAAATACTAGTAGAGATATTTCTCTTTTGAAGTTTGGAGCTAATAGGCAATGCCCACATACATACCTTCCACATAAAGACCTGAAATTTCTTCGGAATCTGGCTATCCCAAAGGAGATTCCACCTCTTTTCCAACTGGGGGGGCTCTAATTGACTTTCTAAATTTTATCACAATACACCACATTGGCATCCCCTTTTCTCAATAGTGAGTACAGTTCTTTGGTTTTACCATCCTTTAGCTTTAAGCCAAGCCCAATCTTTAATCTAGACTGACACATTAGTAGTAGTAGAGCACAACTCCCTTTGAGTCAGATCTAGTACGTGGGCTGCCACCCCCATCCCGAGTAATGAGACCTAAGTAGTCTCTTCCATCTTTTGCATAACATTTTGCAAACTGCTGAACTGGTAACCTTAAGAGGAGGAAATGAAAAGAGTTTATCCTTCCAATTTAAGTCCACCCATTTACCTTTAGCCATCGCATCAGAGAGCTCAACCAATTCCCTCATCATTTTAGTGCCCAAGTAGTGTTATGAGATAAACATCTAGGAAGCATTAGAGCAGTTCTTGCAATGCAGTGAGTAGGCATATGAATAATACCAATGCTCCCTTCTACTCTAGGAACTATCAGTTTGTCCCATGCTACCCAAGCAGAGACTTTTTTAGTTCCCTTGCCATTCCTCCATAGGAAGTCTCTAATAGGTTCTATAATTTTCTTCCAATGACACTTGCCAGTATCCAACACAGGGCAAAGGACCATAAAATAAGCATTTAGCACTATGTTGTAGATATCAACCCTATTGTGGAAAGGAACTTTGATGCCCTCCCATTTTTTAAATTTCTCCAAGAACCTATTTATTACCCACTCTAATAGTTGTTTATTAGTTACTCCCACTCCAAAGGGGACTCCAAGTAGTCTGACAATCTGACCCTTTTGTACCACCTCATAGTCCCACCTTTGCATATCAAAGTCATTATCCTCAATCAAGCTGGTAATTATGGACTTCAGAATTTTGCGTTTAGAGCCAGAGGCTCTGGCAAACTCCTGCACTATCTTTAAAGCCAATCTCACATTATTGTTTTCAACCCTTAAAAACAATAAGGAGTCATCAACAAAGCATTGTATAACTAGTTGTTCACTATGCTTAAGCTTTAGCCCAATAATATTCCCATCTTTGCAGGCCAATTCTAGGGAAATTACTAGATGATGAGAAGCAATAGCAAACAAAAGGGGGGCTAGAGGACAACCTTGTCCGACTGATCTATTAATCTCAAACCCACCTAGCACTCTTCCATTTAACAACACCTTAGCGTAGCCTCCCCAAGCAAGAGTATAAATGCAAGTTGCCATTTTGGTCCCAAAACCCAGCTTTTCCATCACTCTTGCTACAAAGACCAATGAATCCTGTCATATGCTTTCTCTAAATCCAGTTGTAACATGATGCATTTTTGATGAGTTTTGATAGCACATCTCTTCCCAACAATGCAGCAAAGATATTATCATATGTTGACCTTCCTTTGATAAAACCATGTTGTTTTTTAGAAACTATATCTTGCAGCACTGGAGTAATTCTAAAACCTATCACTTTGGTCAGAATTTTGTAAATCATTGTTAGCAATGTAACGAGCCTCCAATGACCAAACTTGTTAACAGGCAAATTGTTTTGAATGAGCTTCACTAGCCCTTCTTTAAAATCCTTATCCATAAGCCCTGTATTGAAAGCTATGCTACAAATATCACCCACAAAATCCTTCAAGGAAGGCCAAAAGGCTATAAAAAACTATGTGGATAGACCATCCTAGCCAGGAGCTTTATCTCTCCCCAGTTTTAACAAGGCACACCAACATTCCTCCACATCAATATCCCTTTATGGATAAAGATTCCATTTTCATTTGCTGCTAAATATGAAAACCTAACGATAAAACCTTTGAAACCTCGGAATTTCTTGATGAAAACCATTGCCGTATTTAAATTAACAGAAAACCAGCGTTTAGGTGTCCTATTTTTGATTTTGTAAACCTAAGTGGCGAAACTATGATCAGTAAGTAATCTGGTAACCCACTTCGCATTGTGCACACGGCAGGGTGCTCTCCCAGCTATCCACCATGGCCGTTGAGCATGCTGCCGAGCTCGCTTTCATTGTAGCATCCTATCTCCGGAAGTATGGATTCGCAAAAACGCTTGCTGTTTTTCTTGACGAGAATGGAGGCGTAAGTACCTTTATGCTTTCCTATGCAGAGCTTTTACTCTGTGTGTGTGTGCGCGCGCGCGCGCAGAGCTCTGATATTGAGATTTAGCTCTTTTTCCAACAGATGACTGGCCGGGAGATTAAAGATGTAGATTTGGAGACCCTTTACAGGTTTTATATATCGGCACAAGCCAAGTATGTAACGATAAAATGTTCAGAGTATGTAATGAGAGTATGTTTCTTAGTCTATTTAAAGTCTCTTTTATAAGCTGATGGTGACAAGTTTTGTGGATGATAAAGCTGGTTTCGTTAGGTCTGATAAGCTGCTGGTACCATTGAGTTTGGAGGTGTATAGCTATTGAATGCGTGCTTAGACGAGCCCTTATTTTCAGCACAACTTTATGTATACATAGGCTGCTTACACATGCCTAAAATTTGGGTGCAGGCAGGTAATATTGCCCAAGAGAAAATTGTGGCTGGGATTTCTCCATTCCCAGGGGAAGCCGTAAATGTGTAGTCAGCCTCAATGCTCTTTAAACTGAATGAAAGACGAAAGATGGGTACGTTTGATTGACTTTGCTCATTGGTGCGAGACTTAATCATGGCCGAGTCCGGCTTCACCTTTAGAGAAGTGTGATAAAGGGGTTTGAGCTAGGTCACATGACTTTATAGGCTGTCACTAAGTCGCGTGCTTGAGATGTGTGTGGATGAGCTGCAGAAGATGAGTTCTGGAAGGCTCTTTCTACCAACAAACTTGCAAACCAGTGTAGTGGCTTCCATTGAGGCCATTGAGGAGAGCTAGAGGTGCACTTCTGATAGTTGACAGCTGATGGCAGCCTTGGACGGGCTGTGTCATGTTAACCAAAGGGGTAAGTTTAGAGGCTGTATATGGGAGATTGGAGCAGTTCTCGCAGCTCGGTAGGTACCTTGGAGTGCCCATCAATGGTTGGGACATATATTGGACCCAATATGAACATATTTAATGATATTGTTTATGATATTTTGGGAAAAGGGCTGGCCTACCAACATACAACTTGCCGTCCAATCTCTATATAGAATGAGGTTAAGTGTCATAATTCAACATTGAGCAATGGACATCATTGGACAACTGATCTTAGTTCCGAATCAACAAAAGGTAGCCCAAGGGCAACAGTTTGCAACACATGGAGCAGTTGCTTTATTCATTGTTCTCTCTTCCCTCTCACGCTTCTCTGTATCTCAACGAGTGTATCTGTGTGCATTGTTGGTGTTGTGCTGCCACCTCGACCCCAACATTTGGTATCAGAGCTATCCAGGTTCCAGCTTCCTACGCGTGAGCTCCACCCCTTTTAATCATAGCACACCATCCCCCTTTGACCTTTAGTGACTTTGTTGTCCTTCTACCCGTGTCCGCGATTTTTCCGTCATGTTATCCGCTGGATCATCCGCTTCTTGCGCTGCCCTTGACCCGACGGTTCTAGTGTCCAGCGTTCCACCTCTGCCCCACCTTGTTGATGGCACCACCTCTGCCGCTCCTTTTCTACTTGGGGGCCAAGAATTTGGGCAGTTTACGGTGGTGCTTTGCCAGCCCCGACTAAGCACAGCCCATAGTTCCTCACCCGAGGATCCCCATTTTTCGGCCCCCTTTGGCGATGTTTGCAGCTGCACCTTTGTTTGCGCCCGGACTTTGGCGCTCTCGCTCCTGCGCCCTCTCCTCTGTGTCGACCTTTTGCATCAACATTAATCTCCTACATCACTGCTCTACGACTTCTTCGTTGGCCTTGCCCATACATTTTCTATCAGATAATTTTCTCTGTCTCTACACTGCCATTTTCTACACATTTGCAAATATTCCTTTGTGGATCACTTGGTAGCTATATTGGTTGCATTAAGTGGGCGCTACACTTGCAGTGTGTTGATCAGGTTACATTTGGTGTGGGTCGGAAATTTAATATGCAGATAAAAATGGTTGGACATGGTGTATTTGGAATGCTTGGTGTTGAGGATAAGTTGGATAGAACCAATTATCTTTGTGGTCATACATGATGAGGCATGTACTTGTTGCCAAAGGCTTTTAGAATGTGGTGATTGGACTTGAGGCACGCCTTACCTTATCAGCATGCTAGTAGTGTGCTATAGAAGGTGATAATGCGTTTACTTTGATCAGAGATTGTGCACCCCCTTCTACTACGGAATGGGATGGCAAAGATGTCAATAACATGCTTTAATAGCATTGTTTGTGAAGAGAAGCATAGCAAGTCGGGGCTCTCCCCATTTTTTAGCATCAATGTACTTACCCTACAGTATTATATTTTAGGTATTTTTTTGATATTCAAGTCCTTGTGAGTGAAATTGTTGTCATTTTTAGGTTTTCAACTAATTTTACTTCCTATGAACATGTTGACAGCGGAGCTTCAAAAACAAAGAAATCAAAAAGGGTCAAGCCAGAGGACATGTTAAAAAAGAAAGAAAACAATGAGGTACTTTCTTGTATAAAGCTTAATGTTAGTGGCACATTTGCTTTCACAACTAGAATATTTTAACATTTTACCCATTAACAATCTAGTACCCATCATTTTAATAGTCTAAGGAACTTGGCTATTTCTAGTAGGATTATAAGACGTAATGCTTGCCATGCACAGCCGCAAATTTTGTTCTTCTTTGAACATGGACAAGGGATGCTTATTCGTTTTTTTTTAAATGTATAGGTTATTCAAGTTTAATATGGACCTTGTTTTCTATTTGAATGGTGGATAATGCCATGACCCTAGTAAGCAAGATCCTGGAGGACAGGCCATGTAAAGGGAGAGCTAAACCAAAGCAGCATAATTTACACACTACCACTTGGGCACGGATGTTGTGAGTGGGCATGCCATAGGACATAGCCGATCCTATGCATGTTGGGGGTTGATGATTTGGAGCTTTGCAAGTAGACTCTCATGTCTCATGGAGTTAAGATTGTACTTTGGTTTTTGTGATGTTTGGGAAATGTACTGTGGCAGAGAAAGGATCCCATGCCCCTCAAATTCAGCTTGCTTTGAATGGGTGAGGAGGCAGCAGTGGCTATCCTCCATAAAAAGATTTTCTGGGGAAGGGGTAGTCTCCACAGCTTGATAATATTCTTTTCCATCACTTCTCAGGTTACCTAAAGCCCAATGTCTATTGCAGCTTTGATAGAGATGCCTGAAGTCACACATTGAAGCATAAAGAGGTTTAGCGGACCCCCTTTGAAGAGGGACTTTATACTGTGATCTCCAATCTCTTTTGTTGCCATTTCTAATCTAGGAGGAAAGTCCATGCTTCTCAGCTTGAAACTGATAAGGTTCCAAAAGGGTTGAAAGTGCTTAGAAAGATTTGATATCCCTCCAGGTTAGCGAGGCACCTTGATCATTAAACACTGGCTTGAGTTGATACAACCTTTTTTTGTGCATAGAGACAGTTGCTTTGCCAATGTCCTGAGCCAAGGAGGTATCAAATACCCTGAACCAAAAAATTGGCTCCCCTTGCCAAGTGTTTCCTCTATCGCCTGACCTGCTTTGCCACTGAATGCCCTCTTCCAATTAATCAAGAGGTCTGGAGCAAAAGGGCAACCCTTCATTTTAAGGGAATGTTATACAGTCTTGTCCTGCTAAGGGATGCCACACCAATGCCCCTTGAACTAAGAAATAGCATCCTCTACCAGCATCTGACTTAAAAAAATTCATGAACAAGCTGACTTACCTAGCCACCATGTGATTCTTGAAGTCTAGCAAGCCTAGATCACCCAGTTTGGTAGGCAAGGTGACCTGTTCCCATCCAATCAAAGGAAAAGTTATCTGATTAGTCTTACTTTACTTTCTCACAAAAACTCTTACCAGATAATCAAATTTGTGAATTTAAGACTTCTTCTAGATGAGCATAGGGAGCCAATAAGACATGTAAGATCACAAAATGGATGTGGCTATTGTCACTATGGCATGAAGGGGCCATAAGTTGCTATCTCATTGCTGCAATTTTTGAGAAATTACGTAAAAAACCAAATCCATAATCTTTTTACCTTGGGCCATTGTAGGATTATACATATGTGGTAGTGACTGTGTGAAGGGGGGCTTACCAGGGGCACTTTTTCCCTCTACACATTATAGAGGTTTTCTTACCTTGGACACTTGGTGTGTCTGGCCACCTATACTTTCACATTTTGGGTTTGTACTTAAGGTACTTGTGGTTGCACACTTCATTCTAGTATTCCAACCTCCATGCTGTGTGTTCGTACTGTTTTCTGTGCATTTCTGCTGAACATTAGGGTTCGTAATGCTGTCTGGATTTGATGACGGCTGGTCTTGCATGCAGTAGTATTTTAATTTTGGGCCCTAAGGAAGTGATTTAGCACTCTAGTGGGCGTATGTGCATTTGATGACATTTATGGAAAACATTTTGACTGTTCATAAAGATTCATTGGTGGCCAGCTGAAGGAGAAGTGCATCCTTACCCTTTTTTTGTTCTTTGATCCCCGCTATGTACTTGGAGGCGAGTTTGTATTTAGCCTTTTAAGGCTGTATTTTGTTAACTAATAAAAGATCTTGTTTCCGGTGAAAAAAAGATTCATTGTTGGTAGTACATTTTTCTGTAATGTACCTGCTGTCGCTTGTCAAGCTGCTCTAATGATGTTTGATCTGTTGGTGGTCACTGTGATTCTCTTGTCTTGGTTAACTTCAAAACTGTGTGCGTGGCTGGTCTGTAGAATATAAGCCCTTTTGCCACCATGCAGAAAGATGCATGTAAACACTGTTGTACTCATGATATTTTGCAATCGAATTTCTAACTTCAATCTCCTTGTATTGTACAGGATTTGATAGATGATGGAGAGGAGAAGACAAAGGCACAAGCTGAGCTAACATCGGAGCAGAAGAAGGAAGGGAAGAGAAAAAATCCTGTTCCTAATATAACACCTGTCCTTGAGGTGGGTCAAACTGGAGTTGATAAGGCAGAGGCCAGGAAGACTTCAAATGAGAAACAGGAGTCAAAAAAGAAGAGAAGGAAGGAAAAATCTGATGAGAACAAGGAGACCATTGAAGGTCTTGAGTCAGAAAGCAAGGAAAGCCTTTCAAAAACTAATGGGATGCAAGAGATAACTAAGGATAATCAGCATGCACTCAATGATTGTGCTTTACAGAAAAATGCGGGGGCAAACCATGAGCATGCTGAAGCAGGCATGGCAACTCGAACAGAAGTTGCAGGTTCTGAAAAGGCTTCAAGCACGAAAAGTAAAAAAGACAAGAAAAAGCGAGGAGGAGAGGAATTGTCAGCCAATGACATTCTAGTGTCGGAAGAAACAAGGCCTGTGGATACCACTCATGTTTTGTTACAGGAAGATGGTTTGAGTAAAAAAAAAAGGAAAAAATCAAAAGAAGTGGGTGGTCTTGTCAATGCTGGTGGAAAGGAGACAAGGGATGAGATTGTGGTAGAATCCACATCAAAAGTGCAGATCAAGATGCAGTCAGAAAGTGCTGATGCCACGATGCAGCTGGTTGAATCAACTGTTACAAATGAGAAAAAAGAGCTGATTGAATGCAAAACCAGTGCAAAGAAAAAAAAGCACAGGAAAGAACTGTCTTTGAAGGATATTGATGATGCCAAGAGTAACTTACAGGAATCTTATAACGCAGAGGTGAAAGGGATCAAGAAGGATAACATGAGTGTGTCTGACGGTACAGAAGGCCATGTTTTGGGTGGTGAAGAACTGAGTGGAAAAAAACGGAAGTCAAAGGATATAACTCTTGAAAAAGCACTTTCAAATGGAAAGGATGGCAATTCAAAGAGTGCTTTGAAAGAGGGCAAAGTATCCGAAGAAGGTGAAGGTGTAGTCGTTGATGCGGTTGTGGAGATGCATGAAACAGGTCCTGCAAAAACAAAGAAGCAGAAAGATACTCCCGGCAAGGTGAAAACGGTGAGTGTTTTGAATAGAATCCTACTTTGTCGCTGTGGGTTAGCAATCAGAATGTAAGTCTCCAGAATAAACTGCAACTTAAATGCTTTGGTATTAATTTTAATTACAATCCCTTGGCTAGCTAATAAAGTAGGATTAAGAGCAATAAGAACATCTATACAGATTAAGTTTGTTTGTGGTTGTTAGTGCTGATTGACCTGGATGACAAAAAGGGGGATTTAGGAGATAGCAGGCAGATACAGCGGGCCAAGGTTTAGAATTAATAAACTAGGCTATTGGCTAGGTTAGCTATTTATAGTAGCAATTATCGCTATGTAAGTGATGCCTTGGGTTATTATTTGTGAGTCAGTTGTGCGGTGCACTTCCGATGGGTCTGTGTCTAGACTAGAGTAACTACTCCTGCCGTGGACATGGCAGATCACATGTAGTCTTGCCGAGGGCCCTTGTGGGCAGGCACTGGTGGTATGGGCGCCAGTGTAGACTGGCATGTATTTGTGGAGTGGAACCTTAGCCCCTGGCTCAGGGGTGGATTGAAGTACTGATCCTACAGATGGGTGGTGAGCTTGCCTACACTCCTTTGATCTTGGCCAGATGCTATCATACCCTTGGCATGTTGAGAGATACATGTGGGTAGTGGATATGCAGTTGAGGGCTGTAAACAGCCTGTGTGCACCAGGCAATAGGGCTCTAGGCGCATAAGACGGCATGGGGGTTGGTTGTGCAGCCACTTGGTTGGCCAGTAGGTGCAGCGCCACATGTGCAGTGGGGTGCAGCTAGACAACCTGACTGTGGGTGCAGAAGCATAGCATGGCTAAGTTGTGCAGCAGCAGTAGCAGTGCTAGTTGCACAAGAGAATCGGCCAGGCCTATGGCATAGAGGGCTGGTCAGTGCAGCAGACAAAGAGTCACATCAGGAGTCAGCATGTGGATCAAGGTAGAGGTAGAGGTGACCAGCAGATTTGGTGTGTGCTGGTAGAGCAAGCCGCTAGAAAGCTCTGAGCGCTGACAGAAAGTAAGCCAAAAACGGCAACTAGTTATTTTTGAGGTTTTTGCTAAAAAAGAAAAAACAGAAAGCACACCCTTTTTTTAAGCGAATCCTTCTTTATTGATAGTGTCAGAATGCACAATGAAAATGAAGACAACTGCTGTAGAGAGAGAAACGCAGATGAAAGAGAGAAAGATGTTGTGTAACTTTGCTATATACACTAAAGAAAATCCTGGAATCACAAGTGGGAAGTGTGGGGGGGCAAGGGGCCATTTTATATGGCCCAAGGCTGCTGGTTGGTCAGCCTAAAACAGGCTGACAGCAGCACGACCAGCCGTGGACTGCCCACAACCAGCAAATGAGCGAGTCAGCTAGGTGCCTGCAGTCGGCCAAGACACCTGACTAGGTCAGGTACCAGAACAGCAGTCGGCCAGCTTATGAGGACAGCCGACAGCCCTCCACACCTCAGGGGAAAATGGGAAAATACATGGAGAGTGAGGAAAAATGGGGAAACACTAAAAACGGGCGGGCACACCCACAACAGAGGCCCTGGTGTAGTGTACAGATAATACCCTCTCGTAGCTCTCGGATGTGGAACCAACCCCAGTGAGCTGGAGTGCCGCCGGAGCATAGCCTGAGGTAGAACTTCGCGAAGAGGTCCGCCGCATTGTCCTTCGTCGAACAAAAAAGAAGCAAGATGTCACTAGCCAAGATCTTCTCACGAACAAAGTGAGATTGTATCTCTATGTGCTTGGTCCGGGCATGGAAGACCGGGTTCCGAGCAATAGTGATACAGCTCTGGTTATTGCATTGGATGACCGTGGGCTAAGCAACCTCCGTAGCCACACAAACTCGCAAAGTAGCACCACAAGCAGCCCGGTATTCTTTGCCTCTGTAGACGACAAGGCAATAGTCGGCTGCCTCTTGCTGCTCCATGAAACAGCTCCCGAGCCGAGGGTAAAACTATAGCCTAAGGTAGATCTCCTCGTGTTTGGATCTCCTTCCCAATCTGAGTCATTCCAACCTTGGAGTCGAACTCGGTCCTTCGTTTCACCTCCAGTGTCGTAAAAGAGTTCAAGATCCTTCGTACCTTGCAGATACCGCAAGATCCGCAATCCTGTGTCCCAATGAGACTTCTGTTAGAATGCACAATGGAAGACTAACGCACGTAGGAGACGCATCACCATCGAGCTCCACGAACACCCCCAATGGGCACTGCAGCATCCCTCCACCGGGCTCCCATCTCCCGGTGAGCTGCCTCCCAAAACACCGGCCGGAGGAGATGATTATGACAAGGTGCCACTGTAGCCGGGCTTGTAGTTCTTCATCCCAAAGGCCTCAAGCAACTCATGAACATACCGCTGCTGAGAGACAAAGAACCCCCTCTGGGTTTGCCAGATCTCCAATCCCAAGAAGTGGAGTAAGTCTAAATTGGTCATCCTTCGATAAGTCCACGATCCACAAAGATCTCCCAAGATCTGTGCAAAGATAGTTCAAAAACAGCCCTCAAAACTGTCCTCAAAATCTGGTCCAAATCTGCCCTCAAGGCTGGTCGGTTACGCTTCACATGTGCGGCCTGTACTGTCCCTGTACGACTGTACGGATAGGTCCTGTTGGCGGCTGAATTTTTGTACGATCAGTGTAGAGGGAGTGAAGGGAATAAACAGTCACTTGCAACCCCTTTTGCTGCGTACGGCCAGCAAAAGAGAAGAGAGTGTAGAGCTGTAGGTGGTACGCTTCTTCCTGCTGCCCCCTGTACGGCATGATAGGAGACCCGGAACAATTGAATAGACCAACACTTCAAATACGAAAGACAGAGCATCACCACACAGCAGAAGAACCTCGCATAGAGGCCGGAATGGGCCGACCCCCCCTTGGAGTATTTTATTACCCAAGGAGAATAATATCATGTACAAGCTTTGCGGGCCTTACTCTCCCCATGGGAGATGCCGGATTATCCATATACAAATGCCATAACACAGCCCAACACGAGGCTACCAAGCCGGAAAATAGGCTGTAGAAATGCCGAGCCAACAATATAATCCATATACCTCCGTGTGGGTACTGATTCTTCCCCAAAAACAACGGGTCTTCATGCAATAGAGCTTGTACAGCAAGTACAACTCTCCATTCAGCCGGTACAACAAGTACAGTGGTTGGTACAGTCGGTACAATGGTTGGTACAGCAGGTACAGTGGCTGGTACAGCCGGTACAATGGTTGGTACAACAGATACAGCAAGTACAAGGATTGGTACAGCCTGTACAGTGGTTGGTACAGTAGGTACAAGGGCTGGTACAACAAGTACAATAGCTAGAAATCATAATAAATGATTAAATGCCCTTGCCTTTAGTATTTCTTTGTGATGGAAGCCTCCAAAACAGTCTCCAACAGCCGGTATTCTTCATGGGCAGCCTTCAAGAGAGAGAGAAAGAGAGTAGCCATCATTAGGGCAGCCTGTAACGGTGGTAGAGGCTAGTGTGCAGCAAGAGAGCCTCCATTAATGAAGAAAGAGGGCTCCAATTTATAGATTTGGGGCTCCCATGAGTGAAAATGGAAAGAGAAGGCTATGATGACAAGTGGAGAGCCACACAATAGCTGGAGTGACAAGTGTGAGGCCACTTGTCTCACTTTGATCCACTTTCTGACAAGTGTGAGGCCACTTGTCTCATTTTGATTCACTTTCTTGCCACATGTCCCAATCTAAGAGATGGGTTCTCCCATAATCTTTACCTCTAAAAATATCCCAACTAGTAGACATTTTGTCATAGGCACTTTGCCAAATCCTGGTATCTGCTCAATTCTAGATGTAATGACGCGAACAGAATCTCCATCGGAGTTGAGCCAAAAATAGCAATGCTCCTAAATTTTAGGAGTGTGGTCCTTTTGTATTCCAGGATAATCTCCCATTCCCAAAGCTTGTACTTTCCAAATATTTAGACATCTTGGAGTCCACCAGACCCCTTTCATACCTGGAAATGTCCAGGTTGGTGACACCAATAGTGGCCTTTCTCGTAACAATCGTTACAAGTCCGCTTGGCCTTTAGTTTTTCACAGTTTGAATTGGGCTTCTTCTCAGAAGACTTCCCTTTGCCCTTGTTGTTGTTGTTACGGCCTTTCGATCGCTGGCCAGTCAAGGCCTCAGAACCTCTGCCCTGTGGAGGGTTCGTAAATCGCTCTTCCTGGTCCAAGACCATTGGCACAAGCTTCTCCCACGTGATAGTGTTGAGCTTGCCACTGGTGATCAACGAGGAGTAAAATGCTCAGTACTAAGAGGGCAAATGGGACAACAACGTGATGGCCATATTCTCTGATGATATCTCTTTCCCTAACTGGAGAACCTCTTGTTGAAGAGCTTGCAACTTGTTGATGTGCGCCCGCATCGTCGACGACTTTGCAGGATTTATCACCCGTATCTGGTATCTGAACTTCCAAGGAGATCCTCTTCATGGGTGATAACCCTGTTATACAGAGAAGCCAAATGCTACCAAATACCTTTGGCCAGCGTCATATGCTTTATGTGATCGATCACCTGTGGTGCGCAATTCAGGAAGATGAAAGAACGGACGAGGGCATTGTCACGATCACATAACTGTTCTTGAGCCTCCCCTTCCTTCTGTATAGAGGGTAACTCCCCGTCTTCCAACTCCGGCCGTGGAACACCAACAACAATAAAATTAGCCAAGTCATAAGAGTCCAAAACGGACTCCATCATTACCTTCCATATGCCGTAGTTGTTCTCGTCCAATTGTCGATCCACCGGGAACATGGGGAGTGTTGGGATCTTCACGTGCTTCTCAACCATCTCAAGCAAGTCTGCCATCTCAAGGGTTCACAAGGTCTTGTGAAGGGAGGGTGGGTGGAAAAAAAGAAGAAGAAGAGGCTGCAAATAATATGCAAGGCGGCTGTCCAACGGTGATGGCCACTTTCTACCTGATTTCCAAGTCCCGTACAGCCCAAACAATCTCCAATCAGCACCTCAAATCAGCAAACCCTCGACGTCCCACTGTCTCCAAGCTTGAAGCCACCTGGGGCTTTGATACCATGTCAGAATGCACAACGGAAATGAAGACAACTGCTGTAGAGAGCAAAACGCAGATGAAAGAGAGAGAGAGAAACTGTGTAACTCTGCTATATACACTAAAGAAAATCCCGGAATTACATGTGGGAAGTGTGGGGGGCAAGGGGCCATTTTGGACCAGGTCGGGTACCAGAACAGCAGTCGGCCAGCTTTTGAGGACAACCGACAAACCTCCACACCTTAGGGAAAAATGGGAAAATACATGGAGATTGAGGAAAAATGGAGAAACACTAAACACGGGCGGGCACAGCCACAACAGAGGCCCTGGTGTAGTGTACAGGCAGGAGATGACTGCAAACAGATAGTTGGCCGCTTTTGGGAGTTTCTAGAAAGTGGCGCCCAGTTCGAAGGGGAAAAGGCATTATAAGTTTTTTTTAATAAAAAGCTTGGGTGGCCACCTATTGAATAGAGCACATTGTCCCTTGAATGGGAGAGTTCATTAGGGTTAGAGTTCATGTGTGGGAGACATACACAGAGAAGCAAGGGAGAGAGAGAGAGAGAGAGAGAGAGTTGTGGGGATAAGTCAACTCACCAAGATGAGTGTGTGACTCCCCTATCACACATGTATATTGCACTAGTACACATAGTGCACTTAGTACATTAAAAGTACTAAGTGTACTATGTACTATAACTTATGGGCTTGTACACACTATAAGGGTGGGCATAATGCCTTTACCCCAACAACCTCCCACTTAAAGGCAAAGTGCCCTTAAGTAAAGGAAAAGAAAAATCAGCATGTACATGATAATATACAAGGCCAAATCAAGGCTAAAACTGGCCTCATCCAATGCCCATCAAGTGTCTGCAATGAGCAAACCGCTCCGGAGGCAAACTCTTTGTCAACAGATCAGCCGGGTTGTCATCCGTATGAATCTTAACAAGCTGAATTTGCTTGTTCTCTATCACCTCTCTGATGAAGTGATACTTCACATCCACATGCTTCGTCTTTGCATGAAAGACAGGGTTCTTTGCCAACTCGATGGCACTCTGACTGTCACAATGCAACAATGGAATATCCCCTGTATAGCCCAAATCAACCACTAACCGAGATAGCCATAATGCCTCCTTGCAAGCCTCTGTGGCTGCAATATACTCGGCCTCTGTAGTAGATAAGGTAGTGCACTTCTGCATCCTGGATATCCATGACACAGCACCTCCTGTGAATGTAAATACATAACCGGTAGTAGACTTCCGGTTATCTGGATGACCTAATGCATCCTGTTTGCCAAAGCAAATGCACATATCCTGTGTGCCCTTCAGGTATCTCATGACACCTTTCACTGCTTCCCAATGCTTCTTGCCAGGGTTGGCCATGTATCTAGAAACCACTCCCACTGCAAATGCAATGTCCGGCCTAGTAGCAACCATGGCATACATGAGACTGCCACAAGCTGAAGCATACGGAATCTTGGCCATATCAGCCCTGCCACTATCTGACTGTGGGCTGTCCATAGCACTGAGTTTCACATATGGAGGCAAAGGAGTACTAGTCTTCTTCCCCCCGTCCATATTGAACCTCTGCAAAACTTTGCCAATGTATTCCTTCTGAGACAAATACAACACATGCTGATTTCTGTCCCGAAGTATCCGCATACCCAAAATGTGATTTGCATCACCCAAATCCTTCATATCAAAGGTTTGATGCAGCCTCTGCTTCAAGGCATCCATCTCCTTATGAGATTTCCCGGCAATCAACATATCATCAACATATAAGATGAGGATCAATAGACTGCCATCCAAAGCTTTCTTGGTGTACAAGCAGTGATCTATGTCACTTCTCCTGAATTTCTGGGATTTCATGAATGTATCAAATTTATGATACCATTCTCTTGGTGCCTGTTTGAGCCCATAAAGACTCTTTTTCAGCTTGCATACAAGCTTCTCCTTTCCACTTAGTGCAGCTGTTGCATATATATCTCCTCATGGAGATCACCATGAAGAAAAGCAGTCTTCACATGCATCTGAATCAAGTCCAGATCATCATGCGCAACCAAAGCTAACACAGCTCTAAGTGTGGTCATTTTGACCACTGGAGAGAAGATCTCATCAAAGTCCACACCATATTCCTGCTTGAAGCCCTTAGCCACTAACCTGGCTTTGTATCTTGGCTTTGCATCTGGTGCAACTTTGAGCCTGTAAACCCACTTGCATGGCAAAACCTTCTTGCCTGCAGGCAAATGCACCAACTTCCATGTTCCATTTTTGTGCAGAGAATCCATCTCTGACTTCATGGCACGCTCCCAAAGAGCCTTGTCTGCCCTCTGTAAAGCCTCCTTGTAACATGAGGGTTCCCCACAGTCAGTGAGCATCAAGTAGTCAACCCCTGGAACAAACCTGTTAGGGGCTTTGTAGGGTCTTGTGAACCTCCGTACCCAATGACCATCATTTGCAGGTTGCTGTCCAGCCTGCATATCACCCATTGGTGGCTCCTGTTCCATGCCATAAGGCTGAAAAATCATGCCCGGTATCTCCTCTAACTGTGGCATATCCATAGGGATATCTTCTGCCATCTCTGGCTGTCCATTTGGACCATTTTCAGCACCATTTAAGGGCTGGTTTTGCTACTTTTAATGGCTGATTTACAGCCCTTGGTTGTTGTCCATGATGTCCATCATCATCAAAGATGACTTTGCCAGGCTCCTGTTGCCTTGCAGGCTCCTTATACATGCGTGTTTCATCAAAAATGACATCATTGCTCCGTATAATCTTTTTATTCACGGGATCCCAAAGTCTATACCCCATTTCACCTCTGTCACCATATCCTAGGAATATGTATTTGTGAGACTTAGGATCAAGTTTGGTGCGCATTTCCCTGCGTATGTGCACGTACGCAACGCAACCAAACACTCTCAAGTGCTTGTATGACGGAGGCTTCCCTGTCCATACTTCCTCTGGCACTTTTCCACCAGGCCTCGTGTTAGGTGACCTGTTTATAAGATGAACGACTGTCATAACAGCTTCAGCCCAAAAACCATGAGGTGATGCAGCATGTGACAACATAGAACGGACCTTCTCCTGAATGGTCCTGTTCATCCTCTCTGCTGTCCCGTTTTGTGGAGGATCATAAGGAGTAGAGAGCTCCCTCTTGATGCCTTTAGCATCACAAAAGTCATGAAACTGTTTGGACATATACTCTCCACCATTGTCGGAACGCAAAGCCTTCAGTGTTTTGCCAGTTTGATTCTCAACATGAGCAACAAACTTCTGAAACACTGAGAATGTATCACTCTTCAAACGAAGAGGATAAACCCACACCTTGCGTGTGGCATCATCAATAAATGACACAAAATATTTTGCCCCTCCCAAAGAAAGCTGAGGCATCTCACATACATCTGTATGCACAAGCTCTAACTGAGCATCTTTCTGTCCAAGAGCTTTCTTGTGGGGGCGCTGCAGTTGCCTGCCATATATACAATGCTCACAAAACTGAAAACTTGAAAACTTTAGAGAAGGCAAGTAACCCAAACGAGACAATTGCTCCATTCCTTTGACACTCATGTGTCCCAACCGAGAGTTGTTTTTCCTGTTCATCTCTTCTTGAAGAAGAGCACCCTCAACATCTGCATATGACAGCATAGCATTCGAATTGCTAGTGGCTGTCCTGAATGTGTCCCAACTCTCTGGCAAAGTGCATAAGAGAAAAGTGGCTTTGAACTCATCGTCCATTGCCAACTTTTGATTTATAACTTGGCTGACAATACCATTAAACTCATTTAGATGGGCTGCCATAGACGCCCCTTCCTTCATCTGAAGACCTATGAGTTTCTTCAACCAATACACTTTGCTTGAGGCACTTTGCTGGGCATACAAGTCCTGCAATCTTTGCCACATTCCCCAAGCTGTCTTCTCTTCACGAATGCTGAAAAGAAAAGAGTCTGACACAGACAACATGATAGTAGATCTTGCCAGCTCATCCATATCTTCCCACTCTTCAGCAGTAAGCGAAGCGGGCTTTACACCCCTTTCTTTGATAGGCTTGTGCTGCTTCTTCTGGAGCAACACATTATAGCACTGGGTTTGCCAAATATCATAGTTATGTGAGCCTTCAAGCTTCTTGATGTGAAACAATGAAGAGCTCTCACCTGTGGGCTGTCTGGTTGTTGCCAGAGGCTCTAAGGTGGACACTCTTTACTTTATGCATGCAGGTGTTTGTCACCATGCTAATGTAAATGCAACCGAGCTGCCGGAAATCTCTATGTGGCATAGCCGGTTGGGACACATGAGTGTCAAAGGAATGGAGCAATTGTCTCGTTTGGGTTACTTGCCTTCTCTAAAGTTTTCAAGTTTTCAATTTTGTGAGCATTGTATATATGGTAGGCAACTACAGTGCCCCCACAAGAAAGCTCTTGGACAGAAAGATGCTCAGTTAGAGCTTGTGCATACAGATGTATGTGAGATGCCTCAGCTTTCTTTGGGAGGGGCAAAATACTTTGTGTCTTTTATAGATGATGCCACACGCAAGGTGTGGGTTTATCCTCTTCGTTTGAAGAGTGATACATTCTCAGTGTTTCAGAAGTTTGTTGCTCTTGTTGAGAATCAAACTGGCAAAACACTGAAGGCTTTGCGTTCCGACAATGGTGGAGAGTATACGTCCAAACAGTTTCAGGACTTTTGTGATGCTAAAGGCATCAAGAGGGAGCTCTCTACTCCTTATGATCCTCCACAAAACGGGACAGCAGAGAGGATGAACAGGACCATACAGGAGAAGGTCCGTTCTATGTTGTCACATGCTGCATTACCTCATGGTTTTTGGGCTGAAGCTGTTATGACAGTCGTTCACCTTATAAACAGGTCACCTAACACGAGGCTTGGTGGGAAAGTGCCAGAAGAAGTATGGACAGGGAAGCCTCCGTCATACAAGCACTTGAGAGTGTTTGGTTGCGTTGCGTACGTGCACATACGCAGGGAAATGCGCACCAAACTTGATCCTAAGTCTCACAAATGCATATTCCTAGGATATGGTGACAGAGGTGAAATGGGGTATAGACTTTGGGATCCCATAAATAGAAAGATCATACGCAGCAATGATGTCATTTTTGATGAAACATGCATGTATAAGGAGCCTGCAAGGCAACAGGAGCCTGGCAGAGTCATCTTTGATGATGATGGACATCATGGACAACAACAAAGGGCTGTAAATCAGCCATTACAGCAGGAAAACCAGCCCTTAAATGGTGCTGAATATGGTCCAAATGGACAGCCAGAGATGGCAGAAGATATCCCTATGGATATACCACAGTTAGAGGAGATACCGGGCATGATTTTTCAGCCTTATGGCATGGAACAGGAGCCACCAATGGGTGATATGCAGGCTGGACAGCAACCTGCAAATGATGGTCATTGGGTACGGAGGTCTACAAGACCCTCCAGAGCCCCTGACAGGTTTGTTCCAGGGGTTGACTACTTGATGCTTACTGACTGTGGGGAGCCCTCGTGTTACAAAGAGGCTTTACAGAGGGCAGACAAGGCTCTATGGGAGCGTGCCATGAAGTCAGAGATGGATTCTCTGCATAAAAATGGAACATGGAAGTTGGTGCCTTTGCCTGCAGGCAGGAAGGTTTTGCCATGCAAGTGGGTATACAGGCTCAAAGTTGCATCAGATGCTAAGCCAAGATACAAAGCCAGGTAAGTGGCTAAGGGCTTCAAGCAGGAATATGGTGTGGACTTTGATGAGATCTTCTCTCCAGTGGTCAAAATGACCACACTTAGAGCTGTGTTAGCTTTGGTTGCACATGATGATCTGGACTTGATTCAGATGGATGTGAAGACTGCTTTTCTTCACGGTGATCTCCATGAGGAGATATATATGCAGCAGCCAGAGGGTTATGCAGTGAGTGGAAAGGAGAAGCTTGTATGCAAGCTGAAAAAGAGTCTTTATGGGCTCAAACAGGCACCAAGAGAATGGTATCATAAATTTGATACATTCATGAAATCTCAGAAATTCAGGAGAAGTGACATAGATCACTGCTTGTACACCAAGAAAGCTTTGGATGGCAGTCTATTGATTCTCATTTTGTATGTTGATGATATGTTGATTGCCGGGAAATCTCGTAAAGAGATGGATGCCTTGAAGCAGAGGCTGCATCAAACCTTTGATATGAAGGATTTGGGTGATGCAAATCACATCTTGGGTATGCGGATACTTCGGGACAGAAATCAGCATGTGTTGTATTTGTCTCAGAAGGAATACATTGGCAAGGTCTTGCAGAGGTTCAATATGGACGGGGGGAAGAAAGCCAGTACTCCTTTGCCTCCATATGTGAAACTCAGTGCTATGGACAGCCCACAGTCGGATAGTGACAGGGCTGATATGGCCAAAATTCCGTATGCTTCAGCTTGTGGCAGTCTCATGTATGCCATGGTTGCTACTAGGCCGGACATTGCATTTGCAGTGGGAGTGGTTTCTAGATACATGGCCAACCCTGGCAAGAAGCATTGGGAAGCAGTGAAAGGTGTCATGAGATACCTGAAGGGCACACAGGATTTGTGCATTTGCTTTGGCAAACAGGATGCATTAGTGCATGGTTACACGGATTCGGATTATGCCGGTCATCCAGATAACCGGAAGTCTACTACTGGTTATGTATTTACATTCACAGGAGGTGCTGTGTCATGGATATCCAGGATGCAGAAGTGCATTGCCTTATCTACTACAGAGGCCGAGTATATTGCAGCCACAGAGGCTTGCAAGGAGGCATTATGGCTATCTCGGTTAGTGGTTGATTTGGGTTATACAGGGGATATTCCATTGTTGCATTGTGACAGTCAGAGTGCCATTCAGTTGGCAAAGAACCCTGTTTTTCATGCAAAGACGAAGCATGTGGATGTGAAGTATCACTTCATCAGAGAGGTGATAGAGAACAAGCAAATTCAGCTTGTTAAGATTCATACGGATTACAACCCGGCTGATCTGTTGACGAAGAGTTTGCCTCCGGAGCGGTTTGCTCATTGCAGACACTTGATGGGCATTGGATGAGGCCATTTGCAGCCTTGATATGGCCTTGTATATTATCATGTACATGCTGATTTTTTCTTTACCTTTACTTAAGGGCACTTTGCCTTTAAGTGGGAGGTTGTTGGGGTAAAGGCGTTATGCCCACCCTTATAGTGTGTACAAGCCCATAAGTTATAGTACATAGTACACTTAGTACTTTTAATGTACTAAGTGCACTATGTGTACTAGTGCAATATACATGTGTGATAGGGGAGTCACACACTCATGCTTTTCATGAGTTGACTTATCCCCACAACTCTCTCTCTCTCTCTCCCTTGCTTCTCTGTGTATGTCTCCCATGAATGAACTCTAAACCCTAATTCAGGTTTCTCCCCATCAAGTTGTGGGGATAAGTCAACTCACCAAGATGAGTGTGTGACTCCCCTATCACACATGTATATTGCACTAGTACACATAGTGCACTTAGTACATTAAAAGTACTAAGTGTACTATGTACTATAACTTATGGGCTTGTACACACTATAAGGGTGGGCATAATGCCTTTACCCCAACAGTCCCTCTTGAACCATGTCCCTCTTAAACCATCAAACCTTGGAACTTCCTTACGTTCGGCGTGTGGGCAAAACAAGGAGCAGACTTTATACACGGAGCTTGGGAAGATTTTGGTAAGTCGGTTCATGGGCTAGTCACAGATTTTTCAACCTCCGGTTGTAGTTTTTTGTTCCCTCACTTTTGATAGCATTTAGAATAAGCACATATTCATCTCTGTGTTTTTTTTTGGTAGTGACAGAGATACACTCTAGCTTTTTTCTCTCTTCCATCCCTCAAACCCATGGTGACACCCCAGCCCTTCTCCTTTACTGATGATTTGTTCGAGCATGAACGGGAACATGAAGATAGAGGGGTAGATGTTGGGGAACTTGGCCATGATCGTGAGTTTGGCCACTATACTATTATGGTTGAAGAGGAGGATATAATTGTGGTCGAGAAAGCTTATTTTGACAGTTAGATGCAGAAACTCCAAGCGGAAGTCTCTACCCTAAGGAACCCATAAAACGACGAAACTTGGAGGAAGTGTATCAACTCTAAAAAGTTGAATAAAACTACAGTCAAGAATAGATACTCCCTTCCTATAGTGTGATGGGGAGAAACCTGAATTAGGGTTAAGGTTCATTCATGGGAGACATACACAGAGAAGCAAGGGAGAGAGAGAGAGAGAGTTGTGGGGATAAGTCAACTCATGAAAAGCATGAGTGTGTGACTCCCCTATCACACATGTATATTGCACTAGTACACATAGTGCACTTAGTACATTAAAAGTACTAAGTGTACTATATACTATAACTTATGGGCTTGTACACACTATAAGGGTGGGCATAACGCCTTTACCCCAACAACCTCCCACTTAAAGGCAAAGTGCCCTTAAGTAAAGAAAAAAAAATCAGCATGTACATGATAATATACAAGGCCATATCAAGGCTGAAAATGGCCTCATCCAATGCCCATCAAGTGTCTGCAATGAGCAAACCGCTCCGGAGGCAAACTCTTCGTCAACAGATCAGCCGGGTTGTCATCCGTATGAATCTTAACAAGCTGAATTTGCTTGTTCTCTATCACCTCTCTGATGAAGTGATACTTCACATCCACATGCTTCGTCTTTGCATGAAAGACAGGGTTCTTTGCCAACTGGATGGCACTCTGACTGTCACAATGCAACAATGGAATATCCCCTGTATAGCCCAAATCAACCACTAACCGAGATAGCCATAATGCCTCCTTGCAAGCCTCTGTGGCTGCAATATACTCGGCCTCTGTAGTAGATAAGGCAGTGCACTTCTGCATCCTGGATATCCATGACACAGCACCTCCTGTGAATGTAAACACATAACCGGTAGTAGACTTCCGGTTATCTGGATGACCGGCATAATCCGAATCCGTGTAACCATGCACTAATGCATCCTGTTTGCCAAAGCAAATGCACAAATCCTGTGTGCCCTTCAGGTATCTCATGACACCTTTCACTGCTTCCCAATGCTTCTTGCCAGGGTTGGCCATGTATCTAGAAACCACTCCCACTGCAAATGCAATGTCCGGCCTAGTAGCAACCATGGCATACATGAGACTGCCACAAGCGGAAGCATACGGAATCTTGGCCATATCAGCCCTGTCACTATCCGACTGTGGGCTGTCCATAGCACTGAGTTTCACATATGGAGGCAAAGGAGTACTAGCTTTCTTCCCCCCGTCCATATTGAACCTCTGCAAGACTTTGCCAATGTATTCCTTCTGAGACAAATACAACACATGCTGATTTCTGTCCCGAAGTATCCGCATACCCAAGATGTGATTAGCATCACCCAAATCCTTCATATCAAAGGTTTGATGCAGCCTCTGCTTCAAGGCATCCATCTCTTTACGAGATTTCCCGGCAATCAACATATCATCAACATACAGAATGAGAATCGAGAGACTGCCATCCAAAGCTTTCTTGGTGTACAAGCAGTGATCTATGTCACTTCTCCTGAATTTCTGAGATTTTATGAATGTATCAAATTTATGATACCATTCTCTTGGTGCCTGTTTGAGCCCATAAAGACTCTTTTTCAGCTTGCATACAAGCTTCTCCTTTCCACTTACTGCATAACCCTCTGGCTGCTGCATATATATCTCCTCATGGAGATCACCGTGAAGAAAAGCAGTCTTCACATCCATCTGAATCAAGTCCAGATCATCATGCGCAACCAAAGCCAACACAGCTCTAAGTGTGGTCATTTTGACCACTGGAGAGAAGATCTCATCAAAGTCCACACCATATTCCTGCTTGAAGCCCTTAGCCACTAACCTGGCTTTGTATCTTGGCTTAGCATCTGATGCAACTTTGAGCCTGTATACCCACTTGCATGGCAAAACCTTCTTGCCTGCAGGCAAAGGCACCAACTTCCAAGTTCCATTTTTATGCAGAGAATCCATCTCTGACTTCATGGCACGCTCCCATAGAGCCTTGTCTGCCCTCTGTAAAGCCTCCTTATAACATGAGGGCTCCCCACAGTCAGTAAGCATCAAATAGTCAACCCCTGGAACAAACCTGTCAGGGACTCTGGAGGGTCTAGTGGACCTCCGTACCCAATGACCATCATTTGCAGGTTGCTGTCCAGCCTGCATATCACCCATTGGTGGCTCCTGTTCCATGCCATAAGGCTGAAAAATCATGCCCGGTATCTCCTCTAACTGTGGTATATCCATAGGGATATCTTCTGCCATATCTGGCTGTCCATTTGGACCATTTTCAGCACCATTTAAGGGCTGGTTTTCCTGCTGTAATGGCTGATTTACAGCCATTTGTTGTTGTCCATGATGTCCATCATCATCAAAGATGACTCTGCCAGGCTCCTGTTGCCTTGCAGGCTCCTTATACATGCATGTTTCATCAAAAATGACATCATTGCTACGTATGATCTTTCTATTCATGGGATCCCAAAGTCTATACCCCATTTCACCTCTGTCACCATATCCTAGGAATATGCATTTGTGAGACTTAGGATCAAGTTTGGTGCGCATTTCCCTGCGTATGTGCACGTACGCAACGCAACCAAACACTCTCAAGTGCTTGTATGACGGAGGCTTCCCTGTCCATACTTCTTCTGGCACTTTCCCACCAAGCCTCGTGTTAGGTGACCTGTTTATAAGGTGAACGGCTGTCATAACAGCTTCAGCCCAAAAACCATGAGGTAATGCAGCATGTGACAACATAGAACGGACCTTCTCCTGTATGGTCCTGTTCATCCTCTCTGCTGTCCCGTTTTGTGGAGGATCATAAGGAGTAGAGAGCTCCCTCTTGATGCCTTTAGCATCACAAAAGTCCTGAAACTGTTTGGACGTATACTCTCCACCATTGTCGGAACGCAAAGCCTTCAGTGTTTTGCCAGTTTGATTCTCAACATGAGCAACAAACTTCTGAAACACTGCGAATGTATCACTCTTCAAACGAAGAGGATAGACCCACACCTTGCGTGTGGCATCATCAATAAAAGACACAAAGTATTTTGCCCCTCCCAAAGAAAGCTGAGGCATCTCACATACATCTGTATGCACAAGCTCTAACTGAGCATCTTTCTGTCCAAGAGCTTTCTTGTGGGGGCACTGTAGTTGCCTACCATATATACAATGCTCACAAAACTGAAAACTTGAAAACTTTAGAGAAGGCAAGTAACCCAAACGAGACAATTGCTCCATTCCCTTGACACTCATGTGTCCCAACCGGCTATGCCACATAGAGATTTCCGGCAGCTCGGTTGCATTTACATTAGCATGGTGACAAACACCTGCATGCATAAAGTAAAGAGTGTCCACCTTAGAGCCTCTGGCAACAACCAGTGAGCCCTTACTAATCTTCCACTTTCCACTACCAAATGTGGTAACATAATCAGCATCATCAAGCTGTCCAGTAGAAAGCAGATTCTTCTTGATCTCAAGCACATGCCTGACATCATGGAGCATAAGCTGTGAGCCATCTGAAAATACAAGCCTCACATCACCTCTGCCAAGTATCTTGCATGCATGGTTATCACCCAAATAAACAACTCCTTCATTGCCAGCAGTGTACCTGACAAACAAGTCTCTGCAACCTGTGACATGAAAGGAGGCACCTGAATCAATGATCCATGAGTGCATACCATGACCACCTGTAAGAAGTGAATGGGCATCAAGTGAAGAAGTAAATAGGACCTCATCCTCACTGCCACCTGCATGTGACACATTGATTTCTTCAATCTTGACTCCACTTTTGCCCTTTGGCTTTACATCTTTGGCTTCATCCTTCTCTTTGTCTTTGCCTTTTCCCTTTTCCTTTTGATCATTTTTCCATTTGTAGCATTGTTTTTTAATGTGTCCCTTTTTGCCACAATAATGGCATTCCAAATCCTTTTTGGAGCGAGACTTGCTCCTTCCCCTTTCTTGGCTTTTTCCCCTTTGTTGGGATCTCCCACGTGCATTCATTGCATTGGACTTTCCAACAGAGTTGTTTTTCCTGTTCATCTCTTCTTGAAGAAGAGCACCCTCAACATCTGCATATGACAGCATAGCATTCGAATTGCTAGTGGCTGTCCTGAATGTGTCCCAACTCTCTGGCAAAGTGCATAACAAAAAAGTGGCTTTGAACTCATCGTCCATTGCCAACTTTTGATTGATGACCTGGCTGACAATACCATTAAACTCATTTAAATGGGCTGTCATAGACGCCCCTTCCTTCATCTGAAGACCTATGAGTTTCTTCAACCAATACACTTTGCTTGAGGCACTTTGTTGGGCATACAAGTCCTGCAATCTCTGCCACATTCCCCAAGCTGTCTTCTCTTCACGAATGCTGAAAAGTAATGAGTCTGACACAGACAACATGATAGTAGATCTTGCCAGCTCATCCATATCTTCCCACTCTTCAGCTGTAAGAGAAGCGGGCATCACACCCCTTTCTTTGATAGGCTTGTGCTGCTTTTTCTGGAGCAACACATTGTAGCACTGGGTTTGCCAAATATCATAATTATGCGAGCCTTCAAGCTTCTTGATGTGAAGCAATGAAGAGCTCTCACCTGTGGTTGCCATAGCAAAATGCAACCTGTCAATGCCTGACTCCCTGCAAATGTGCAAACACTGCACCAAAAGATGTGCAAACACTGCACCCAAAGCACACAAAGTGCTTACAAATGTTCTCCCAAGCTTTATCTCCCACTGCGGAAGCAAGAATGCAACTTTTCTCCCACTTTTTGTGATGAAAACACCAAAATCTGGTTGCTGCAGATTTTGGACAGCACTTAAATGTGCTCTTTTGCCTCTCCAAAGTACTGTACAGCAGTACCAAGTGCTCACCAATGATGTACCAAACCTGTATCGGCAATTTCAGCAGCTGAATTTGAACCTTTTGATCACTCAAAATAGTGTACAGCCATGCCAAAACATGCACAAAGCTGTACCAAATCTGTACCAGCAGGTACAATAGCAATAAATGCTCTCCTGGCTGTCCAAATGAGTGAAAATCAGACTTTTACAGTCCTGTACACTGCATAAAACAGTCCCAAACAGAAATTGGGCAAAAGCCCCTTGACTGCAAGCTGATTTTTGAGGATTCAAGGCATAAATGGCTTGCCTGCTGCTTTGCCAAGCTCAACAAGCATACGAACTTGAAAAGCCCCTTGATTTGAGATCAATTTCTGATCATGCATGGTACATTGGCGCACATGAAGGCATCCAGAGTGTTCACGATGCTTCCCCCTGGCCACATATACATCAAATACATGAAAGCCCCTTGATTTACAGGCACATTGAGTGCTTGTAAGGCATCAGCACATTATCCACAGCATCAAATGCGATCGCCTGCATGCAAATCAACCAAATCGGCACAAAAGCACCTTGATTTGCACTGCAATTTGCTGCAATTTTGCCCAAATGTGCGATTTTTCACATCATACAGCATGTATGAGTGCTTAATTGCACAATTACATCAAAATCCCCAAATTTCGACATCCAATTTCCTGCAAATTGATCCTGATTTGACCAATTTCCTGCAAATTTATCCTGATTGTGACCAATGTCACCCAATTTTGCCAATTTTGCTCAAAAATTGAGCAATTGGGCACCTGTACCTGCTCAATTGCTTGAATTGATAAGAAATTCGCAAAATTGAAGCAAAAATACCTCTGAAATTTCTGATTTTTCTGAGTTTCTTGACTTGCAGGTTGAGACGGAGGTGGTGGTGGCGGCGACTTCGATGCTGGGCAGTTTCTGAAGCATCTGGGCAGCCCCACCTGGCTGTGGGCAGCCAGTTGCTTGCTGGTTGGGCAGCCTGGGCAGCCACGTAGGCTGGCTGCGTGGGTTGTCCTGGGCAGCCAAGGTCAAGGGCGAAAGGGCCTAAGGAAGGGGGCTACGCTTCCGATGGAACGGAGCCTTCGCTCGACTGCCTCCCCTACGCACTACGAGTGCTCACGCTGCTTGCGTTTCGATTGCCTCACTCGCCTGGCTATACGCCTACGCCTTCGCTTCACTCGCCTAGCGCCACACGTTCATACGCTTAGTAGCCTTCGACGCCCAGCCTACGGCTGCTGCCTCCACGATCGACGCTTAGCGCTGGCGCCTTTGCTTCACGCCCAGCAGTCAGCGCTGGCTCCTTCGCTTCACGCCCAGTAAAAGTCAGTTCGCCTGCCTTCGCACGCTATGGTGAATCGCTACCTCTTCTGGCGCCGTCTGTGGGAACTGACCTGCTGCCTTCGCCTAGTAGCACTTTGTTGGTGCGCTGGCTGCTGCTGCGCTGACTGACCTGCATGAGCCACCATTCGCCTTCTTCTCCACCTGCGCCTGGGAGAGCAGCACTGCTTAAGACAAGTGATTCAAAATGGGCACCAGCACAGCAGAGAGATTCAAAGGGCACCGGCTCTGATACCAGTTGATGGGGAGAAACCTGAATTAGGGTTAAGGTTCATTCATGGGAGACATACACAGAGAAGCAAGGGAGAGAGAGAGAGAGTTGTGGGGATAAGTCAACTCATGAAAAGCATGAGTGTGTGACTCCCCTATCACACATGTATATTGCACTAGTACACATAGTGCACTTAGTACATTAAAAGTACTAAGTGTACTATGTACTATAACTTATGGGCTTGTACACACTATAAGGGTGGGCATAACGCCTTTACCCCAACATAGTGGACGGCCTGATCGGTAGGCTCCAGGGAGCCAAGTATTTTACGAAGATGGATCTTGTATAGGTTATCATCAGATTCGGACAGGCGAGGAGGAAGTCTTTCGTATAGGTTATCATCAGATTGGGACAGGCGAGGAGGAAGTCTTTCAGAGAGGTTTTTGAACCAATTATGGTCATTACGAGTTTCTCGTATTACCTTTTGGGCTCACTAATCCTCCTGCTACTTTTTCGTAGATGATGAATGATCTCTCTTGAGATTGTTTGGGGAAATTTGTTGTGGTATTCTTAGATGATATTTTGATACACAACCCTTCTTTGAAGGAGCATGTAGGCACCTCAAGCACATCTTGGGGATTAAGGAGCATGTAGGGCACCTCAAGCACGTCTTGGGGATTCTGAGGCATGAACGATTGTATGCAAAAATCTCTAAGTGTGATTTTATTTACAAAGAAATCACATACCTGTGTCATCGGATTTCCAGAGATGGGATGAGCACAGATCTTGAGCGGATCTAGAAGGTTTTGGATTGGTTAGTACCTCGGATTGTTAGACATGTTCGTTCTTTTTTAGGATTCACTTTCTTCCATAAGTAGTAGTGAGGGAGTATTTAGACGCAATCCTTTCCCTTTTTAACCTCCTCAAAGGATGTGGACGAAAGTGCTTGATCATTCCACCTATCAAGGTGGCTGGTGGTCAGTATCTTATTTGGAACGGGTTGTTATTTTGAAATGATAGAGTTTGCGTGCGGAATAATGTCGACATTAGGAGGAGCATCCTTATGACTATCGCGATGCTCCTATGACAGGTCCTCCGGGGGTACAACGAACCTATGATTAGGTAAAACCAGGGTTGTTTCCGTATGGCGTACGATGGCTTATCGTACGGCACGATATCGTACGGATTTTTTTTAAAAAAAAGTTTATTTTTTCGAAAGTTCGTTTCTTCAAAAAAATTTTCTCTAGGTTTTTTTTTTTGGGAGGTAATGGTCTTTTTTTTTGCTTATCTATGGCTGTTTGAGCTTCCTCTGTACTATGATGCTTCCCTCCTTTTTAAAATACTGCATATCTGGAATTGGAAATACCTAAGTTTATAAGTATATTTTTAAACACCATATTTTATCGTACGATAAGAAAAAAAATTATATCATACCGTATTTTCTCATACGGTATCGTATCGTACGAATTGTATGATATTGTACTTGACACCTATGGGTAAAACGTATGTTTACTGGCCCAAGATGAGGGCAGAAGTCCAAGACTATGTGGTAAAGTGTCATCAATGTCAGGTGAACAAGATTGAGGCTGGAGGACTGTTACATCCTATGGAGATCCCTTGTAGTAAATGGGAGAGTATTTCCATGGACTTTATCACTGGTTTACCATGCACTCGTAGATGGCATGATGCCATTTGGGTGGTGGTAGACAAATTGACAAAGATGGCAAGATCTTTACCCAGAAGGAAAACACTAACATCTGCTGAATTGGTTCAACAGTTTGTTGAGCACCTTTTCAGGCTATATGGTTTACCACGTTCGTTGAGGAAGTTATCTGAGGGAATGCTCATGTATTTGCGAATACCCAAGAGTTGCGAGACTTTACGAGTGGGGAAGGTTGGGAAGTTATGCCCTAGGTATTGAGGACCGGTTCAGATCCCTAAAAAGATCGGAGAGGTAGCGTAAAGACTGAAATTGCTTAGAATGTGAAAGTTCATCAAGTCTTTCATGTCAGTGGATAGAAAGAGATGCTGGGAGTTGAGGACTTGTCCTATGTTCCACATGAATCAGAAGCTGTGATTGATTTTAGAGAAAGGCAACTTAGGAATAAGTTGATCCTTGAGTATAAAATCAAGTGGAAAGATAGGGTAGAGGAGGACTCGACTTTCATGTCAGTGGACAGAAAGAGATGCTGGGAGCTGAGGACTTGTCCTATGTTCCAATTAATTAGAAGCTGTGATTGATTTCAGACAAAGGCAACTTGATCCTTGAGTATAAAATCAAGTGGAAAGATAGGGTAGTGGAAAGATAGGGTAGAGTAGGGATGTCATAGCTTATTGTCTACGCTATGCATGATAGAGTTGATGAACCTACAGTTCATGTTCAGACATACATTGGAGTTAATGGTTGCACTTTTGAGTCGAAGTCTTTTTTAAAGTTTAGCTTAATGTTTGGTTCTAGCTCTTAAGTGCTTTAGGTCTAGAGTTTACAGTTCTTTGTTTTGCTATTTTGTGTTGTTGTTTAGTATCTCACCTCAAAAGGTTTAAGTTGATTGATTTCAGAAGAAAGGCAACTTAGGAATAAGTTGATCCTTGAGTATAAAATCAAGTGGAAAGATAGGGTAGAGTAGGGGTGTCATAGCTTATTGTCCACGCTATGCATGATAGAGTTGATGAACCTACAGTTCATGTTCAGACATACATTGGAGTTAATGGTTGCACTTTTGAGTCGAAGTCTTTTTTAAAGTTTAGCTTAATGTTTGGTTCTGGCTCTTAAGTGCTTTAGGTCTAGAGTTTACAGTTTTCTGTTTTGCTATTTTGTGTTGTTGTTTAGTATCTTAGCCCAAAAGGTTTAAGTTCTTATTGAGAAGAAGTGTGTGTATGCCTTTGTGTGTGTGTGTGTGTGTGTGTGTGTGTGTCTTTTATTTTTTATTTTTTATTTTTTTAAAGTTTCTTTCATTCATGTAATTGTTTTGTTCTGTTTTCTTGTTTCTTGTCTTTTGTTTTGTTTTGTTTGTTTGTTTTTGTTTTTTGTTTTTTGTTTTTTTGTTAATGTCTTAATTAAAAGTCTTTGTTTGATATTATCTTTTGATTTCCTCTCCTTAGTAGCTAGGTTTGTTAGTTTATTTATTTTTGATCTTTCAAATGCTTTGTTTTTGTCTTTGTCCTTCTTCAGTATTATTTCTTTCTCAAATCTCTCAATTCGTAAGTTCAGATTTTTCTGACCTTATGAAGGTATATATAGAGGAGGACTCGACTTGGGAGACAGTTGCTAGTATAGAGCATAGGTTCCCTGATTTTCTTTCCTAGGTAGATTTTGTTTCCAAGAGTGGAAACTTCTGAGGAGGGGAAGTATATTATGTACCTGGAGCTAATCCTCGGATTAGCAGGTCTAATTCAATAGGGTTAGGGGGCCCTGGGATTAGGAGATAGCAGGTAGTTACAGTGGGCTAAGGTGCAGAATTAATAAACTATTTACTTGCTATCTATAGCAAGTTAGCTATTTATAGCAACTATTATCACTATATGAGTGATGCCTTGGGGTTATTATTTGAGAGTCAGTTGAGCGGTGCACTTTTGATAGGTCTATGCATGGACCAGAGTTTCTACTCCTATCACGGACATGGCATATCACAGGGAGGGCCCCTATGGGTAGGCACTGGTGGTATGGGATGCGAGTGCTGACTAGCATAGTAGCATGTATCGGTGGAGTGGAACCTTAGCCCCTGGCTCGGGGGTGGATAAAAGTAGTGGTCCTATGGATGGGTGGTGAGCTTGGCTACACCCTTTTTCTCTAATCTTGTGTTGGACAATGTTTAGGAGATCTTTGTTAGAGAGGCCTGGGAGGCCTCTTACACCTTGGAACTAACTCACTACTGTAGATCATTTGCTCTTGATGTGTACCTATTGAGTGTTGTGTTGTGTCTTCAACTGTCATCCTTATGCACTATAGCTTTCTCTCTCTCTAAGCCTCAGTCTAGTTGGTTTGACCGTTTGCTAATAACCTCCTCTCTCTCTCTTCTCAGACATAGATTTGCACCACTCTATGCAGTGGACATTGGCTCTCTGTATGCCCTCATAGAGGGAGGATGACACATGATGAGCTCCACTCGTTTCATCGGCCTTACTACTGATTGGATCTGTGTAGTATGCAGACCTATTTTCTTTGGCTTTTCTATTTATCCATGCTTATGTTTATGATCTTCAGTTTAAACGTGGAATGTATGTAACACTTCTGGTCTCATAGACCCATTGGGTCTTTAGTAGACGTTAAAGTCTTCACACGAGCCACACATGGATGGCCCCACCTGAAATTGCCGTGAAACTCAAATTCTACAGAGCACTCCTTGCGAGTTTCTGATGATGGACTTATTATGAGCCAGAAGTCGTACACTTGGATGTGGAGTGCATGGAAGTTACACCAGAACATGCAACAACTTGGGTAGGGGCAGGTGCCATGTGCTGGGTGATGACATGGCACTGATGATGTGGTAGTCAGCAGCATTAATTGCTGTTCGTGGGCAATAATAGCAGGCCGACAACATTATTCATTGGCAGACAAGCACAATGTTGCATATATGTACGTGCATAAGGCAATCGGCATTGTCATATGCATTTCTTAGTGCTAGGCATTTGTTGAGCGTTTCTCTATAAGGCATGGCTGGCCAAGGAGATCTTCGGCAGAGCATGGGTTGTGAATTGATGTTTCGTTCTCAATCACGTCTTGCACTTAAATTTCAGTTGTAACACTTTCTTGTGCATAATACAAACAATAGTTTAGGACTTTTATGTTTGCTGTATGTGTGATTCCGTTGGACTCTTTTCTATCTTTGAAAACACTAGCACATAGATAAGTGTTCTATAGATGGCATTAGAGGCTACTGAACCTGCATTTTTTTTTTCTTTTCTGGGGTTGGCTGCTTGGATAGGGTAGAGCCCCTAAATTCCAAGAGTGCCAAGCGTGGGACTAAATAGAAAGTCCAGTAGGAGAAGGGCAAGACAACTCTTAATGGAGGAGCGGTCAGGGCCATGGAGGATAACAACATAGGAGAGTGTAACGTACATGACGCTCTCAGGAGGAGTTTTGTGCCAAGCGATTGACTGGTCAATGTTTCAAGTGTGATGGCATTGAGCACATTGTGAAGGATTGTCTGAGGACTTTGGAGGAGTAGTCCGAGGAGGCGGCTTCTTCAAAACCTGAGAATGCGTGTGAAGGAGATGCATGTGTGCGTGTCTCAGCTGGTTGAGCACACACCAGGGGTGCTTCACAGAGGTATGGACATAGGAAGATTCCAACAAGTCTCTAAGGAAGAGTACTCACAATTTTCGTTTGTACTAGGTGGGGAATCTATAGCTTTGGTGGCAGTTACTTTAGTTTTTGGGATAGTACATAGGAATCTTCTCACTTGCCGTTTTGCATTGGGTGGAGCATCTTTAGTGTCTGGTGTCACAAAGGCATTGGGGGAGTATCTTCGGTGTTTGGTGTCATGAAGGCACCACTAGGGGACACATCACTAGATTTGTCTTCACCTTGGAAGGATATACTTGTGGGTGTGTCTTCATAGTGCATAGGTTTCTTGGAGAGGGCATTGACAACGATGTATTAATGAAGGTATTACGTGGAGTATGTACCACAAGATGGTGGTGTAGACATACATGTGTTGAGTAGTACCGACAACCCAAATTTGGTGTCAACTTTATTGAGGAGTATTGTTCTTGATTTTGCTTTCTTCCTTTAGGGTGTATTGGAGTTGGTGCAATATGCGGTGTGGACCGCACCGTTGTGTAGAGGCGAAGAATACTGTGTCAAAGTTGTTGGGCTTTGGGATAGTCCCAAATGCACTGCCGTAGTAGCGACTCCACAGGGTGGATGCAATGCGTGTACTCTGCCGACCGCCCTCCTATGGCCAACCACGTGGCCAACAAGGTGCTCGAGTAAAAGAGCTTCTGCTGAATGCTTGGAAGAAGTGAGGCAAGCTGTTGTCAAGACGAGATATTTATCGCCACCCGACATCTCAAATATCTAGCACGTTCTAACCAGCGTGCCATTTGGAATCCATTGAAAAGGCTCAATTGGGTGCCAAGTCAAGGTGGGTGAGGATCCACCCAAAAATCACACAACTCTTGCCAGTTGATTTGAGTGTGTGAAGATATAGTACTTAACACTATTCTTAATTACCATCACTTGTAAAGTGGCTATAAACGAGAGTAATAAGACCTAGATTAAGAGAAGACAATCTTTTCTACTCATGTACACCAAGCTTCCTATTGAGGAAGAAATGAAAACTCTCTTTGATTTCTCACAAAATCCCTGCTTCTCTCATAGTACAAGATAGGAAAACCATAGCTTGTGCTATGCCCAATTATATGCAATTTATTCATCCTCTCTCATTTCCAATTTACAATTACAAATTACGTTTCTCTCCTTACAGAGAGACAAGACCGTAATCCTGTTTAATCATATAAATCCCAAACACAGCACTATAAAGTAATAACCACAACAGGAATTACTCTAATCTATTTGAGATATTAGGAAAGGTAGATAATCTCTAGTCTTTTGGAAAAGCACAAAAGAGATGCTTAAGCTAATTGAGAATTAAGAAAACATAAAGAGAGAAGAATCCCTATGAGAGAAATTCTAACAAACAGCTTAACTCTAACAAAAAATTGATTAAAGTATAGCTGAATCACACAATTTCACTTCTGTACTTACCCTAATCATTAAGCCTAATTACTAATCTTAATTAATGGTTTTTTTGAGTTTAATCTGTGAAGAGGAGCTCTCTAATTACATGATTGAGAGTGATAGAGAGAGAGAGAGGAGAGTAGAAAACTCCAAGGGTCTCTTGGGACACTATACCACACTCCATAGCACATTAGCAGCATAACTAAATCCTAGGGAAGGCTTAATTAAGATTAATTGCTGAAAATCCAGAGAAAGACCAAAAAATTATTTACAATACTCACAACTTGGCTTTGGGAGAGCGGGAAGTAGTCTTCTAGCTCTAGCAATTGCTCCAAAATCACTGGAGAGTGGAGGGGATAATAGTAGGAGGCTCTAGGTAGTAAGAGGGAGGTTTAATTGTGATAAAAAGCAGCTCTCAAGGGGTATGGATGTTAGGTGGCTTGAGGATAGGGAGAAGAAGTCTCCAAATAGCCCGAATACATTAGTAAGAGGGTGGGTATGGTCACAGAAGGAAAAGGGATTGAGGTGAGAAACGTCTTGCTCTTTCGAGGAGGAGTTATGGTGGACACATGGCTGGGGGATGGGGAAGAAAGTCCTTTGAATAGGTTTCCCAAGCAAGCTCCTTATTAATAAGGTAGGTCTAATTAACTAAGGTTACAATCTTAGTGCACCTAGGTGTCCAAATGGTCACTTACATTGGACCAATAATTTCACCTTTTACAAAAATCACTAAAAAAAATATTTTGTTTCTAATTTTTCAACATCATTTGATATTTTTCTTTGATTTCTTGCTAATGTGCCATGCCCATCCTCATATTAAGGTCTATCAGCATAACTCTTGATAATGGCCAGCTTGTGAATTTTTCTAGCTCTTTACCCATGAAAAATTCTCTTGTTTAATACTTACTACACCGTTGCCGTGCAAAATTTATAAAGGATCTATTAATTTCTATCTTTGAGTCTCTGAAACAAAAAGTAATTTTGTATCTCTTTATAATTTGCAGCTTTAGAAATTTTCTAGCTTGCTATTGGGGCAAAATTCACAAGTTCAATTTTTATAACATAGGAGTACAATAAAAGAAAACAACCCAGGTCATTAGATACAGAGAGGGAGAGACCTTACATCCTTTCCCCCTAGAAAGAATGAGCTCTCCTCAGCTTGAAAAATGGGGATAGGCGTGACGAATATCATTTGGCATCCTGGAGTGGCTTGTGTTTCCACTTTACCAAAATCTCTCGGAGAAGTCTATTCTGAAGAGGTTTCTCTCGGAAGTCTAATATTTGTTATGGCTCTACTTCAAATTTTCCTTGCTTATTTAGGGATGATCACTTGGGCATCATCTAATATATGGGAAGGGGTCAGCCACATAACCTTTTAAGGAGACTTACGTGAAAGACATTGTGAACTCCAAGATGAGGTGATAGAAGGAGCTCATAGGCTTGTTCACTAATTTGCTTTGTGATCACATATGGACCACAAACCTAGGAGAGAGTTTTTGGAATTTTCCGAAGGATAGGGAACTCTTCTTTGGTTTGACACGGAGAAACACTGCATCTCCTCTTTGAATAGTCTTTTGGATCTCTTTATGTGTGCATAACCCTTTTGTCATCTTGAGCGGCTTTAAGAACTCATGGAATTAGCTTGACTTAAGGATCCATTTCGTCTAGCATCTGCTTTGTGGCCTCAACTCTAATTAGAGGATCTGACAAAGTCAAAGATGTAATACATTCTTGTCCATACAAGGCCTTAAAGGGAGACATTCCCAAGACAAGAGGATTACAAGCATGTTCTACCAGATGTAAAAATTTAAACCATTTCTTAGGTTCTTGATTGCATTAAGTCCTAAGCATATCTTCAATAATTTCATTAACCCTCTCGGCTTGTCCATTTGTCTCTGGGTGATGGGCCGTACTCATATCCACTTTGCATAGTTTGGAGCCCAGTGATGAAATCCATACTAAAACATTCCCGCTTTGTGTGTTTCCGAATCTCTAAGAAGTGAAGCTTAACTATTTCCGTTTTAATCTTTTGACAAGATAGGCATTGCTTTACATAGCTCAATACATCCCTCTTTAAACCTACCAAAAAAAACTCTTTTTAATTGAAGAATAGGTCTTAGCATAACCTAAAAGGGATATCATGTGCTTCAGAGAGGATCTTGTTTCTAATCCCCTCATTGAGGGAAATGCACAACTTTTATGATACAACATGCATCCGTCATCCAAGGTCAAACCTTCAAGCTTCTGATTCTTGCAATTTGAATCGAGAGTTTCCACAATTGGCTGAAAATAAGGATCTTGGTTAAGAAGACCCTTAACTTGCTTTGGAAGAGGATTAGAGGGCATAGAGATCTTCATACTAAAACCTTGACGACTAAGAGTATCAGCTAATACATTTTCCTCACCAAGATGGAATTTAATCTGAAAATCAAACTCTTGAAGTAGTTCAATCCATCTTCTCAACCTCATGTTAAGAACAGGTTGAGAGAAGACCCACTTTAAGATTTTGTGATCAATGGTCAATTGAAATATACATCCTAGCAAGTAATGCCTCTAGAGCTTAAGTACATGAATCACAATCAAGAGCTCCAAATCATGGGTATGATAGTTTTTCTCATGTGGCCGAAGCTCTCAAGGCTAATAAGCCACAAGATGGCCTTATGGCATCAAGACAGCACCAATAGCAATACCGCTAGCATCGGTCACCACCTCAAATGGCGTTCATAGTTGTTACGAGAGGCATGCCTCTAACAGTTCGAGGAGTTCGAGGTGTTCGATTGCTTGATCGAGGCTTCCACCATTTTTTTTTTTTGTTGGTTTGAGTCTCTAGATGGGGGCTTTAAGGGCCTAAGGCAGCCCCTCTCACACACACTCTCTCTCCCTCTCTCATACATTCTCACCCTTCCTCCCTTAAGCCTTTCTCAAGACCCAAACACACACACTAGGATGATGATGTTTTTCATAAAGCTATCTCTATACTCTACCAGTTCATTTTAGTTCATTTCATTTTACTTTGTACCCTTGATGATGTATCCAGATGATGAGGATGTACTATTTTGGTCTCATAGGTCATTTTGGCCTTCTGCAGATGTTTAATACAGCTTTCTTTCTTTCACACACTCTCTCTCCTTCCTCATACACACCCTCTCCCTCCCTCCCTCAAAGCTCATACATACACACTCTAGTTTCTCTCTCTCTCTCTCTCTCTCTCTCTCTCTCTCTCAACTTTCACTGTATATATATATATATATATATATATATATATATATATATATATATGATGCCTCTAACGTCTCTAAAAAATATGAGTCTTTCGAGGCGCATACCATACCCGCCTCGTACCAAACGCCTTTGACGCCTCTAACAACCATGGGCCTGTTGAAGTTTGGAAGCTTTAACCTAGTTTGACAATCAAGTACCACCTTTAGCTTCTCAAAACTACTTGGACATTCTGGTGACCGTTGGAAGGGTAGCTCCTTTTTGAGCTGAGAAGTAAGTGATGCAGCTATGTAGGCATAGTCTTTTACAAATATTCAACACCATCTTGTTAAATCCAAGAAGTTTCGAATATACTTGGTCAACTTAAGTGTTGTTGGCCAATTAATGAGAGCCTGGATCTTAGCAAGATCCAGAGTCATCCTTCGTTTGAAACTACATGACCAATATAATCAATTTTGTCTGTGAAGAAGACTTTTCCTTGCATACAATTTGTGCTGCCTTATAGCGTCCAGAACCTTCCTCATGCATTTAATGCTCCTGTCTAGGAATGTCCTGCACTCGAATCATGATTTGATAATACCCAGATTTCAAGTCTATTTTATGAAGAACTTGGCACGATGCAACCTATTAAAAATCTCATCGAGGCGAGGAATAGGGTATTTATTCTTGATGTTGCATTGGTTAAGACCTCTGTTGGGAGATTTGCAACGTACTCCTCAATGTTTTGTATCTGTAGGCTCGGGGGTGAGCTTGAATGGCTCCATGGTTGGGCGGTGAGCTAGATGCCTGAGTCTATATGTGTTTTCCTTTTTGTTTATGCTTAAGTGACACCCAATATATGTGGGGCGAGAGGATCGCGTGTCCGCATAGGCCATCATGGACTTGGTTGGTCTTCTTGTTCCTGTTGGGCCATGAGAGCGAGAGAGAGTTCTATTAACGTCTACAAAAGACCAAAGTTAATCGTAGAGTATGTCAGCCTGAGGGTTTTTACATGGGGAGGAGGGTGGAGGGATGAAGGAAGGAAGAGAGAGAGAGGGGAGAAGATCTCTCTGTGATGGGAGCTTGCCATTTTGTCAAAGGTTATTGTGGATCTGCAGCTGCCAGGTGGAGGGATGAGGCCTTTGAGATATGGGATGTCTGGCTCTGAGAAGGGATGGTGCACACTCAGTGGTCTCTATCAGATCAAAAGTGTTACAATGTGATCATGAAGAGATTGAATCATGGAAAAGCCCCCAACTCGAGCTGAAAGAAAAAACAGCCATATACGTGCCAATGGTAAAATGCTACAATGATACAATGTGAGGGGATTGAAGTGGGTCCAGATCCGAGGAACTGCCCCTCCACAGGTGGTGGACATGGAGAGCCTCCAAAGATGTGCAGCTGTGGGGGATGGATCTAGCTTGCTGCACCTGGATTACTTTGTTTAGCGCGACGCCTGGCCCCTGGGACGTGGGGTGGCACCTGTGAGACATGGACACTTAGTGTGTGCTGGCTGGTCCATTGAGTAGGGGCATCCGAGAGAGAGAGAGAGAGAGAGAGAGAGAGAGAGAGAGAGATTATACTTACGTCTACTAGATACCCAAAGGGTCTGTGAGACCATGTAATCCATGTGTAAACTGGATGGCAATACAACATGAAAAGAAAAAGAGCATGGTCTACATACTATGTAGGTCCCTATGTCTGCAATGTAGTAAGTAGAAACCAAAATCTCATGATTTCCTCCTCCTGAGAGAGAGAGAGAGCTGATTTACATTGTGAACATCTTTCATCTTGCAGCCTACTGGGGCCTTGGCTTTCAAGAGAGTTGATGCGGAAAAGGTCAGGCTGATTGTCTATTGTCGAAGTGCTGGGCATTGCTGAAGCATTTGGTTGTTTTTTTTGCTTCAAATCTTGTACTCTGTTGCTTGATTTGCTCCTCCTCCTTGCTTATCTACTGTTGCAGGTGTCATTTCCAGATCCACGCTTGTCTGACAATTCGTACTGGGCCAAGGTAATGTTGCATAGCAACACACTCACCTTCTGTAATACAGAAAAGAAGACTAGTATTTAGAACTAATTGGAAGATTTATTGTAAATGTTGCAGGATGGAGCCGAGGAAGGCTATGGTGCTAAGGCACAGGAGGTGCTTGGGCTTGTTCGAGGAAGGTAAAGCGAACTTGATATCTCAGAGATTGCATCCAGGTTGTGTAAGAGCATATAGGCAAAAGCTTAGAGTTGCTCTACTCTTAAGAAGTGGCTTGTGTGGTCTGCTGAATATCCAGGGACTTTCGTCATGAAAAAACCAAAAAGAAGCGTGGTTCTTACAGAGGGGGACTTATTGGCTTGCAGTCACACTCCATCAAATTTGAAAACTCTGATGAGGATTAAAGAGCTGCAGATTGTAGACAACTGTGAAGATTCTTCAATTTTGATCAGTGGGTTTTAAGCCAAGGGAGGGCTGCATCAGTATATTGGGTCTAGAGCCTAAATGAAAAACATTTTTGCTTGCCAATCATGCGCAGCAGTTTTTTCGGATTTGTCTGTCATTCTGTGTGATTAAAATCCTTGAATCAGGCAAACTAGTTTTCTTAGTATCAGATTCTACGATGTCGGTTAGATGTGGAAGAGCTGTACGGCAATCAAAATGGTTCTTACCAAAGAGAGCCAGATCAGGGTTAGGTTGGGCTTGAAGAAAGGGCCGTTTTGTCAATAGATCTCAATGATCCATTCGGTGAAGAAGTGAAATCTCATGAAACTTGAGCTCAAGAGGGGTTCCTGCAGGCATGGTATATTGAAATTTGGTGTATTCTAGGTAGTTGTGAACTCGAACATGGTTTGAGCCCAAGAGGAGACCTGAAGTATCACAATTTGATGCAGGTATGATGAAGGCACTACGTTTTGCCTTGTTCTCTGAAGGATTAATCTCTTTTGAAGGTTTCTAATTTTGATCTTTAAGTGGAAGAAGCCTTAGGTGCCACTGTTTTATGTCAATGGAGAATGACAATCTGCTTTAGAATGAAGCCCAGGGTTCTGTTTTTCCCCATGTAGACAAATGTTGGATTGAATTTGTCAATACTTGCAAAATGTTTTATTTACAATGCATGTTAGGAAACATCAAATGGTAGCCTCACAGGCATGCTAGTTGCTCTCTATCTGTAAGTTATGAAATCCTCTAATTCTCACCTTAGTGTTGTAAAGACATCCACCTTTTTCATTGCAAACATAGGCTTTTCCACACGTTACGTAAGGAATTGTAGACTCAAGCAGGAAAGGTTCATTCATAATGGAGATGATATGCCAACGCTTCATTGCGTAGTCCCACCCCTTGGAAAGGTTCTTTCAGGATTTCTTTTGGTAGAACCTTTGATTTTGTTACTCTTAAGTTAATAAAAGAGATGTAGACTCAAAAGAGAGGAGATGTCTCCTATTCATTTCCTTTAGCTAGTGTTTCTTTCAACAAACAATGTGAATTCTTAGGGGGTACTGATGATGTTTTTGGCATTATGGATTTTTTGGTTTCCTAAAGCCCCACCTCGAGGGATGTAGCCGAGCTAGAGGCCGCACCACTCACACACAACCGTACGGTGTCAAGGCTCCAACCCACACGACCTCTTTGGTAGAGCGCTTGTTTGCTTCCAGCACTAGGTTGTGGATTTTATGTTGGGTAGATTCAAGTGTTTTTTTCAACAAACAATAGAGTTCCATTTGGGTACTACGAATGATATGCCTTTCATACGAACTTCACGCATGAATCTGAATTTATGGAGTGTTTATTTCTCTCCAAATACTAGTGTTACCATTCATACCAAATACAAAGATTTACATCTCTTTGTATAAGTGAAAAGGTGTTCTACTATTCTAGTTCTTTTACTTTGCTACTTGCATAGTTCATATAAGTCAAATATGTTCTAAGATTTTGGTAAACAAGATTTATAGTCTTTATTTTCACTCTTACAGACATGCTTGCATCACTTTTTTACATGATCATATCAGTTTTGTAAATGATTAATTTGTTATAGCTAGCCTACTACCCCCACTTGCAGCTGGCCATCTATGGGGTCCACCAGTTGAGGAGCAAAATCGGTACTAGAAGGGGGACCCCTTCAGTCCAACATGGACAGCTCGTCGGCAACAAGGACTAGAGGTGAGAAGGAGAGGAAATACAGCTCGATTTGGGCGAGCACACACAAGATGGGCGACACCCATACCAAAACATGCATGACCACCATGAGAGCAGTATGCAAAATGCAGGATATGGACATTGAGCACTTACAAAAGAAGCTCGGGGAGAACAAGGATAGTGATGACCTTAGGCATGAGTTGCATGCCTCCATGCAAGAGGAGATGGATAGGTGGAAGGCAAACATGCAGGCATACATGGCAACTCAGCTAAGCAAGAAGCAGGAGGAAATGGTCCAAATGTTGGACGCAAAGACCAGCTACCATACCTCACTAATCATGGAGCTAGAGGCCCAAGTTGCCACCCTTAGAGTGGAAAATGAGACCTTGAGGGCACGTACTCAATTCTAAGAAGGAGAGATTCAACTATCCCTCAATGATGAGCTGAATACACTTAGAGAGCAAACGAAGACCCTCTAGGAACAAGAGGAGAAGAAGGCAAACGAGGCAACCACATGGGCCGAGGTGATTAAGAAGACACAGAAACAAGTGGAAGAAGCGGGCAGCTGGATTGAGGTTGCAAGAAGCAACGGAACCCATTGTCATCCCCAAACATCATCAATGACACACTCGAAGAGGAGCAAAGAAGGAAGATTAGGGCATTGAATGTGAGTGGTGGGATGGAAGGAAGGAGCCTCGTCGAAAGAGGATGCCATAGCACTATGTAGAAAGCTGGAAATGGTTGATACCCCCTTTGTCGAGGCATGGAGGGTGGGCAAAGACACCACCAAGGAATGCGCACTCATCCTCAAGTTTGCGGAGTTGGAGGCGAGGCAAGCATTCCTTGCCAAAAGGCGGGCACTAAAAGGAGAGAAGACTTACACCTCAAAGACAATCTCACACTAGCATAGGGGCACACAGGAGGGAGTGCATGCTACGCATCTTGGATACATGGAAGGCAAGGAAATGGGCAGTGTACAAGGATGGGAGGGTGATCATCATTGAGCGACGTGCCCAATGACGGTGCGAGACCTATGAGACCAAGCTAGAGATTGCAGTTTGGAACTGCAATGGCACCTTGAGGAGAGATGCAGGTCTGTTCGAGGAGACATTTAGAGGAAGAGACTTGGTCTTATACACAGAGACTCATCAGTGCGAGTGGAGGCAGCTTCCAGAGGTGAGAGGATACAGATGGGAGTTTGTTCACCGCCCACATCCATGCACAGTAGGGGGTACCTGGGGGTCGGGGGGGATGGCTTTACCATACAGGGAGGAGCTTCAACATGTGATACAGGTGGTCGGACGGGATGAGGCCGCACGATTTTTGTGGGTAAGGATCCAGACAGAGGGGGCCCGAGACATCTACCTTGCAGTGTGCTACTTGCACCCTCCAATTCTAAATATGCCACCCATGGAGAGTCCCTGTACTTGCCCCTTTATGGTGACATTATGAAGTTTTCCAATCTAGGGGACATCCTTCTGGCTGGAGACTTCAATGCCCGCACCGCAGGTGCACAGGTACCCTTCTTTGAGATAGATGATCCCATGTAGTACCAGGAGATTGACACGGTGGGTACGGATCTAGAGCGGACATCACATGATACAACAGCCAGCACAGGATATGGAGAGTATCTCTTAGCCCGGTGGGGCTCATAGGCTAGCCATTTATAATGGCCTGGCTAGATGGCCTAGATCCAACTCCTTCACGTCCTACCCCTTCGGACATGGAGTTAGTACAATGGACTATCTAATGGGATCCCTCTCTCTGATCCCGCTCATTCCGGAGTTTACCATCTCTCCTCGCCCAATCGGTATTGCAGTCGACCATGCATACCTGGCCTTCTCCCTCACATGCCGATACACCATGCAACCACCTGCTTTGCCCCATCAATGTCTGAGATACCACTTCACCAGAGAGACCTCTTCCATCTATTCTAATCACGTCTACCGCATTCTCTCCGACCTCGACCCCCACATCCCACTTGATGAGCTTACTACACACCTCTCAGCCACCCTCCATACGTCCGCTCTGCAGCCGCCTTCCCACACTCCAGAGCCACCCCTACATCACCAGGAGGGACTGTCCCACAGAATAGCTGGTACGACGAGAAATGTCGTGATACCAAGCTCGTCTACATCAGGAGATGGCACTGGATCCACCACTCACGAACAGGCACCAGTGATCATTCGACTTCTCACACGGAGAACTAAGAGAGCCCACCTAGCCAGGCTTGAGCAGGAGCTATATCAGCTATTTCTTGGAAGGGATTGTAAGGAGGCCTGAAGGATCTTCCAGGATCATCGCCTTCCAACTCCGATTACTTCACCGAGCACCAGGCACACCTATGCCACCTCTCTCTACCATGTCCCCGAGCAGCCACCTCTCCCCCATCCACCTGAACCTCGTCCTCCACACTCTTCCTTCTTTCACCTCAGCATGGTGAGAGATGCTATTGACAAGATGCAGACTGGGAGAGCACACGATCATGATGGACTCCTCACCGAGCATTTCTCCCATGCTAGGGACACGTTAGCCCCTTTACTGGTTCACATGTCTAACATGGCTTTATGTGAGGGCTTCCCCGTCAGTTGGTCATCGAATACTATTGTACCTATCTTGAAAGCAGGTGCCCCCATTGACCCCAACAACTATAGGACTATCATGATTGGTCACACTTTGGCCAAGATTTATGGTTCGATTTTGGAGCATGAGCTTAGTAGATGGTCCGAGGAGCAGAGACTCAGAGCACCGGGGCAGGTAGGCTTCAGGAGAGGGCACTCCACACGAGATCATATCTTTACACTACGGGGGATCGTTGAGGAGGGGAGAGCTCATGGGTAATGGATATATTGCTGTTTTGTGGATTTTCACAAAGCTTTTGATACTGTCCCATGGGCCAGACTGATGAGGAGACTGCGGGGAGTGCCAGCAGAGATGTTGTGGGGGATCATTACACTCTATGAGTTAGTCACAGGCAGAGTACGGGCTCCAGGAGGTGACTTAGAGATCATACACACAACACTATCGGGGTGAAGCAGGGCTGCCCCTTGTCTCCTACTCTATTTGGTGTATACATTGACGAGATCTCAGATTACATAGACAGACAAGGAGGAGCGGGAGCACATTTGGTAGGAGTTCTTAAATCGATCCTCTTGTATGCAGATGATATTGTTCTTATTTCTGATTCACCAGAGGGGCTGCAGAGGCATTTGGATGCATTACGAGCCTTTTGCGAGGACCGGGATCTTACTGTGAATCTTGGAAAGACCAAGGTCATGATCTTTAACACCTCCTCATAGTGGACAAGTAGATCTGCAGTACAGTTTACATACAGTGGAGAGCCGGTGGAGTATGTTACCTCATATGTATACCTTGGGATCACTTTTGTTGGACCTCAGTTCTCGATGCGGAAGGCAGTCGACGCTAGATTGATGAGGGGATATGCAACCCTTGGCTCGCTAGAGAGGCAATGCTCACAGATACTGTTATTGGAGCTGAGGACGAAGCTTTGGCTATTTGATACTTTAGTTACGTCTCATAGGTCATTTTGGCCTTTTGAAGATGTTAATACAGCTTTCGACTTTCTTCTTTCTTCTCTTCTCTCTCTCTCTCTCTCTCTCTCTCTCTCTCTCTCTCTCTCTCTCTCTCTCTCGCGCGCGCGCGCGTGCGCGTGCGCACACATGCACACTGTGCACACACATACTATTCATTTACGTATTTTCTTATCTTTCACTTCTAGTTTGTGTAATGGAGCCACCAAATTGGCTTAAGGTTGCTTTTTAAATTTTATAAAAATGAAAAAGAAAATCAACTTAAAATTCCATGACACTACGAGAGTATCATGTTATCGGTGTAAAAGTTTCAAAAAAAAATCACATATCTAATGAATTAACAATTTCTAAAATGACTAAAAATAGCATAAAAATAATATAATACCTTTATCTTCATAGATACGTGTATTAAAAAGTGTCTTTAATCGATAGAAGTTAAATGTAAATTGTCTGAATATAGAAGAATTTTTGTTTTGTATTTGTAGTGAATTATTTTTTTTGATGTTTTAAAGTGTAAAATTTTAAACTTTTTATAAAAAGTTTCTAAATGATAATTTTTTGAACTAGTTTTGGAACTCTTATTTTTTTCTTGTTTTGAGAGTAGTATTCTAGTAGAAATTTCTTTAAAACTGGTAGTCATAATCTCTCATTATTTTGTTAGTTGTTGGTAGGTGGAACATATGTTGGACCACAATGAGATATTTTAAAAGACATGTGAACACTTATTTTATAATTACATATTTTAGCATGAAGGCTAAGGTCTCAAACCTTTGTATATACCAATTAGTATTTATATTTTTGGTAGGTCCAAGATCTGATAATTGTAGCTTGTTATATTTTTTGGAAGACGTTTTATGCTCAAAAACTTAAAAAGCTCTTTAACTTTATTTTTAGACTTATCTTTTTGAAAAGCAAGCTTTTCATATATAAATATATATGAGTGGTACGACGGGCCACACTCATCTAGGGGAGATTCAACCCAATCTTGTGTTGACGATGATCTCTTTCTTATTCTCAAGTTCTCTTGTTTATTCTATTTTGTTTATATGTAAGGTTTATGTATTAATTTTATTCTAAGTCTGGTTTACTCTAATTTTTATATTTGAGAAAAAGAATTCTTCTCCAAGTGTTGTAAAGGTCCCGCTAATGGTATCAGAGCTATGGAGACTACTCAAGGAGAAGAATTATTAAGACAAATTCAAAAGACTTTTTTTACGCAAGTGTTTGGAGCAAAGGAGACCAAGGAATTTATCTTTGGAAGATATTTTTTGCCATTGTTTCACTTGGTTTTAAGCAAGGCTGCATAGAATTCAGGGAATGAATTCTATGCAGCCTTGCTTAAAAGCTTTCAATCGACATCTCTAAGAGAGAATGAAATCCTTTAAAGCCAAACTTCCTTAATGCCTCTACAAGTGAGGAGCGAAATGCCTTGTGTTAAGTGCAGTCACTATATGACCATCCCAATCCCCATTATGCATATAAGGCACCTGTTTTTATGTATTGCATATATTGTAAATCCTTTGGTCATGATACTACAAAGTGTCCCAATTCATCAACAAATAACTCAAAACCTCTATCTCCCGTGTACCAAATTGAAACAGTCCAAAGGGTAGAAACCGTTCATCAAGAGGTAGTTAATCGAAAACTTCAGTGTTTCTATTATCCTGGACCTCACAAAGTAGTAGACTGCACAGTTTGGAATACTTCCATGCCCATAGTCACTGACACTTTGAAATCACATGTTCCAAGATTGTCCAAGACGCGTTGCTTCAATGCAACTTGTCTCATAAAATACAACTCTTAACATCGCGTGTACCAAACTGAAACACTCCAAAGGGTAGAAATCGCTCAAGAGGTAGTTAATCGAACACTTCAATGTTTTTATTATCCTGGATCTCACAAAGTGGCAGACTGCACAGTTTGGAATACTTCCATGCCCATAGTCACTGACACTTTGCAACTCATGTGTGAAAGATGTGGCATTGATCACATATTCCAAGATTGCCCAAGATGAGTTGCTTCAATGCAACTTGTCTCATAAAACACAACAAGCTACACATGATGCACACGTGTCCACCCCCAACAAGGCCACCACACAAATAACAACATACACATATGTGACACCTGGATAAGACATAAACAAAAAAGGGGACATAACCCAAAAGAGCCAAAAGCTACACATGATGCACACGTGTCCACCCCCAAGGCCACCACACAAATAACAACATCCACATATGTGACACCTGGATACAAAAACCAGAATTCAATCTCGTCGCATGGGCAAACATAATGAAAAACTGACAAGATGTCGCTAAGTGAGGATGAAACAAGTTCTATTTCGTCCACTCAGTGTACTTATTAGCCAATCAAGAAACTAGAACCTGCCCAACCACCCCAGATTAAAAATCATGATCATATGACATATGCGGAACGCTAAAAGCAAGCTCAAGAGAGCATGCTTAACATGGTTGAGTGTCTTAGAGGATCACTGGTTTTGATTGAGCCTAATAATGCCAAACCTAAAAAAGTAACCAGAAAACAAAACCCAGAGGAGTACCACTTCCCCTTTCAAGAGGAAGATATACTTTGTACAGAAGAGTCATTAGAGACAGATTTCACGAATTATGCAGTTGAGAAAGCACGTGAGGAATTTGATAATTCCTTTATAAAATTAAAGCAGTCTCTCAAAACATCATTTGGAGGACTGCTCTTCTGTCATGGTGAAGCCAGCATAGCATCAGCACTTACACCGTTAAGGACTCAACATAAGTTATACCAAGACATAAAGAGCTCCATAGAACTAGACTGTGAGGATTCACAAGTTTCCAAACAAACCTCATTTAGAATTGTCAGAGGACAAGTGTGCCAGTGTACACATTGGGTACTCTTCTTGAAAAAACTGAGAGCCAAAAGAGGACGAAAGTTAATGGAAATATGAAACAGAAACGTGATCTGAAGCTGACACAAAAATTGAAACATCCATGCTTCCTCTTGAAGATTCTATCATGGTATGGTTAGATTTTCCTACAGGCAATGATGTTAAGTGTAAACATGCATTGATTAGCCCTCGAGTTAGTCATAACATCATGACAATGGACACTTGGGTGTCATTGGGACAACTGAAACTAATCCCTACAGACAATGGTCTTGCAAGGGGAGCCAATGGACAAAACATTAAAGTTCCAAGTTACTTTAGCTATGCTACTCAAACAATGAGTGGAGATGTGGAATTTACATTCTATGTTACCTTAGATTCCTTTGAGTATGATGTTGTCCTTGGTGGAACTTGGATTTTTGACTCATTGTATTCAATTGATGAATCTATACAAATAGTACAATTGCTATTTTACGAGAGGAAGAGACCTTGGAGGAGCTGGAACTTCCAACATATCTTACTACTGAAAAGATCCCTAGGATTCTGGTTGGATTGGAACTTTCCAATAAAATCACCACAGCTTAGGCACAACTTTATCCAACACGAGAATACAATCTCATGACCCTTGAGTTATGGGATTGGTTAGGTCAACCAACACTCACGGATTATCCTGAAAGAATTCCCTTTACATAAGACTTGAACATGATATGTCGGGGATACTTTGAACATACAATGTATATTAAATCTAACCCCCTTACTTGCAAGTTTTTTGTGCTAGAAGCAGATTTGATTTTGGGGCATAAATGGACTATTGCTACCTAAGTACCACTGTGCTTTGCTAGCGATAGAGTCATCATGATGGTCAATGACAAAAAGTTCACGATACCATATTGCAAGGAAGAGGATCCAACTTTAATGGATTTCTATGATGTTGAATGCAAAAGGTTTACATGCCTCTTCCACAGAAGCCCCCTTACACAATGACCTACCATCCAACTTTAATGGATTTCTATGATATTGAATGCAAAAGGTTTACATGCCTCTTCCACAGAAGCCCCCTTACACAATGACCTACCATCTGCATCAACAACCGACTCTGATAAAGCATCTACTCCTTCAACCGCATCCTCACCAAAAAAGTTCAATGCCAAAACCTCACAATCAAAATAGCTATTCTTGAAGAAGTTTCCCCCGCGTAACCATCCATCTCTAACAAGGAACTCAAAGGAAAAGCCTCGGAGCCTATGCCTCTTCATCAACAAACCTCACCAAAGGAGATGACAATATGCTCAAAAGCCTCATCATCAAATGCCACTCTGTAAGAGACTTGAACCTCATCGTCACAACAATGCACATGAGTCTCAAACCTGCAGCCTCAGTGCCAACCAGTGTAAAGGAGGGCCCAAAACCTTCCACTTCCACCAAAAAGAAAAATCCACCAAGACAACACAAATCAAGGTATCTTAATGGTATCAAAATGTGGGTGGAGAAGAAGCTACTTGTTGCCCAAGGCTACTATGAAGGTGCTTATTTAATTTGGGTGCCTCGATAGTCAAAACCTCTTCCTCAACGTAGCACTTAGAGGCCAAGGAAAACGAAAAGGACTCCATAACACCATCCACAAAAGCCTATGTGAGTTCCTCAAAGAACTTCACCAAGTCAACAAGTGTGGGTACCAAAAAGATTAACACAAGCACAAGGGTACTACTACCAAGATAATACTAAAGCTTGGATTCCCAAGCAAATAAAAAAGTCCTCTCAACTTGTTTAAAGAAACAAACGCGAGCACCAAAGGCATCAACCACACCAGTTTATAATGTTCATCAAAGATGGGTGCCTGTGCATGTGCTTTAACAACAAGAATATTATGATGGTAATCCCATCATATGGTTGCCAAAATCGAACAATGTGAAGAAAGCCTCACCACTAACTTCAAACCCAATAGCTTCACCTAAAGTTTGATAAGAATGGAGGCCCAAGCAACACCAAGCAAGTCACTCAACCACTCTCGTGCATTCAGTACCTACACAAGAGCTTGTATGTTCAAACAACCCCAATGGTAACCAACCAGCAGTCTTACCTATCACCTTGACAAAATTTGAGCCAAAAACTCAAGAATCAATTCCCACGTCTACAAATGGAGACTTATGAGCGCAACAAAGACAAATTCACAATGCTCTTTTCACCCTTTTGTATGTGAAACGTAAGTGTAGAAGCTATGCGCGGCGACAGACATAAGAATCTATTCTCTTAAAAAGGAGAGTAGCCACAAGAACCCGTTTCTCATAAGGTCGTAGTAAAAAAAAAAACCCACCAAAACAAGGGAGTAACACATATGGTAATTCCCACGTATCTTCAATAGCCATTATATTCTGTTAAGCTTATAGCTTACTATTCTTTTGGCCAAGTTAATGTAGCAGCTGCTCCATGAGTACATATCCATACTCATGTACTAGATGACATTTGCACCACACCACATGACAACTTTCAGGTACGTCTTTGGATGGGGGGGCCAAAAATCTTGGTTAATGGTACAAACCATCGCCTCGAATTTTCCTTCAAATTACAAACCTCTCCAAACGACGCTACCATCTTCACAAATCCATGATCTTCAATCCTTATTAGTGAAGATATCTAGATTAGCCTCGCAAGTCGATATAATTCTTTTGATCCTCGCCACAACAAGTGGCTACTTCAACAAAAAGCAGCAGGATAATAAGAGTCTCTTTGACTCAAATCTTGTACTTAATGTATATCTGCTTCATAAGAGCATTTAACTATACATAAAAACATAAAAAGCACATGGGGAGAAGAATGCAGGAATAGGTCCTACTTAACAACATGACAAGAATCCTGCCACACACAGAGACTTCATCAAAGGTCAATTTCTTCAAATGAATGTCGCTTCAATGAATCAAATGAGGAACTCAGAATCACCATCTTGTTTTCTGATGATTATGTCTACGTTCCTCCGGATCCTTCCCTCTCTTCTCTCTCCCATTATTAATATCTCTTAGCATCCCCAATAACACAAATCACATGTAACCTTGCTTAGGATTGCCAAAAACAAAGTGAGCAAAAAACACTTAACAAAATAAAAATAAAAAATGCTCACACAAATATAAAAATGCAATCATTCACAAAAATCCCACCTTGCACCCCGTTAGGAATTCCCAATAACCCACTAACTTTTCATTCACTAACTAGATTTTCTTATTCCTTCCGAAGGGACAAGACCATTTAATGTTATTCAACATCAAAGCCATCAACAAAGCTTGTTCATTCTCTCCACACAAAGATCTTTAACGCGATTCACGAGGACGTGATTGCCATCATCAGGGAAGGGAGAGATGTTAACCCATTCCTAGGGTTAACAAGAGCTACTGCCATTATCTTACATCAAGGATTCAAGGTAGATAAACCAAAGGGACATACATTCAAGATATGAAGCAATGGTGTCCAAAGCTACAACTTGGACGGTCGCCCGTAATGGTGTGACGTAGTATTTATGGCGATTCCCACTTCAAGACCCTGTGGTATTAAGTTAGGATGAAGTCCCAAGTGATCTACTTCATGGATATATTATGAGAGTAGTCATTGTAATAGCATTAGGTCTCTTATGAGCCTAAAGTGCCCGGCTGGCCACAATTTAAGTGAGTGTGAACACTTATAGCCATGTATATAAGTGAATTTCTCTCATAATACAACGTACTCTCCCATTGTGCAATTGAGTCTTGCTTTTGCTAATCCTCTTGCTAATATCTCTCCCTAATGCATGCTAGTGAGTGTGTGAGTGAAGTGAGGTGAGAGGAGGGACGAGTACCCGTAGTGCAACGCGACGGTGTGACAACACTCGCCGGGAGACGCAGTCGAATTGCTTCTCAAGGAGTTGTAGAGCTTGGAGACCTCAAGGGTTACGAGCTCGGCCATTAGAAAGATCCTCACGACACTTGCAGTTCACCAAGTAATCTCTTGTTGGATGTGTTTCAACAAGGGGGGTTAGGGTGATCCATAACAACCATTGGACAAAACTTCTTCTTCACCACCTCATCAAAACAACTCATCACAAGTTCCAAAACCACCATTTTCCTTAACCTTTCTAAAATAAGAGACTATGGATGCATTTAGTAAGATTTGAACATCATTATTCTCTTGTTAGAATTACAGAACCTTCAAGTATGAGATTTTTGGTAAACCAATGGTGTGGGGGCTGTTTCTCGTTTCTCCTACGCTTTTCTTGTTCACGCATTGCCTGTGACTTCTTCTTTTCCTTCTCTTCGTTGTTGTAGTGCTGGTTGTTGCTTTTGTTTTGTTGTTTACACTAGCTAGCCTACAAGCTCTTTGTTAAAGCTAAAAAGAAATCTTTGTTTCTTTAACACCTTTAAAAAGCTTTAAAACTCAATATCTTATTGAAAATGGAAAGGATCATGTAACTATGGTGGATCAAAGCATATGTATGCCATCACTAGAATATGATTAACAATATGATTAAGGTATGATTAAAATAATTACACAAGCATGAAGAGGGTATGAATCAAAACACTTGTACTAATTTCTCATTCCCAAAGGTGCCTTTTTATAGGCCAAGAGTACATCCTTGAATATAGGAGAGGTGGCTTGATTTTAGGAGAGGTGGAGAGGAATGTGGAGAGGTGGAGAGAATGTAGGTGGGCATTGCTGTTGGTCATGTCCACTCTCGGCTAGTTCAGGTGTGAACCCAGCTTACTCATGGGCACTTTTTCCCTGTAACTGGACACATGTTTTTTCCCTGTAACTGGACACATGGGCACTTTGCCCTAGGCCTTTTAGTACTCACTTATACTTTCATTTTCATATCATTATTGAGTACATCTTTTCCAGCACTCTCACGTTTCTCTGCTTGAGGTTGTGTGTGTGTGTGTGTGCAGGCTAGCTTCCCTCCTACCCAACTTTGGTATTAGTGCCTAGTTAGGGTTAGGGTTAGCATTAGGGTTTGCCCCCTGCTGCCTTTCAGAGCTTGAGCTTGAGCCTATTGCATTAGGATTTGGAGCAGTAAGTTTTTTGCTATTTAGGGTTAGGGTTTTGCCCTCAGGCGCCCATCATCGCCTCTCAGATCCGCTGCTGCTGTACGGCGCCGCCTGTGTCATACTACCGTCCCTGCTCTCTGACTGTACCTCTGTCCGTACACCATACTACTCGTAGTCGCGCCCTCAGTTGCACGCTGTGTGCCGTCGCCCCTATGTGCACTGCCTATCGAGATCTGACGTCGCCGTCGTCCCTGTGCATCGCCCCAGATGATCTGGCGCTGCTTGTCTAGATCTGATGCCGCTGTCGTTTACGCCCGTACTTGCTGTCGACGCCATCGCCACTGTATTGTACCGATACCGTCGCCTAGATCTACGTCGCCTAGTCTCAGATCTGCGTCGCCTAGCCTTCAGATCTGCATCGTCTCATCACTGTACTATCCAGATCTGCTTTGCTACCTGCTGTCGTACTGCGCCCTGTACCGTACGACTGTTCTTGCTTTGGTCCGATTGTATCTGCTCTTCTGCACTGCCCAAAGTAACTTCAAGTTCCAGATCTACAAGGTTTGACCTGAAATTGCACAGGTTCAAATTTAGGGCTTTTTACAATTGAACATGCAATTACAACATTGGCATTGAATGCAGCAGATTTGGTACATAATTACACTAGAAATTTGGGGATTTTGTAGAAAAATTGGTACTATTGTGTAGAATTTGGCACTATTTACAGAAATTGGCACTATTTGCAGGCAATTTTGGGTATTATAGGTACATTTGGTTGGCATTGGGGCATTTCTCCTAAATTTTTGGGCAATCGCATTAGTAGATTTACAGGATTTGCGCACTTGCAGCTCTTACAGGTGTCAGAAGCTGATTGTGTCATGGCACATGTATCGATTTGTGGTTTGCTGCAGTATATGTATGCCATTGTGGATACTTTGACAGATTTGCATCATCGTGCAGTTAACTTGCAGATTTGGGACATGCATATGTATTTCTCGTGGGGTGAAGGAGTTCCCTTTCAGTCTATTGGTTATTGAAAGATCCCTGCCCCCTCCGCGCAATGAAATCGGGGGTGCTAGCAGCGGAAGTGGCACTTCTTGTGCAAGGTAGAGCCTCTCACTTGGGGCCTCGCCCCACGGATATCCGGACAAGAGACTAATCCCTCGGTTCTTCCAAAACTTCTCTCGCCCAGAAAGCACGGGCCATTCCTCCAGGATATTTTTATTCTAACGTAGAGCCTTAACTAACCCAATTGATCCGACCGAACCCGTAAGTCACATTGTCAAATCAAGGAAGAGACTTGCCCTTGGATCATAGAGACCAACGCTTATTTCCTCGTCAAGAGGCATAGCCATTGATTCTTTTCCATAGAACAAGGACTATCCGGGATTTACTTCATCTATTGTAACATAACAGAATTGAGTCTCATTATAGGGATCCATCAGTCCAGCCTAACCCCATCCAGTCCCATGGGCAACCACTGTAATGATAGGATCCATTTAGGAATTTGGTTATGTTTTGCCTTGGGTACCAGGGAAAAGAGTTCACAGCCCCCTAAGCTCTTCAAGCAAACTTCAAGATAGTCACACCACTTACACACCCAATATAAAATTGCGTGTTTCACAGATTCAGCTGTCTTTAAAACAATCTTTTAATGAAACCATAGTATCATTGATCATAATCCTCCAAAATATCTAGGTTGAATTCTAATTTCCAATCATTTCTTCATCGGTCTACCTATGGCATCATTGGCAACCAGAACGCTCCACCACCTATCCACTCAGGGGCCTTTTCGATAGTTCCTAGCTCATAGTATCCGGAAATATATTCACTTATAAAAATCCAGATGGACTCTCCGTTGACGATCAACAAGATCAACCAATAGATCCATATAAAAGAGCCATGGACTCATCCGTTTGAGGACCAGCAAGGACAATCAACCAGATCCATGCCCGATTTCAGAAAACAACTCTAACTCGTTTCATTTTCTTCCTCGACGCACACGTGGGTATCTTCGGTGACCCAGAGCCCGAGCACGGTATGGTCAGCACCCTCTAGGCTCCTTCGCAAGTCACCTAGCGCTTCACTCATAGGCCACTTCCTTTGTCCCTCATCTACCATACCGGAAGCTCACCATTTAAATCGAGCCGAGGCTGGTCAAGACCTCGGTCGACCTTGCTACGCGAGACGTCCTCCATTGACTCTCCCTCTGTCACAGCTGTTGAACTTTATCACACATAGGTCTCCACGACCTCATTCACAAGATGGTCAAAATGCTTTCCTAGCATTCTTGACATAAAATAGTCATTTAAAAACAGGTCATAAATAACAGTTTCTAACGAACTCTCATCGTTCCACATTGTTCCACATCATTTCTTGTTATTCCACATTCTTCTAAATCAATTCACTTTGCTTATTCCACATCGAGTCATATCTATTCCCATTATCCTTCATCCATTCTCATGTAATCACATCATATTACATCTCATCACATCTATCCTCATCACATCTCATCCATTCACATCTACCCATATCTACATCACTTCACATCACATCACATCCATTCACATCACATCTCATCCATTCACATCTACCCCGATCCACATCACATCACATCACATCCATTTGCATCACATCTCATCCATTCACATCTACCCCGATCCACATCACATCACATCACATCCATTCGCATCACATCTCATCCATTCACATCTACCTCGATCCACATCACATCACATCTTATCCATTCACATCACATCTCATCCATTCACATCTACCTCGATCCACATCACATCACATCACATCACATCCATTCGCATCACATCTCATCCATTCACATCTATTTACATCACGTCACATTCACAGCCATTCACATCTCATCGCATCCATTCACATCCATCACATTCATTACATCCACATCACATCACATACATTCCATCCACATCACATCTCATCCATTCACATATCATCATATCACATTCACATCCATTCACATCACATCGCATCCATTCGGATATCATCACATTCATTGCATCCCCATCACATCACATACATTCCATCCACATTACATCACGTTCACATCTATCCACATCACATCTCATTCATTCCATCCTTATTACATCTTGTCCACATCACATCTCATTCATTCCATCCACATTACATCACATCCACATCTATCTATATCTCATTATACACCCATTTACATCTCATCTCATTCATCCATCCATTCATCCACATGCACATCTATTCACATCCATCCATTCATCCACATGCACATCTCATTCTCATGCATTTACATCACATCACACCCATTCACATATCATCACATCTCATTCACATCTCTTCACATTCACATCCACATATATTTACATCACATTACATTTCATCCACATCTCATCACATTCACATCCACATCCCTTTACATCACATCACATCTCATCCACATCCACATCCACATCCACATCCACATCCACATCCACATCCATTTACATCACATCACATCTTATCGCATCCACATCCACATTCATTAACATCACACCACATCTTATCACATCCATATCCACATCCATTGACATCACATCACATCCTTTCACATATCCTCACATCTCATTCTCATCTCTTCATTCACATCCACATCCATTTACATCACCTCACATCCCATCCACATTCATTTACATCACACCACATCTTATCACATCCACTCACATCTTATTACATCGCATTCACATCTTATTCACATCGCATTCACATCTATTCAAATTTAGTTAACATTTTCTATTTTCGATACCGATGGGACTTTTCTAAATTTCTGTCAATTTCTTGGCCTAGTTAAAGGTAATTTTTCTCGACGGATATTTTCATATTCTTTCTCAAATTTCTCAAGTGAAATATATTCAATATTCTCCTTTTAAGTAAAAGATTCATGGGATTTACAAAAATCAATTCTACCCATATTTCTTCCCAATAAAATTAATAATGCTCAAAATTTCACTTTTGATAAATACTCATAATTTGAATTATGCTAAAAATTTCTCTTTTACCATTTAATTTCTTGGATCTCAAATATCATGGGAATTCCTCTTTTTGCATTTAAATGATTGAATTCCAAATGTCATGGAATTTTATCATAAAATAAATTTATCTAAAATTCCTCTTTTCTTTAATAAAAATATCCATTATTTCAAATATGCCAAGAATTTCACTTTTACCATTTAAATGATTGAATTCCAAATGTTATGGGAATTCCTCTTTTATCATTTAAAAATTTCTCATGCATAAAATAAATTTATTTAAAATTTCTCTTAAATTAAATAAAATTATCCATTATTTTAATATACCAAAATTTCTCTTATTCCATTTAATTACATGGATCTCCATTATCATGGAAATTCCTCTTTTTGCATTAAAATTAAATTACCAAAAATTTCTCTTTTCTTTAATCAATCATTTATGCATAAACACTAAAATTTTGTTTCCCATGAATATGATGAAAATCATTCTTTAAGCATAGGATATTCAATCCTAGAATATGGTAGGAAGTCCTCTTTTAACATTATGAAATAAGATATGTATTATTTTCTAAAAATTTTACCATAGCTTCACTGCTATTACTGATAATTTTTAATTTGTTTCTAAAAAGAATAAGATATTGCAATATAATTATGATAGAAGATCTATCCATAAACTTAAATCTAATTTATGGAATTAAAACATAAATTTAGTCATAATCATAATCTTAATTATGATAAATCTACTAGATTAGCCCATTTCTACTATTCTTCTTTTTCCAAAATGATAGGAATCTCTTACATTTAGAATCACTTAAAGTAGTTTTTTAACTACTTATAAGAATTTACCATAATTTTATTATCATCATAAAAGCATAAAAAAACCATTGTCTTAACCTCTAGCTTCACAAGCCTAGAGTTTGGTTTTGAATTAAGAATTTATCCAATGAGAAGCATTCATTTGCTAAAGAATTAGTCATAGGAAGAGAGAGAGATATACATAAAAAGCATTTTAATTAAACATAAAGATTAACTTTTTTCTTAATTAGTCATTACAATTCTTAGGAAAAGCTTCATTTGCATTAAAAATAATTAACTAGAAACTTCTCAAGCTTGAGAGGGGTTGAGAAGTGAAATCATTGAGAATATAATAAAAAACCATGAAATTCTTCTTACCTTTAGGTTTGGCTTGCTTCTTTATCTTAGAAGGAAGCCCCCAACAAATCAATTGGTTTAGTATGTTGAGAAGAAAGCTCCAAGAATTGTTGAAGAGAGAGAGAGAAGCTCCAATCTCTCCAAAAGCAGAGGATTTTTAAGGGATAATAGAAAATATCATTATTTTAATGTAATACTGGCATGGTATAGTTCACAGATTTTTTTACAAAAGACTAATTTTCCAGGTTCAGTTTGACTCAATTTGGACAAGATTTGGATCAGTTTGGCTCCCTTTTTGATTTGGTTTGATCCAGGAGAGAGGAGAGATAAAAATATCATAATTTTTTTGAATTAAAAACTCATCCACATGTGTGAATTAGGCACCTACCTTAAGAGTCCTCCTCTCCTTACCAAGGTGTCAAAAATGCATCATTATTCTAAAATATCTCATTTTTTTAGTAATATCTCATAGTTTTTAACTAATAAACCTTGTACTTAGTGAATTCTTCATCTTATGTGAGCATTTACTCATTTTTGGGTATTTTCTTTTATTCTTTGGATTTATCTCATCCCAACACTTGGAGTAATCCAATTAGTCCATTGGAACTTTAATTGGACCATAATCCAAAAATTTCTGAAAATGTAGACCCTTAGGCTAAGGTCCTTTATACACATTTTCAATTAATTCCAAATGCACATTGGAAAGTTCTTTTTGAATTTTTGTTTCAGGGGAATCCATTTTAGACACTTGGAGGATTTTTATATCCAAAGATATCTCAATTTAGGACTATCTCTCTCTAGGCCAAAACAGGGTAAAACAAGATCTTTCTTCTGTTTCAGAGAGGGGAATAATTTCAAGAACAGAAGGGGAGGTTCCGACACCTTTACACCTCAAAAGCTCGAGAGAGGAATCTTACAGTTATCTTGCTATTTATCTCCCGCATTCTTACGGTTTTGTTGGGCATTGCCTACTTTTGGTGACTTGTGAGATTTGCTGTGCTATCATGTTTGGCTGGCAATGCACCTAATGCGATCACTTTTGACAACCTTGTGACTCTCTTGCTCTCAGTGAAGAGCAATCTCGTTCGAACAGGAACAACATGATGTCCACTGAGTTAGCAATGGCTGCTCCTTTTCGTGGTTGGGAATAGATCTGGGCCTAAACCCCATCGGATCCTCCCAAGATAGAGGACAAGCCTGAAAAGAAAACGCGCTGTAACTATTTGCAGGAAAACAGGGCACACCATAGAGGAATGCAGGAAGCGTATTGAGAATGAAAAAAAGAAGTTGGCATCTTCTTCCACAGGTGCAGATTATTCCAATTTGGCTACACATGTGCCAGCCTTGACACTTACATCTTCATTGCTTGCAGAGATGTCTTCTGATGCCATTGCTTTTAATGACTATGCTTTATAGTCTGTACTCCATGGTATGCATTGTCTGGCAGATGCATTTCAGGGGGGATTCTACTTGCCCACATGCAGTTGGTGATGCCTCATGGTCACTTATGCTTGTTGACCCTTATGTTGGTCTATGCTAGACGCTTTCTCTCATGTGATGTCTACTGGAGATGCCTTTTATGCTGTTTTTCCTTGTAGAGCGGGATTGTTTCTACAGTGTTGACATTGTCACTTTCTCACATGTGATGTTTACTGGGAGTGCCTTTTACACACTTGGCCAGTGTTGGCTTGCTCTCATGGTTTTGACATGTCACATGTATATTATTCATTGTGGGATTAAGCATCTTTACACTTGCCATACATGCCACTGATCATGGCCCTGCTGAGAGTTTACCTATCCTCTCATAGCATTGGCTGATGCTCGCCTCAAGCCCCTTACTTTCTCTCTCGACTTTCAGCTTTTCCCATTGCTTAATTTTTACTTATATCAGCCCCACCATTGGTGGTTTTTCCTCATCGGTGAGTTTCACTTCTGCAGCTTACATTGCATGTCTCACAGCCATGACTTCTGGATCCTGTTGCCTTTACACATGTGTATATCTGCTACCTCTTCTTATCCTCCATCGATGAGTTTCACTTCTGCAGCTTACATTGCATGTCTCACAGCCATGACTTCTGGATCCTGTTGCCTTTACACATGTGTATATCTGCTACCTCTTCTTATGCTTATCACTGGTGCAGTTATAGAGCATTGATGTGGATTACATATAGTTCAGCTTGGCATTTGGTACTTGCCTTCAGGGAGGTATTATGCGATGCCTCTTGATTTGATGCAGTTGATGTCCACATGATCTTTGCCATGCATTTTTGGTGATGCATTTATGTACTATAGTGCTCTAGCATTAGCACTATGACATTGGGGAATCTTCTTTTTTCCCTCATATAGTGCTTGCTTTTCCCCCTCATATAGTGCTTGCTTTTTCCATTGGCATTGCAGTTCACTCTTACTATGGAGCATAGTGCAAGGCAGCATTCACAGCTTTATCACCTCTTGCTGCTACCCGTTCACACCATTCACTTGAGGGGGGTTTGTTGGTCATGTCCACTCCCGGCGGCTAGTTCAAGTGTGAACCTAGCTTACTCTCACGAGCACTTTTTCCCTGTGATTGGACACTGGTTTTTTCCCCGTGTGAACACACTTATGTGTGTTGGGCACTTTGCCCCAGGCCTTTTAGTACTCAACAATACTAAGCAACAATGTTGACTTTCTCCTTTCCTTTCTTGTTGTCCTTGAGGTAACACCTTTGAGATGAGTGGTTTGTCTTTCCACAATACACACATGGATTGTTGGTGAAGCAGTCTTTAGTAAGATGATTTGTTCTTCCACAGCTGCACACTTTGTCTTCACATTGTTGGAGGAGACAACATAGGCACTTCCAAAATCATCTTTGACTCACTTCTTCTCTTCTTCCTGTAGGGAGTTAATCACACTTTCCAAAGAATGAATGGGTTCCTTCTCTTTAAGCACAGTGACTATTTGATTGAACTTTGAAGGCATAGCCTTTAACAGTATGGCAATGGCATCTTCTTCAGTGACTCGAGCCTTCACATACACAAGTTGAGTCTTAAGACTCTTAAGTCTATTGATTAGTGAAGCCACACCTTCACTATCTTCCATTTAAGCTTGTACAATTGCATTTTAAGGCTAATTTTGGAGTGTTTAGCCTTAGCACCAAAGATCTTTTCAAGTGTGTCCCATGTCTTTGCAGCAATGTCATCATCATCAATGTAATGAATGTAACCATCATCAAGTGCAGTGATTATGATGCCTAATGCTTGCTCATCTTTGGCTTGTAATGAAGCAGTGATTGCTCTAGTAGTAGCAGCAGAAGCTTCATCTCCATCAGATTATGGTTTCACAAGGCTCCATAGATTCTTCTTCATTAAATACCCCTTAATTTTGGTTTGCCAGGTGTGGAAACCTTGGACATTAAATGAGAAGGTCTTACCATTGAGATGAACCCAGGGTAGTGTCTAATCTCTTACAATTTGTGATTAATTATCCTAGAACCCCAATTACATTGAGATAAGCATCTTGTTTTGTATGCAGAAAACTATATGTTTTTGGTGGGTACAATTAGGATATGGAATGACAGTAAGAGTAAAAAATATTTGCATAAACATCAATAGCAACTCTCTAATGCTTGTTAGACCAAGAAATGGTCACCAAACACTTCAATTATGAGGATTAATTATTGATTTTTTAGAGATAAGCTCACTGTTGGCATGTGCAGAGTTTTAGAGATAAGCTCACTGTTGGCATGTGCAGAGTTTTAGAGATAAGCTCACTGTTGGCATGTGCAGAGGTACCTTGATTTGGAGTGCTCAAATGGAGTACTAAATAAGAGGGAAAGCTTGATGTGAAGCTACATGAGGCTTTAGCAACACATGAATTGAATATTTTCAGCTTGAATGTCTCAAAAACCCAATTAAGCAAGAATTAATTGAGGAAATTGAGAGTTTTCTCTTACTGTGGTATTCTACAATAAATAGGTGCCTGAAGATTTGCCTTGTGTAGCCTGTGTAGTTGATCCTTTTGATAACTCTTTTAGGGGTTTGAAGCTGACTATTAGGCCTACAAAAGCCCTCAATCAATTCCTTGATTGGCTCACATCTTTGAGAGTAATTGACTCTACAAATCGGCGAAGGTAAATTTTTTTAAAAACGTGGAATGCTGTAGCGCTGCGCGAGGAATCACACCAATTGACATATCACACATGTGTGTCCTGATGTGGGGAAGAGGCTCCAAGTTGTAGATCAGCAAATGATCAAGTATACCTAGAGATATAAGGCCTCCAAGTAGTGTATGTGTTGTGGGAGGAGAAGCTAGATTAAGTTAATGATAAAAAAACTCAATAATCTGTTGATGATATTGTGAAATGATGATTAAATGATTGTAATTAAGGTACCAAGGGATGCCCTAGCTTTGATACCATGAAAGAAAATGGAAAGGATCATGTAACTATGGTGGACAAAGCATATATATGCCATCACTCTAGAAGATGATTAATAATATAATTAAGGTATGATTAAACTAATTACACAAGCATGAAGAGGGTATGAATCAAAACACTTGTACTAATTTCTCATTCCCAAAGGTGCCTTTTTATAGGCCAAGAGTATATCCTTGAATATAGGAGAGGTGGCTTGATTTTAGGAGAGGTGTGGAGAGGAATGTGGAGAGGTGGAGTGATTGTAGGAGAGGTGGAGAGAATGTAGGTGGGCACTGCCCCCATATTTCTCCTTGATTCTCTACAAAGGAGGGCGCCTACTTCTCACCCCTTTGAGTGGAGTTTTATGCCTTTTACAATGCTGAAGTTACATGAACAATAACCTTTGAACCTTAGGCTTTAATATTGGGTTTATGTTTGGATTATTTCCAACACTTATAAGCTTTAAAGTTCTACAAGCTTAACTATTTAAAGCTTACATTCCAAAGCTCTTATATTCTATTAAGCCTTGGCTCCTCATTAAACCCATAAGCTTTACTAGTTAAAAAGCTATAAAAGCTTTTTACATTACATGCTTCAAAAAACTTAAAAAAAGCTGTGTTTAATCGGTTGTGTGCGTTGACTAATATTATTTTGGATGTAGGCGATAATTGAGTGGCAGAATATTTTGTTAGTCACGCGGGTAGAACATTTGTTAGACCATGATGAGATATTTTGTAAGACATGTGAACACCTATTATGGTTACATATTTTAGCATTAATATCTATGGAAGGTTAAGGCCTCAAGCCTTTGTACATACCAATTAGTATTTATACTTTTGGTAGGCTTAAGACTTGATAATTGTAGCTTGCTATATTTGTTGGAAAAGATTTTATGCTCAAAAACTAAAAATCTCTTTAGCTTTATTTTTGGAGTTATATTTTTGAAAAGAAAGCTTTTAATATATATAAATATGAATGAGTGGTATGATGGGCCACACTTATCTAGGGGAGATTCAACTCAATCTTGTGTCGACTGTGATCACTTTCTTATTCTCAAATGCTCTTGTTTATATAAGATTCAAGCTTTTATTTTGTTCCAAGTCTATGGTTTGCTCTAAATTTTTTTTTGTTTGAGAAATAAAATTCTTCTCCAAGTGTCATAAAGGTTCTAACAAAAACAATATACATTCTAAAGTAAAAGAATCTAAAAGCCACAAAAGTTCCTTTTTCTTTAGTGTTAAATCTTTGTAAGCATCTGGAGTTTGGACTCTTGTGAAACTCGTTGAGCAGTTATGATTGAGTTTAGATGAGAACATAAGAGTTATTATGCTGTCTACGAGGCTTTAGTTTTTAATTTTTGGTCTCTTTTTGGTATATACTAGTTTTCTTTATTAATAATATTGATTTTGTTGAGTTTCTTATTTCTAATAGTTACTTGAACATTAAGTTTTATAAATTACATTTGCTATCTTTATGTGCAAGGGTGCTCTCTTTACTCCGATTTGCATAAGGAGAAAATGTGCAAGTGCATATGGATAATAATAAATGTATCTAGCTTAGTTTTTAAACTCTTAAATAAATCATTTTTATATAAATGAGGTCATTTTTCCTAGCCTTGAATAATTGATAGTTATCGCCTTTTGGAAAGCCAGAGTCATGCTTGAGCATGCAAAAGTGCAAAGCATGCAAGCCTCATATTCATGTGTGCAAAGTGGAACACATGCAAGCCATACCTTTGATATTGGCCAAAATTTGCTTAATCCACATCCAATCATGTGTATTCTCATCATCCCTCATCCATTCTCATCTACCCAAATTTACATCACATCAAAATTAACTTTTTGAACTTCAAAAAGTCAAATTTGGACGTATAAAACCATCATTTTTATTGAAAATAAAATACATTATCAAAAAGTGACATCTAAAGATCTAGCATTCCTTGTTCAAAAAGATCCTTCACTTCCTCCCATAAAATTTGTATGGTTTGTTGTTGAAAGTAACTAGATTTCTTTCGAGTGAAGCCATAAATAAGAATTTTCACATCATCTTGATTGATATTATGTGTGTCATGGTGACTGTCCTCTATTTTCTTTCCCTTTGGGCTTGCCTTAATTATCTCTAGGTGTACTTTCTTATGGCTCATTTGTATGTTTTTGGTTGTCTTTCTTATGCTCTTGTGTGCTGCCTAAGTAACAACGTAACAAGGTAGATAATAAGGCGATAAAATATATTTTCTTGGGATACAGCTCAGAAAGCAAAGGGAATAGACTCTACCATTCAACCTTAAAGTGGATTTTGGTGAATAGGGATGTTGTCTTTGTTGTGAACTCAATTCACCCATGTTTTTATGTAAAAAACAGCAAAATGTATGCTCACATGACATCTTTGATACACCCCTACCTTTGTATAATTCTAGGCAACCATATGTTAAGCAAATGAATGCTCAAAAAGGTGCCGTAAATTAGCCCAAAAATTGGCTAAAAATCAACTTGAATTTCAGCCACATATCAGCCTATTTGATGATGCAATTAGGGATGATGCAATGGATGAGGAAAGGGCAGCCATACAAGCATCCAAGAGTAGGCTAAAATGGCTAGTGGTGCAGACATTGCAGGACAACAGATTAGCTACTCCTTTACCTAGTGTAGTTCTCATCATACATCTTATTCTTTTGTGGATCATGCTCTCATTTTTGCTAGTATATGCAATAAATCGAAACCTATTTCCTTTGAGGAAGCACAAGAAAATGATCATTAATGCAAGCTATACAGAGTGAGTATGACTCAATCCTCAAAAATGACACTTGCTATTTAGCAGATTTGCCTTATGGTAAAAAGGCCTTTAGTACAAAGTGGGTTTATAAGCTAAAGCATAAAGCTAATGGTTGCATTTTGATCACTATATAAGCCAAGGCTTGTTTGCAAAGGGTTATACTCAAGACAAGGGCATAGATTATGATGATGATACCTTTGCACCCACGTCTCGTATGACTATGATGATCAGGTGTATTATTACATTGGCAATACATCATGGTTGGAGTGTACGTTAATTAGATATCAAGATTTCCTTCTTAAATGGTGACTTGCATGAGGAGGAGCCTCATGGTTTTGTTGAGAAGGGGCAAGAATCTAAAGTGTGTAGGTTAAGAAAAGCTTTATATGGTCTTAAGCAGGCTCCCAAAGCATGGTATGGGAAGATAAATGCATACTTGGTTGCAAATGATTTTTGCAAGAGCTAATTGAGGGTACCCTCTATATAAAGAGGAGTAAAGTTTGTTTTTTGGTCATCATTTTATACATTGATAAGATAACATGCTAATCACATGCCCTAATCAGGGAGAAGATTTTAGCCTTCAATGCTAAATTTGGGTCATTTAAGATGACAAATTTGGACTTGTTACATTATTATTTGGGCATATAGTTTATGCCACGTAATGATGGTATTGTGATGTTGCAGTCAAAGTATATACAGAGGCTGCTTACACGGTTTGGTCTTGAAGGCTGTAAGCATGTTGCTACACTAGTAGAGACAAGTGCTAGGCTTAGTCTCTATGATGTAGGTGAACCATTTGTTGATGCATTATTTTATCACCCACTAGTAGGCTGTTGGGTGCCTCATCTATCTGTATAATACGAGGCCAAACTTTAGTTTGGGGTCTCCTAGTTTAAGGTTTTTTGCACAGTCCCAAAAATAAGTGTTGTAGGCTACCAAGTGAGTATTTAGATACTTACAAGGCACTCCGTCCCTTGGCTTATTGTATGCTTGGGAGGTGATGTTCAGCTGCATGATTTTAGTGACTCCAATTGGGCTAGATGTTATGACATGCAAGTGTAGTGGCTTTGACTTTCACCTTGACAATTCATGTATATCATGGCTTAGCAAGAAATAGCCAATAGTGGCCACTTTGAACTATGAAGCTGAGTACAAGGTAGCTTTTACAATAAATGTGGAGTTGGAAAATCTTACTATTGGATAGCAATCCCCTACCTCCATATTCATTGATAGTCAGAGTGTATTAGCCATTGCAAGGAACCTAGTGTTTCATGCTGCTCACACAAAGCATATTAAAGAGCATTATCCTTATGTCAGGGAGAGGCTCATTGCAACAAAGATTAGCCTGGCTTATGTCTCTACACATAACAATGTAGAAGATATGTTTACAAAGCACATCATCACTACATGGGGGATTTGTAGCATCTATATGGTAGTGATGTATGGATGTAGGCTAAGAATAGGCTGGGACACTTTTCCTCTTTAGGAGGTTTTTCCTCCAAGCATACGCACTATTGAGAAATGTGGTGCCATTGAGCACAAGGAAGAGGTAGGGAGTGAGTATGAGTAGCCAAGTAAGAGAAAAGTCTAGCATGAAGCCACATGAGCAAAGATAGTTATCCCACATTGATGTGCAAACCAAAAGGTATACCTCCTTATAAAAGGGGACCATTTTCAAGCAATGAACATATCACTTGCACTTATCTCAAGTCTTTTTGTTTATCCAAGCTAATTCATCTTGGTGTCTAATTGTACTTTAGTGAATCTTAATTAGAACACACTCATGATGAGTTTTTTTCATTTCCATCCACCTTAGATTAGTATTTTCATTAGTGTAGGATTAGTTAGGTAGATGTCTTGTTGTCATTAGGAGAGCTTGATCCATGTTTCTCAACATGGTGTCAGAGCTTAGGTCTAGTCTCCTAGTTTAATTCAATTCATTAGCATTTGATTAAGCCTAGGTTTAAGCCTAGGTTTAAGAAAGTTTAATAGGGTTGAAGCAAAGCTTTTTTAAGGTCTCTATATACAGAAGCCCACAATAGCTCACATTGAGATAGAGAAGCAAGAGTCTTGTGAAAATATGTGAGCAGAGCACAAGAGAGAAGATCCACCACAATCGTAAAGAGAAGACTAAAGTAGGCAGCATAGAGATGTTAAGAAGCTTGGAGCAAGCAAGAGGTGTTGCTAACAGAGAAAAGGCAATTGTAAACAACTCCAACAACTATTGCATCATGTAGCAGCAGCCATGAATACTACAAGTAAGAAACAAAGCCACATCTACAGTCCTGCCATTGTGTTAGGAAAAACTATTGAAGTAACAAGGTTTCCTGTCATTGCAAAGGTGGCCAGTTGAAGAGGCGTAGAAAAAGGCAAGTAGCACAAAAGCATCATCATCATTAGCTAAGAAAATCATTGCACATAAGGCAAAGCCAAGAATCAAGTCAACAGTAGCTGAACGGGCAGTATAGCAAGCATACCCATGAGTACAGTAGCTACACCAAAAGGGCGTCTACAAACAAAGAAAGAGCAGCACATCCACATCTGGTAGCACCACCTGCAGCAACTTAGAAGAAGAAGCTAGCAGAGCGAGATGACCTGTGGGTGACCATTTCATCCACACAATAATAATAATAATAATAATAATAATAACGATAAGGCTTACTTTTTTTATCATTTTTTTAAAACCTTGGGATAAATTCAAAAAACACTTCCATAAGGGCATGTTCACATGAAAGTAAGAGGCTTTGCATTTATATGCACCTTTGAAAAATACTTATTGATGTTTCATTATGATAAGTTATGGATACATATACACATTACATATACACATTATGCACTTCTACATCATTATCAACTTAGGCATCACCAAATGCCACCGAACTTTTGTGTCTAACCATGAGTCAAATTTCATTGTAATCAGCAGGGCCAAATGAGCATGCTAGTGTATGTGTGTGAGGAAAAGAATAGAACAATCTTTGTAAAAACACCGCAACCAAATGAGTATGTGAGTGTGTACATAAGCAAAAAGAATCTAGTCCACATCAAAGAACCTGTCAAAGAGCAAGGAGATCTTGAGCCATAACAACACTAAAGGAGCTACCAACCACTACCATAACCTAAATCATATGTTGTAAACCTACTAAAGAGCAAGGAGATCTCGAGCCAACAGCATCACTAAAGGAGCTACCAACCACTACCCTAACCTAAATTGTATGTTATAAAAGCCACCAAATGAGTAAAACAGCCGGTCGTTTCAAAATACAACAGGGCATGAGGTGTAGTTTTGGTCCCTCCAAAAAAACACCTAAAATCACCTAAAAATGTGGAAAAAAAACTAATAATTTTATGTGGGAAAAAATTAGTAACTTTATTTTAGACAGTTTTAGTGACATTTTTGTTTCAAATTGCTCAGACACTTTTTTAAGTTCCAAACTCCACTCAAAATTGGTCACTTTCATGACAAATATTAATTTTCATCTTAAAAAAGCTTACAAATTTGGTCTAAAACAATCATTTGTTATTACCAATCAATGGAGAGTTCAATTTAAATCAAAATTTTAGGAATTAAAATGATTGTTATTTTTTAAAAATTAAAAAACAAAGATGTTCACATCTTCTTAAGATATCTTCTCTATAATTATCTTCTTAAGATATCTTCTCTATAATTAAAGTAAATACTACAAAAACATTGTTATAACAAAAAAATATCTTTAGATAATGTGGGACAGGGAGTGAACGTCATCAATTATACTTTTCACCACGAGTTTTTTTAATTTATGACCGCTTTTGATAAGATCTATGATAAATTTATATTAGAGAAGAGATTTTCATCACAAAAACAATCGTGCTTTCCAAAAAGCAAAAAGTGCTTTTCAAAAAGCAAATGTGCTTTCTTTGCTTTTCTCTAAGAGGACGAGATCCTAATGAAGAATCTATTTTCAGATAAGAAATTTGACTTTGTTAAGTGATTGCTTTCCATAATTAAAGATTTGCATATTTTTTGGTTTTTTATAGCATACCATGCCAAATTAAGTATGGTTGCTTTTCTGCATGCTAAAAATAACTAAAAAGCATGCAAATCACTAATTATGGAAAGCAAGCACTGAACACAGTGAGATTTCTTATTTGATCTCATCCTCTTCGAGAAAATCATGAAAAGCACATTTACTTTTTGGAAAGATCAGTTGCTTTTGTGATGAATATATCTTTTGTAATATAAATTTATGAACTCATTAAAAATCAAAGTCTTGCCTGCTCCCCACCACACCAACCCCCCCTACGCTCCCTCCACCCACCCCACATCACCCCCACCGCCCTACCCCCTCCTCCCACAATCCACACTGCACCTCCTCTCCCCCTGCGCCCCCCCAACTGCTCCTTGTATCCCCCTCTGCCCCCGGCCTGCTCCCCTCTCACAGGGCTCCCTCCCAACACCACACTGCCTCCCCTCCCCCCCCCTCGCACCTCCTCGGCACCCCCGCATTCCCACCCCGCCCCGCCCCGCCCCGCCCCCCCCCGCCCCCCACTTGTCCCACCCCTCCCCCCCAACTTAACCCACCTCCCTCCCTCCCCCCCCCCAAAAAAAGATTTGCAACCCCACTGTGCCCTGCCAACCCCCCTCCCCCAACTTGCTCCACCCCCTCCATTCCCCGCCCCTTCCGCCCACACCCCACCCCTCCCATTTATGGCCTGTACCTCCATCCCCCCTACCCCCCCAACAAAAAAAAGCATCCCCACACCTCCTCCCTCCTCCCTCCTCCCCTTTTCCCTCTCAAATGTGCCATTAACCACCCATTTCCTCCCAAATGTGCCACCAACCACCCATCTCCTCCCAAACGTGCCACCAACCACCCATCTCCTCCTTGCTCCTCCTCTAAATTTTAGGAGGTGTAGGGCAGAGTTGTATTCCAGAATACAGCCCTCCCCTAGAGCTCCAAAAAATGCAAGATTTGGAGTCACTATCTCATTTTGAGTTCCGGAAGCCGCCTCCTTCCTGTATTCCAGAATGCAGCCCTTCCCGGGGAGGGCTGTATTCTGGAATACAACTCTGCCCTGCACCTCCTAAAATTTATGGGTGGTTGGTGGCACGTTTGGGAGGAGATGGGTGGTTGGTGGCACATTTGGGAGGAAATGGGTGGTTAATGGCACATTTTGGAGGGAAAAAGGGGGGGATGCAAGGCTGGGGGTTGGGCGAGGGGGGAGGGGCTGTATTCTGGAATACAACTCTTCCCTAGACCTTCTCAGTTTAGAGGAGGAGATGGGTGGTTGGTGACACATGTGGCACTTTTGGGAGGAAAGAGATGGTTAGTAACATATTTGGGAGGGGAAAAAGGGGTGCAAGGGGGGACTATGATCATTTAATGATTGCTTTTGATGAGACACGTGATGAACTTATATTATAAAAGACATCTTCATCACAAAAGGAATCGCGCTTTTCAAAAAGCAAATGTGTTTTTTGTGCTTTTCTCAAAGAGGATGAGATCATAAAAGAAATCTCACTGCTTAAGTGCTTGTTTTTCACAATTAAAGATTTGCATTTTTTTTTGTTATTTAAAGCATGTAAGAAAGCAACCATGCTTAATTTGGTCAAATCAAGCATTGTTGCTTTCCTTCATGCTTTAAATAACCAAAAAACATGCAAATCTTCAAATTGTGAAAAGCAAGCACTTAACAAAGTCAAATTTCTTATTTGGAAATAGAATTGTGATCAAGATCTTGTCCTCTTTGAGAAAATTACAAAAACCACATTTAGTTTTTGGAAAGCATGGTTATTTGTGTGATGGAAATGTCTTCATTACTATAAATTCATCATAAATCTCATCAAAAGCAATCAAGAATCATAAAAAGGACATGGTGAAAAGTATAATTAATGACATTTAGTCCCCCCGCATTATTTTAAGAGATTTTTTTGTTATAATATTTTTTTTAGTATTCAATTCAAATTTAGAGAAGTTATCTTAAGAATTTGATTTAAAGATGTGAAAATCTTTGTTTTTTAATTTAAAAAAACAATCATTTTTATTTATGAAATTTTGATGTAAATTGAAGTCTCCATTGATTGGTAGTAACAAATGATGGTTTTACAACAAATTTTTAAGATTTTTTAAGGTGAAATTTATTTTATGTCATAAAAGTGTAAAATTTTGAGTGGATTTTGGAACTTGAAAAATGTGTCAGAGCAATTTAAAATAAAAATATTAGCAGCATTTCTTTGGCATGTGCATCAGTGAGCTATCGAAGAAGAGAGAATAATCTCTAGAATTAATTGAAGAGCTAGAGAGACTTATGTATGGAGAGACTCAAGAAGCTTATATTGGTTTAAGAAAAACAAGCAAATGACTCCAATAAGAGAACAAAATGTGGAAAGAAAATGTTAATCAGCTCACAATGGGGATTATAATTATTGTCTTAGGAGAAAATGATGAGAGTGGATATCCCTTTTGATTCACAAAGATCATCAAAATTCAAGAAGAGAATCAAAGGGTATAGTCAATTGATGTTCACTAGTTCAAAACAAGTGCTTCTTGCCATTCCAAGCTTCATAATGGGTAATTATCTGCAAGCAAGGGGAAACCAATGTTATAGGTTGAAAAGATTAGGGGATGAGAGAGAGCTTAAGCTCTTTCAAGCACACACACACACTCACAACAATGGAGAAGATACACACAGGGATGAGAGGCTGAAATCTTCTTCTATTTTTTTCTCTCTCAAAAGAGCTCTACAAAAGATAAGTGAAAATCAACATAAATACTAGAGTACTAGAGTGCAAAAGATAAGTGAAAACTAACATAAGTACTAGAGTACTATGTACAAGCCATCCATAGTGTGAACATGCTAATTGGTTATTTCAATTAACCAATTGCACTAACAATGCTTCAAAAGCACTCCCATGGGCTAGTAAGATAAGTATGCCATAACTTGGTTGGACTAGGTAAGTGTAGTCTAGCTGTAGAATCAATGGCGAAGATCTGTCATGTTAGCTACCAAACACGCCAGTGGTGTAAAGGTGGAATGGGCACCTAGACACGTCATGAGTGTCAGCTCATATTGAGCTGACATCTCATTACTCCCCCTCAAGCTCATCTTTATCTCCAAGACTCCAAGCATAGTGTGGAATTTGCAAAGCTTCTCTACTCCCAAGGCCTTGGTGAAAATGTCAGTTACCTCCTCTATGTGATGATGTACACAAGATCGATATCTCATGCCAAGATCTTCTCTCTCATGAAGTGATAATGGACCTCTTATGTGTTTGGTCCGTGCATGATACACTGGGTTCCTATCCAATTATATGTTCCTAAGGTTGTCACAATAGATGACAACTTGCTTATCCACATGTAGCCCCAAATATCCAAGAAGCTTATGTAACTAGGCTACTTCACATGCTGCCATCGTAGCACCCCTATACTTTAACTCTGTACTCGACAAGGTAACTATTGAGATACTTATTGTTGCTTCATGTACAACACCACTCCTAAAGTAAAACATAAATCTTCTAGTAGATCTTCTGTTTAAGATGCTATCATCCTAATCTATATTAGTGTATCCATACACCTACAATTGTATATACCAGCCTCATAGAAGAGGCTATAATCCAGTATGTATCTCATGTAGCAGTATGTACCTCATGTAGAATAGTGTGCACCTCACACTATCCAAATGTGGAACCTACCTAAACTAGCTCTCTAACCCAACTGCATTGTTCATGTCTAGTTTAGTGGGATTGTTATGTAGATCAAGCTGCCCACCACTACCCTCCTGTACATAGTGGCATTCTCGGCCTTCCAAAGTCCAACAAACAACAAATTTATGCTCATAGGTCAAGCCACACTATGTTACCTCAGCGTCCTTTTAGGATTCCCAAAGGGGTTCCTAAATTTCCATCCACTAGCTTGAGGATTGTTTTGCCACATTTCTTTGGTTCTTCGCAATGCTCACTCCTTCTCCCCTATCAAGGATCATAGTGGTGGTCACTCCTCCCAATTTGGAATGGTGACATTCATATAATCTCGTTCGTAGTAATACTCCCAACTACATTGAGTGGTACATCCTTGAATGTCCACCGTTCCTAGGTTTAAGCTTCTCTTTCATGCATTGATGGACTTCATCCCAAGCTTCTAACTTACATGCCAAGTATTTGGCCATGGTTATAGCAAACAAGGGCTGAGAGGATTGCTCTTGAGGCTCCCGTTTCTCCTTCTAGTGCAAGCCTTAGAGACGGCACATTTGTCACTATCATCAACTCCTTATTTGTACATGCGTAACATGGTGCAGTCGGTAATGAGCTAGGCCTACATTTACATGGTACCCATGCCCATTCTAAAGGTTGTCTCTCGGTGTATCCTCCCATCAAGGATTCTCCATATTGCCTCTCTTGGTCAAGGCTTTCTTTTATGATGTGCTCATACAGAAACCTCATATTTTCTCTTTTTGCAAGATCCTGAAGATCTTCCAATGTTTTCATTGCATTTTTAAGCTATTTGTGAGACTCAAGCATTACTATGGGAAATTTAGGTTCTTCCTCCCTTAGTGTTTCCTCTTCTCGTTCCTTACTCAAGACACTTTCCTACAATTCTTCCCTAATAGGCTCTAATTATTGTCACATGGGTTCTTTGTGGAAACTTGAAAATTGGTCTCAAGTGCCCTTCTATTTCCATTTGGTCTTTTGCACCAACTCCTATGTGTCATTCAACCTCAACATTTCCTCTCTCAAATCATGGTAAGCTTGTAACTTCTTGAGAAGGGGCTCTTCTAGTCCTTTGAATTTGTACTTCCCTTCCACAACTTTCTTGGCCATTTCCAGAAGCTCATTCTTTTGGTCCATTATGATCAATCTGACTTAACTTTTCTCACCTCGTTCTTCATGGAGAGTGATTTGAGTTGGAAATTTAGGGATAATTTCTATTTCTACATACTTGGATCATCAACAATTGGGTTTAACCCTAGGGGTGTTTGTTCCTCTCTATGAGCTTGTGAAGCTCTTTTCCAGCTTCCTCCCAGAGTTCAAGGATTCTCTCTTTTAGGATTGGTCCATTGGGACCATCTGATTCCTTCTCTTCATCCAAGTTCCATTTGGACCATCTAATCCCTTCTCTTCATCTAAGGTTATTTGGCTTACTAAATTCGGAACATCCTCGATCATAGTAGTATAACGTGGATGGTCTTTTGGGTCCATTTCCCTTGTCTCATTACCACTAAGACTTTTTGAGGTCCCTAGTTAATTAGGTAATTTGTTAGCTCAAATGAGCGAAATGTAGCTTTTCCATTGCTATGGTCCTTACCTCATTTCTTGTTATTAATGTTCTTGTAAGTTTTCAATGCTTGGAACGTAGAGTGACGAGGACTAACCTAATCTTATTTTTGTTAGGCCTATGCCCTAGTCATAATCCTCATTGGTACTTCTTGTTCTTCTTCTAAAGAAGACTTGCATATGACATTGAGTATCCTAAAACTTGTTAGAGGTTGCTACAATGTGATGGGAAATGGATTTGGAGTTGTAGGCTTGTGTAGGCAATCACATTGATGAAGTGATCTACACCACACTTGATACACCATCTATCCAAAGGAGACACATTTGTTGTTACCACTTCAAGATTTATCACGTGGCATTCTTCTACTCTATTGGGTCCTTCTTGACTTCAAAAACAAGCAAGAGAGGCTCTCCTTGGACCATTAATGTCCCATTGCCTATAAGCTCTAATGCTATTTGCATTAAGGTAGTTGACTATTATGTATCCCATATCATTAATCATGGTTGTCTGGAATGGTATTCCCTTATGGGTGGGCTTCCTGAGATTGAATTTGTATAGTCAACATAGAATTCCAATGTGCTCGGGGGTTTCTCTACAATGTGTTCCATATAAACTAGCCTCATTCAGCATGGTTCTTGGCGGGCGTTGGTGGTGTTGGTAATACCAAAGGAGGTACATCCGGCCGATGTTCTATACGGGTTTCTTTCTAATATAGGGTAGATTTCTACATGAGTACCATTTGGTCTAGCTGTAGGTGGGGATATTAAAACTATTGGTTAAGGAGTGGTCTAGTTGTAGGTGGGACTAGTATTGGACATGTTGTCCAAATATGGTATTGCTAAATGTAAGCCCATTTCTGTGGCATTGGATCATAATGGCAAGCTGAGTGCAAATGCGAGTGAGATCCCACAATTATGACGTGATTCTAGGAAGACCATTAATGTGCCAATTATCAATGATTCATAATTGGGGTTATTATGTCATTTACCTTAGTCAAGAGGGAAATATTATTAAGGTGAACCTGAAGGCCCATAAGTACAAAAGAAGTCACCAGAACTCCTATCGACGATGACTTGGGTTCAGATACGATAATTCACTTGGAATCAATACACATGCACCACTTCAGTGCATAAAGCAACAAAATATGCAAGTCAGAAGGTGAAGCTTCCATACCTTCAATACCAGACCCTGAGGAAGAGGAAAATTGGATGCACTTATGATGGATGTATGTCCTACATCCATGGGAACACAATTTTGTGAGGATTAGAATGGTATGGACATAATTCTAGTCAGGACTTCCCAAAATAGAGACACCAATCTTGCCAAGGAACGAGGAAACAAATATAGGAAAAAGGTCTTCTAGAGCGAGCCAGAGGATTTGGTGCAAGTATTGCACCAAAGGAGCTCCTCTGATAATGAAGATAGCAAAGTCAAAGAAGGAGAAGTGTCGCAAGAACACTAGGTCCTTCTCAAAGAATTCCTTGAAAAGAGAAAAGCTCTACTCAGAAGAGCTAAGAAACCAACAAAAGTTAGAGCCAGAGACCCACCAAGTCTCAAGGGGGAAGAACAATACTTGCAATATATGGAAGCCTTGAAGGAATCTCAAGAGTTACTTCTCTAGCTGGAATAATCTAATGAAAAGACCCAATGCTAACATCATGAAAATAGATCTTGAGATAGTTGAAGTGCTAGCCCATGACTACTCCTATGATATAGTTTCAATGGACTCCAAAAATACTTCCAAGTTTAGATGGAGAAGACAAAACACGTATATAAAGGAAGAGAGAGATAACTTAGAAGGATTTTGAGGTTTCAAGCCCAACAACCAATGAACAAGAAGAGGATTCTAAGAAAGTTCCTTCTTGATTTGAGAACTACAAAGTGAAAATCAAGAAGCTATGCATACCCCACCACCAAAAAGGGAAAAACTTGATGAACTAGAAGTGTCTTGTGATAGGACAAAAGATGCAAAATAAGCGGATTTAGCACTGCTTGGGGAGGAACCTAAATTGGTGTAGATAACCATGATGGAGACAGAACTTGTAGCAGTTCTCAAGGAATATAAAGATGTGTTTGCTTGGAGCTATGTAGATTTGAAAGGAGTCCCTCTAGAGGTTTGGTGGTGGCACATAACTCCTTTAGTGGATGGTTGTAGGCTAGTAAAACAAAGACCATACACATATAGTGAAACCTATGTTGAGGTAATCAAAGATGAAGTCAACAGACTTATCAATGTGGGTTTCATTTATGATTTTGAGTACATAGATTGGGTGTCATCAGTCGTGGTTATGCCTAAGAAGAATGGTAAGATCTACGCGTGCTAACTTGAAAAAAGTAAATATAGCCATGGTAAGGGATCATTACCCACAACCATACATTGAACATGTGCTTGAAAGAGTGGAAAGAAAAGAAGCCTATAGCTTCTTAGATAGATTTTTCATATATAACCAAGTATCCAGTAGCCCAAAAAATTGGCACAAGATTGCATTTGCTATAGAATAGGGAACATTCACATATAAAGTAATGCCATTTGGTTTAACCAACACACCAACTATATTTCAGAGACTTATGTGTACATCGTATAAGGATTTCCCACAAAAGTTCTTAGCGATCTTCGTGGATGCTCTCTATGTAAACTCAAAGTTGAGATGAGAGAATATACCCTATCGATAGCTTATGCAACATGGTGGCCCAATCATCTTTCTCTTCTTTGTGTAGCCTATAAACCTTATGCATGTCCACCCTATTATTGTATATGTAGAGCCAGTTTTACCTACATAATCATAAATGCTATCCTACGAGCTTTCTCTAGCTTTCTCTAACATTGTTCACTTTATCAGCTTGGCAGATCTTTAAAAAATCTAACTTTTTTGAGAAGGGTATGGGCTTTATTCTGCTACGCAAGTGTAGGGCTTTGTTCTATAGGGCAAGTGCAGGGCTTCTCTATGATGAGTTTCTTTGTGGTGAGAATAGCTTTCTTTAACCCATCTACGCATGTGATTGTGCCTCTCTTTGAGCCATGTTGGTAAGAAGCCAAAAACTTGACATGCAATTTTGTATTCAGGACTGCTTCTGTCAGACTTTCGAGCCCTGTTTGGATGAGCATCTCCTTCACTTCAGTATCATTTACCAATTCCATGTAGTGCAAAGAACGATACTGAAAGTACACCTTCTTGTTATCTACTATCTCTCTGACTGAGGATCATCCCATGGCACTGGTCCATGAGTGAACCAAGGTAGGTAGCCTTTTTGTGGATTGGCTTGGTTGCTTTACCCTTGGGGTTTGGTCTTCTCCTCTTGAGGACAATGGTGGTGACCCTGGGTCCTTGTATAAAGGGTTGGGGTTCACATCTTTTCTTGCCATGATACTGAAAAATAGAAAACGTGTCAATCAACTAACTAGGAGGACCACTTTTTTCCCTTGTTAGAGTTCCTTGGGCGGTAAACCATGAGGTAAAACATTAGTGATTTTGATTTAATGTTTTCTAACTTTATTATTAGGTTGGGACTGCAGGGTGTTGGAGGATGATTTGTAGCTCTTTGGAATGATAGTTGCGGCCGTGATTCTGTAGACTATAGAATCATGATTTGAAACACCCCATGGGTTTCACCTTTGTGTGCAGTAGAATAATGGAGAAGAAGCAAGGATGAAAAATTTGAACTGTGCATATGTCATGGCGTGGCATCAGTAACATGATTGTGTAAAGATGATGTGGTAGCATGATTGGTGATGTGGCAATCACGAGCGTGATTTAGTATAGCTGTAGAATCATGGTTAACGTGTTGTGGAGATTTATCTAGGGAAAGGCTCTTTATCTGCTTCTGTGATTTGTGATGATGCAGCATTCCCTACCACAATTGCGAACAAGGTTGCAAAAGCAAAGTAGTGTGAGACATAGTTTGATGGTTCAACATTTTTATGCACCAGAGGCTTGGAAAGATGGTGTGGCCCAAGATTTTGATGCTTTTGGGGGATATACAACCGTGATTTGATAGTCACGACACATGTTTGCATGATTTTATAGGCATAATTGATGATTTGGTAATCATGAGCATGATTTGTAACCGTGATTGACGATGTTGCATCGTGAATTGTGATGTGGTAGTTAGGGATGTGATTATGTAGACTGCAGAATCACAGTGAGAATTGGGATATATTGGCACCTTGAATGGAAATTTAGTAGGGTAAATTTTATATAGCATGTTGTTTTGGTTGCCGTGATTATGCAACTAGATAGGCCATCAAGATTGTGTAGACTACAAAATCATGGTTTGCCATGGTTGGATGTTCTTGTTACTGAGGATATAAAGAGGGCAGGCCTAGGCTAGTGCTTAAAATAAGTGATGATGAATGAGCATGTGAGAGAAAGAGTCATACACATGCTGATATTAATAAATATTAATAGTACGAAAGAATGTGGAAAGGAGGGTAAGTTTACTCCTCTACATCCATTGGTTAGGGTGAGAGAATTGCGAGTGTGTACCACTCTTTTTATTCATTTCCTTATCTATTTTGTTGTTATGTTCATTCCTTCATTGTTATTTCCACTTGTTATCCTCATCCCCTTGTCATTTTTCCTTGTTACCCTCACTCCCCCCCCCTCTCTCCATCTATTTCACTCCCGACCACTAGTAGTTGGGCTTGGTTGCCTTCTATGCATCTTCCATCGATGCACGGACTACTGGCAATGGAACCAATGTTAAAGCCTAGCTAGATAGCACTCTAGGGGTCCACACATCGATGGAAGATGCATAGAAGGCAACCAAGCCCAACCACCTAGTGCTCGGGGGTGAAATAGATGGAGAGAGAGAGAGAGAGGGGGTGAGGGTAACAAAGAAAAATGACAAGGGGATGAGGGTAACAAGTGGAAATAACAATGAAGGAATGAACATAGCAACAAAATAGATAAGGAAATGAACTAAAAGAGAAGTACACACTTGCAATGTTCTCACCCTAACCAATGGATGTAGAAAAGTAAACTCACCCTCCACCCACTAGTGCTAAGAAGAAAGAATAAGTCTCAACCCACATGTAGGTAGGCGCCCTTACCACTAGTAGGGAGTCTTATCCCGCCACTCCTATCACACAACTCAACCAAATAGATCATCCACCATAAGCACCTAGCGAGCTTCTCACCCTCACCCTCACAAGAGCTCAAATGGCTAGAGATCACCCAAAGGAGATAGACTAGAGAGGCTACCCAAAAGTGACACCAATGGTGGATTCCAACTTAGGCTAGAGAAGCAATGCATTGCCTTTCACCCTATGCTTCTTTATATAGGAAAATGAGGCTCATCTCTTTGCCACATGGAAAGCATATAGTGATCCCACATATTACAACCAATAGGGTGTGGGCATACCCATCACTTCTTTATAATGGACTATGGAGTAGAGGGACACTTTTGCAAAAGATGTGGCCACCATCAGGGAAAAGGTGTCCTTATCAAAAGGATCTACAAAGGTGGGTACATAGGTCGATGATGAGGATAAGATCATTGAAGCCCATGGAGTGTTGATGGAGCTTAATCCCGGTTTCTAAATGAAGGTGCTCTAAACTGTTGCTCAAGCAAAAGCTAGTGATGAGTAGTATCCATAACCATCTACACCCAGGGAAGATGGTAGAATGTATGGAGGCTCTATCCCAAAATATGACAAGAGATCCTCTATATATACGTATATGAATGGATTTTTCCACCTCATAAGATGGCTCGCAAGGAAGAGAAAAATCATTCAAGTGTAGCAAAACCTGTATCAAATACAATAATTGATGGCGAGGCTATGTGAGGATCAACATGCATCTCCCATGGTGAATCATAAGTGGATACAATGTCTGATGTAGAGGTAGTGGTGGCTTCATCATGGGGTACAATCTCCAAGGGGGTGAGCATAGAAAGGTGCTGCTCCGCAACTTGTGCTAGGTGGTCGGGGTATGGGATGGGTGCAATTGTTTGGGCATATGTGACCAAATTTAAGGGTGGAACATGATGCATGAATTGAAACACCTCTATGTGACTCTTTGGATAGAAAAAATTAATATGATCGTGGAGTAAAATGAATACATATGGGAAGCCATGTAATGCCATGAAGTGCATCGAATCCCGATAGAGCACCTTGTGATGAGATGTTCACGGCTCATCAAATAGTGCGAATGCAAGATTATCCCATGTGCTCTCAAGAAATGGAATAATTTCCCACCAATCCTCATACCATTGAAGGATCTACATGTAGCTAGTGATGTATAATTCATCATGGGGAAAAGAAATGTGAGAAAGGACATGTGGCAATTGATGTGCTGTATAGCTATGCACAAATTTTGAGCAATTTACTAATGCTTAGGCAAAGTATTTTGCAAAGTGTACACCTACTAATGAGAGAGGGAGAGAGTACAAATTGTGCATTTTGATTGTGAAAAAAGTCTCTCTCTCTTTTGGAGAATAACTTTTAGTTAAGTTAATAGTGTGTGCATGTTTGCGTTTGTGTTTGTGTTTGTGTTAGAGAGTGTGTGTGAGGGTGGGTGGGTGTGTGTGAGGGTGGGTGTGTGTGTGTGTGTGTGAGAGAGAGAGAGAGAGAGAGAGAGAGAGAGAGACTCTTAGTGGGTTAGTTGAGAGAAAAATAGGCAAGGTGTGTGTTAATGGCTCTCTTAGTGTGTGTTAGAGAGTGTGTGTGAGGGTGGGTGTGTGCGTGTGAGAGTGGTCCCTCTTTGTATATCTCCCCCACTCCACATGGCTGGCTTGTTTGCTTTTGCAGCAGCATACCCTTTTGTTTCCTGTTAAAAGGTCGTTTCTTTACTGGTGTTTCCACACATAGTTTTTCTGTTCTCGGGATGGCTCCGCTTGTGCCTCCTTCATGTGTTGTCATACTTCTTGAGGGCACGGTTGCAAATTAGTTATTGGCTGACTAGCTGAGTGATCGGCGCTGCTTCTACTGCCATGATCAGTGTAATTAGTATTGCTAATCCCTTGAGAATTATCTGCATTATGGTCCCCCTTGGCAACCTTGCCTCTACCCTGGCGTCCAGGGTGAATATGTGGAACCTTGCATGCCCAACCGATCTCCTAAACCTGGGTAGGCGTAGGAAAAGGGTTTGCAATTGCATACCCACTACCAAAAAGCGGGCTGTTGTGGCCACTTCACACGTCACACTTGTCACATGACTGTTTTTGCCCCTTTTGTCCTCTAATCACCTGCTTGTGTCCACTCTAATGACTTCCTCTCTTTTTCTTTCACACATAGAGTTGAAGACATGCTCTCTCTCTCTCTCTCTCTCTCTCTCTCTCTCTCTCCATGGCTCTCGAGGAAATTCTTCATGCGTCACATTTATAGCCCACATGAAATATTGCTTTTTCTCTCTCTTTCTCTCTCTCTCTCTCTCTCTCTCTCTCACACACACACACACACACACACACACAAAGAAAGAACCCCACAAAGTTATTCCCTCAAAGATAATGAGTGACCACATAAAAATGCTCTCTCTATCATATACTTTTGAACAAAAATTCTCTTCTCGAAGATAGCTTATGACTTGGCTTTGTTGATTCTTGGCATTTTGTTGATTGTCGTCTTTAATTAATTTGCCAAGTGTTGAAGTAGAGTTCTGTTTGTTGATGTTGTCTCCTTGTGAACTTGTCCCACAACGGAACCAATGTTAAAGCCTAGCTGACTAGCACTCCAGGGGTCTGCGCATCGATGGAAGAAGCATAGAAGGCAACCAAGCATAACCATCAGTGTCACTCCGGTGCTCGTGTGTGAAATAGATTGAGAGAGAGAGGGTGGTGAGGGTAACAAGGAAAAATGACAAAGGGATGAGGGTAATAAGTGGAAATGACAATGAAGGAATGACAAAAGGAATGAACATAACAATAAAATAGATAAGGAAATGAACAAAAAGAGTAGTACACATTTGCAATGCTCTCACCTTAACCAATGGATGTAGAGGAGTAATCTCCCCCTCAGTAGTGCTAAGAAGAAAGAACGAGTCTCAATCCACATGTAGGCATGCACCCTTAACACTAGTGGGGGAGTCTTATCCCGCCACTCCTATCACACAACTCAACCAAATAGATCATCCACCATAAACACCTAGCAAGTTTCTCACCCTCACAAGAGCTCAAATGACTAGAGATCAACCAAAGGAGATAGACTAGAGATGCTACTCAAAAGTGACACCAATGGTAAATTCCAACTTGGGCTAGAGAAGAAATGCCTTGGCTCTCACCCTATGCTTCTTGATATAGAAAAACGAGGCTAATTTCTTTGCCACATGGCAAGCACAGAGTGACCCCACATATTACAACCAATAGGGTGTGGGCATACCCATCACCCCTCAAACCATCCAAAATATGCGCACAAAGTAATACAAATTGTGTGCAATGTGTGCACACAAATGAGTGCAATGTGGGATATCCAAGGGGAAAAACCTCATGGGAAAAAGTGCCCTTGGATGAATACAAGAAGCTAAATGTGAGGTGAGGGATAAAAGAGAGATAAATAGAGCGGTTAACAATTATGAACATGATGCTTCTAGCTTTTAAAGCTTTGTTATAGAGTGGGAGTCTTGCCTTTCTCTAACACACTGGCTTCCTTTCTTAGGAGCACTTCATTGTTTCTAGAGAGAAGATACAAATCAATGTCCTTGGTGGCTTTGACTAGTACGACTTTAGATTGCTACATAAATCTAGGGAACTCCACATATCTGGATTCTTTGGATGACAAGCATCTTGTTCTTTTCTCCCAATCCACTTTGTAGCCCATAGTGTAAGCAACATCTCATCTTCCAAGGCACTTGTATGCATTATATGTAGGATTCCTCCCTAGCCCCTCAATATGTCTAGTTTCTTCCCCTATAATCAATCCCCTTTTCAGAATAATAAAAGATCTTGTTTCTAGAGAGAGAAAATATTCTAGAGAGAGATAACTCAGTTTTTAGATATCTTTGGATGGAAAAATATCCTTTCTTATTAAAATAAATTTTCCCGAAACAAAAGTTAATAAATAATTTCCTAAGGTGCATTAGAAATAAATTATAATATGCTCAAAAGACCTTAGCCTAAGGATCCAGATTTTTTGAAAATTTTGGATTAAGGTTCTGAGGGACCAATAAGATTAATCCAAATGTAGGGAGGAGATAAATTGAAGAAATAAAGAAAAACCCCCCAAAAATGAGTAAATACTCACATAAGATAAAGAGTGGACTAAGGACCAAAGGAAACACACCTCAGAGTGGGGATTCCCCCTCATGAAGGAGGCACCTTTTTTCTCATCAGTGCTTTCCATTTTAAATCAATAAAATGAGATATTTCATCTCTCCTCTCTCCTATTTCAAGTCTAGTTCCAAAAGGTAAGCTGAACTGACCAAAAAATGGTCAAGACCAAACTGATCTGGAAAATTCTAGAATCAATTTGCTTGGTTTGAGGCTCACTTTTTCCTATAAATAGAAGCCTCCCCCTTTTGTAAAGGCGTAATAGTGTTTATGCACTGTTACTCTACTCCTCCCCAGAGTCAAATACATTGAATTCACTTGATAATTCAAATACATTAAATTCACTTGATAATTCAATTGTTCTTGACTAAATCCTCTCCAAAAGAATTGGTGGCCACTCTTGATCCAAATAAGAGTAGAACCCTCAATCCCTCAAGCCAAAGGAAAGCTCACAAAACTCCATGTAAGCTAAAACTTTACTTTTTAATTTCTACTCTATGGTTTTCTGATCTCTTTGCTTTTTTAGTGAATCTTGATGATATGCCTTGATGAAAAGGCTACCCCCTTCTCTTCCTTAAGAATTCAGCCCTTCTTTATCCTAATATGAGTAACAAATAAATTGATTTAAACTTTTCTTATTGTTTACTCTTTAGAAAGTGAAAATTGAATAGTGCATAATAGAAAATTTTTATAAAAGTGTTATTTTCATTGAAATTAATTTCTATGCATAAAAAGATGCATAAAGAAATTCTTTTTATTTTAAAAGTGTTATTCCTATTAAATTGATTTTATGCATAAATAGAAGCATAAAGAATTTTTATATCAAAATTAGATTCTCTTTAATTTTATGTTTAATTTCCATGAAAATTAAACAAACCGAGTGAATATGAAACGATAGAAAATTTAAAAAATCTATCGAAGTCGAAATATTCACATTAATGATTAATTTATTCCTCATCGGAATTCGTGATTAATTTAGAAATCAGTTAAGTGAATATTCAATGAATGAAATTCAGTAAATTAGTAATTGAAACATCACCCCCTTTTTCGAGAAAGATAGTTCAGGAAGAAAAAGAGATGTGAGGTGAATAGATGTGATGAGATATGTGATGTGAATCAGATAGATGTGAATGAAGGGATGAATAGATGTGATGTGAATAGAGGTGATGAGATGTGAGATGAATAGATGTGATGTGAATAGAGGTGATGAGATGTGAGGTGAATAGATGTGATGAGATGTGTGATGTGAATCAGATAGAAGTGAATGAAGAGATGGATAGATGTGATGTGAATAGAGGTGATGAGATGTGAGGTGAATAGATGTGATGAGATGTGAGGTGAATAGATGTGATGAGATGTGTGATGTGAATCAAATAGATGTGCATGAATGGATGAATGGATGTGAATGTATGTAAAAGATTGTGATGTGGATATGTATGCGAAAGAATGCGATGTGATGAAAAGAGATGTGATGTGACATGAATATATGTGGATGTGAAGTGAGAGATGAATGTATGAATAGATGTGGGTAGTCGTACAGGTGAACGATTGGATGGATGTGTATGAATGAGATATGATGTGGACAGAAGTGATTTGATATAATGTGGATAGAATGTATGTGATGGGATGGTTATGAGAATGTATGTGGTGGTATGAATGAACGAATGTGATGGATATGAATGAATGAGATGTGATGGGTGTAAATGGATGTGATGTAAATGAATGTGTTGGACGAGAATTGATGTGGTGTCATGTGAGTTGTGATGTGAATGATTATGATGTGATGAGAAAGGGAATACAGATGAAATAAATGAGGATTGATGTGAAACAATGTGGAAAGATGAGAGTTCGCTATAGAAACTGTATTTATGACACCTGTTTTTAAAATGACTGTTTTATGTCAAGAATGCTGGGGAAGCATTTTGACCATCTTGTGAATGAGGTCATGGAGACCTAATCTGATAAAGTTACAACAGCTGACAGAGAGTCAATGGAGGACGTCTCGTGTAGCAAGGTCGGTCAAGGTCTTGACCAGCCTCGGTTCGATTAAAATGGTGAGCTTCCGGTACGATGGATGAGGGACCAAGGAAGCGGCCTATGAGTGAAGCGCTAGGTCACCTGTGCGCGAGAAGGATCCTAGAGGGTGCTGACCATACGGTGCTCGGGCTCTGGGTCCCCGAAGATACCCACACGTGCATCGTGGAAGATATTGGAACAAGGAGTAAGAGTTGTTTTCTGAATTCGGGCATGGATCTGGTTGATTGACCTTGCTGGTCCTCAACGGATGAGTCCATGGTTCTTTTATATGGATCTGTTGGTTGACTTGCTGATCTTTAATGAAGATTCTATTTTGATATGTGAATATATTGCCGAGTACTATGAGCTAGGAACCATGCCCCTGAGTGGACAAGTGGAGAGCGTTCTGGTGTTGCCAATGATGCCATAGGTACACCAATGAAGGAATGATTGGAAATTAGGATTCAATCGGAGATTTTGGGAGGATTACGAGCAGTGACACTATGATTTTTATTAAATGATTGGCCTCAAGCAAGTGAGGGATTCCATATAATTGGGGTACTTCCATTTGAAGATCCAATTACCAATTTATGAATTTCAGTCTGAATAACAATTTATATGAATTTTATCACACAATTTCAACCTTTTACTCTTACTTCATTAATTTTTGACATTTTTGGCTTCTTAGTTGATCCACTTTAGCCAATTCACTCTGATACAGCTGAAAGATCCCTGACCCCACTGCGCAACGAATTCAGGGGTGCTAGCAGCAGAATTCTAGTCTGATATCGAGCTTTTCCAACTCAATCAACCTCTCAGTTCGAGTGTTCTCCCCAAGATATTCTTTCACTGCTACCTCAAGCTAGGAACTAAATATTCCATAGGAATCACTGCTACCTCAAGCTAGGAACTAAATATTCCATAGGCATCACTGCCTCAATCCTGTAGTAGGCGAGTCAAAAAAGAGTTTATCTTGTAGCCACCTTATAGGAAGTCCTATAGGTAAATATTTCTGCTCTTAACATGTGCTCCCAATTGTTATGACTAGCTTCTATAATTTTGGTTAGGATACCATAAAGGACTTTATTAGTACTTTCTGGTTGTCCATTGGCTTGGGGATAGTATAATGATGATTTTCGATGCACCACCAAAAATCTAGTCAACAGATGTTCAATGTAGGCTCCCCCCATGACCAACCTTCTTCGTCAGTGTGCCCATCCATCCTCCTTGATGCCTCGCTCGGCACCACATACTCTACATCGAGAACCCCACCCTGCCAGGAACCCCAACCCTCTGCACTCCCTACCCCTATTCCACTAAAGGAAGGCAAAATTCTCCCCAGTCCCCACAAAAAAAGGACGAGGTGGATCCTCCACTCAATCCCCTCAATTGGCGGCACGACCCCTAGGTTGCACAAAATTTGAATTGGCAATCTGAATCATGCTTGGACGCTAACTCCAACAAACATATTGACAAAATTCACTAATTCCATGGACATCCATGTTCGTAAAATTTGCATTGATGCCAAATAGGATGCCTAGAAAAGGCAACACCCACATCGCTAATGTGGAGGATACAAGTGGCCCAACCTAGAAGCCTAACCCATAACATTCGATTTTATGGGTGAACAACCTATCTGGTAGTCCCCCTTCCTCCTCAAACCTCACATCTGGGGGCAGAATACTGCTGTTGGGAATAAAGGGCCACCATGCCCGCCTAGTGTCTGGGCACCCCTCGGGGTTATACCATTATTCATATACCTATCTGAAAAACCTTAGTGGTACATCATCATTGTACCCGTTAGTACATTCAGATGTATGTCAGCAGATGTATGTCAGATGCCAGGGTTATCTCTAGGGGAAAGAAATACTTTGTCACCTTTGTCGATGATGCTACACGGAAGGTATGGGTTTACCCTATTCATAGCAAGAACGAAGTGCTTGACAAGTTTGCATTGGTTGAGAACCAGACTGATAAGACACTTAAGTGTCTTCGCTCTGACAATGGTGGGGAGTATGTGTCCAAAGCCTTTCTGGCATTTTGTGATAGTAAGGGGATAAAGAGGGAGCTCACTGCCCCTCATAATCCACCCCAAAAAACAGAGTTTGCAGAGCGCATGAATCGGACCATACAGGATAAGGTCCGTACGATGCTGTCTCATGCTGCATTACCCCATGGCTTTTGGGCAGAGGCTGTTATGACAGCCGTTCATCTGATCAATAGGTCACCGAATAGGTCTTTTTGGGGGGGGAGAGTCCCTCAGGAAGAGTGGTCGGGCAATGCAGTCTCAGGGCTATCAGAGGAGTCAAGTTGATCACTGCTTGTACACCAAGAAGGCAACAGATATGGCAGCCTGATTATCTTGGTTTTGTATGTTGATGACATGCTGATTGCTGGCAAGGATACTCATGCCTTGGATTCATTGAAACAGAATCTACATGGCAGCTTTGACATGAAGGATCTTGGTGATGCAAATCACATTCTTGGAATGCGGATACTCAGAGATAGGTTGAAGGGGTTACTCTATTTATCTCAGCAGGAGTATGTATCCAAGATTTTGTGATTCTAATTGGGTTTGATGTTATGACATGCAATTATCCACACTAACGGCTTTTACTTTTGTCTTGGTGATTTATGGCTTAGTAAGAAACATCTGACAATGGCCACTTTGAGTTGTGAGGTAGAGTACAAGGTAGCTTTTACAGTGGAGTGTATATGGCTGACACCTTTTGGCAGATCTTGGTGTTGGACAACAGTCCCCCACCTCCATCTTCATTAATAGCTAGAGTGCATTATCCATTATTGCAAGGAACCAAGTATTTCTTGCTCCCATAAAGCACATTGACTTACATTATCATTATGTCAACAAGGAGAGGCTCGTTGAAGGAGATATTAGCATGGTTTATGTCTCTATAAATGACAATGTGATTGAGTCACTTTTTCTCACTTTAGGAGTTTTTTTCCCCAAGCGTATGTACACAGTCTTATGAGTGTGTGTAAGTAGTTGTTTACCTAAATGAACATTCTCCTTGCATGAGATAAGAAAGAGAGAAGATGCAAGGGTTAGTTCGGGAACACCCTTAGCCAACCCTAAGAGAGTTAACTCCTCGATGTGAAACTGCTGGGGGTGCCCCAAGCAGAGCTTTTTATAAGCTAGGTAGAGAGCAATGAGATAAGGAGCTATGGAAAGCACAACTTTGATCTCAATGCCTTCATGTGTGCAAGGAGGGAGGGACACAGAGATAGAGAAGGAGAGGATATGTTGGAGACAACACATGTGTGAACAATCTCTTAGGATTAGATATTATGCAAGTGTGCAAGTGTGTAGGATGCCATTCCTTGGGAAAAACTAGTCCAAGTTTGATTGAGTCAAAAGATAAGGCTAAAAAGCCTATAAAATCATGTATTTTTTAGAGGTTTGAACAATCAATCAAATCCTTATTGAATCGTGCAAACTTGTTCCCCTTTGAGAATTGTATTTGTTACATCCATCTCTCTCTCTCTCTCTCTCTCTCTCTCTCTCAGGCTCCACACACTAGTAGCTATGGATCCTTTCAAACCACCATAGCTGAACCTATGCAAAGCTTCTATAACAATTGGTATATCAGAGCCCTGACTGCCATTGCCCTACAGCAATCGCCTGTGTAAAGCCGAATCAATAAGAATTTTTTTTAACACCTTGCGCATCTACTCCACCTGTCCACCTGCTTCAGTGCCGAGCCCGCATCTACTCCACGTGTCCACCTACTACAGCGCCGGCTGCCACTTATTGAAGCCGTCCAAGACCACCTGCCAGTGCGATGACGTTTTTGTAGATCTAAAGCCTTATTAAAAGGCTACGCAATCGCCAACCTCGACTTCGACCGGCAGCGCTGCCCCACCGAAACCATTGCCCCTCAGCTCGTCGACCGGCTGTTTCAAATTCGGAGAGCCAACTCGACCGGCTGTTTCAACCTGCCTTGCTAAGAAGGCTGCGCTGAGCCACAACGTGTTTTGCAGCCGACTGCCCAACGAATCGTCTGCAAGCAACTTCTTGGTCTTAGTAGTTGCTTGGCTCGTCTCTCAAAAGATAGGCATGGCCTTGAGCACATGGGCGACGGCTTGAAGCGAGCAGCAAGGCGATGTGATCTAGATAAGGTTCACACCATTTTAATCATTATTTTTTTAATTTTTTTAAAGAAAACAATAGTAGGGTGTTTCCATGGTTTAAGAAAGACTTTTTTTTAATGTCCATGTGCATGCCTTTGAGCTTCATTTGTTCAGCTTCTCAATTGATTTTCAAGAAGTTCTATTTAGGGAAGCTCATTATTGGAATGTTTTTTACCCATCAACTTGGGCATTCATCTAGTGTATTTTTGTTGTAGACGGGATAAACACTGGCTAAGACCCCGTCAAATTGTTAGCATTTTCACAGAATTTTTGACTAAGGGAGAAAATTGTAAATTGTGTGAAGTGATCTCAAATTTTGTAAAGGATTTAGACATTTCTCTTGACCTATAAAGAGTAAGACTATCCTTTTCATTAATCATGGCTTCTGAAGCAAAAATTGATAAATTGAAAGGAGAAGGTTTCACACCTGGCAAACGAAGGTCAAATTCACTCTTATGAGAAAAGGAATATGGAATGTGGCAAATGGAAAAGAAAGAAAACCAATAACTCGGGAAGGAGAAGTTTCTTGGCTAGTCAAAGACGAGAAGGCCCTTGCTATTATAGCCTTGGGATTAAGTGACTCATTTATCCATCATATTGATGGGTGTGATACATTACATGAGGCTTGGGTACATCTTGAAACTGTGTTTGGTGTACAAAGTTTAGCTTGCTTTTGAGCTAAAAATGAAACCAGGGGACTCTCTCTCCTTGCATTTTAACTCAATGAAAAGCATGCTAACACAATAGGCAAGTATCGAAGCTGCCCATAGAAGAAGACATCACAATTGCAGTCTTAATCAAAAGTCTTTCAGATGAAGAGTATGGTAATATTGTTACCACTCTTACAAATCTACAAACATCAAAATTAGTGGATATTGAAGCTTCTCTATTAGAGGAGGAAAGAAAGAACAAGTAAAGAAATTCTAGCTCCAACTGCAATGGGGGGGGGGGGGGGGGCTTATTTCACAAAGTAGAAGAAAATGGGCTACACCAACACCAGGAATTTGTCCAAGGGCATCATCAACAAAACCAATAATGGATGTGGATTATGTGGTAAGAAGGATCATAAGGAAGAAAATTATTTCTTGAAGCAAAAGACCAAAGCTCTGATTGTTGAAGATAATCAAGAAGAAGATGATGAAGTGGAGGCCTCACTAGAAAAGGCCAATCTTATGGTTGACTTAGATTGGTCTTTTTAGGCTACTCTTGCTACCAACGACCTCTTGGCTTGACATTTGACAAGCAACCGCCAACTAAGATTTATATCAAACCTATGGGTATTAGATATCTAATGTATCCAGATATATATCACTTGATAGAACATTTGACAAGATTTATATCAAACCTATGGGTACTCTTGCTTGTCTTAGATTGGTCTTTTTAGGCTACTCTTGCTACCAACGACCTCTTGGCCACCTGCCATTTGACAAGCAACTGCCAACTAAGATTTATATCAAACCTATGGATATTAGATATCTAATGTATCTAGATATGTATCACTTGATAGAACATTTGTGTATCTAGCATTGTATCAATCCCTACATGCATTAGAACATTTATTGTAGGGGAGATGTTGGAGATAACACATGTTCTCTTGCTATTTATCCTTATATGGGCTCCAATATCAAAGCAAAAATATGTAGCCGTAATGTATAACTACGTGTGAACACTCCTTATGAGTGTATGTGTGGGTGTGTTTATATGTGAACAATCTCTTAGGATTAGATATTATGCAAGTGTGCAAGTGTGTAGGATGCTTCCTTGGGAAGAACTAGTCTAAGTTTGATTAAGTCAAAAGATAAGGCTAAAAAGCCTATAAAAGCATCTACTTGGTGGAGGTTTGAACAATCAATCAAATCCTTATTGAATCATGTAAACTTGTTCTCTTTTGAGAATTGTATTTGTTACATATCTCTCTCTCTCTCTCTCTCTCTCTCTCTCTCTCTCTCCACACACAGTAGCTATGGATCCCTTCAAACTACCATAGTTGAACTTAAGCTTCCATAACATGATAAAGCGAAGATAGAGAGCATCACCTCTATAAGCACACACTCACAATCAAGCAAGCAAGCATGCATCAACACACAAGCTCACCACCACAGGAGAGCAAGAGAGAAGAAGAAGAAGACTCAAATGTGATAATGGGATTGTATCCTTTTCATATTTCATCAAGTCACTTATACACATGAGCTCCTTTTTTACAATGGCCGACCGTCCATTAACAATTAGGGACCCAAAATTGGTTCTCTAACTCTATGTACACCTAGGCTTTGTAGCTCATGGTTGGCATTACACATGTTGTCAGCTTAGTCATCTCTTGGCCTACAAGGTGATTATTTTGAGTCAGGATCTCTTGATATTTCAGCGAGGTGTTTTGGGCTTTCTCCATGTATACATACTTTGGGTTTTGGATGTGCACTATGATCATGAGGATTGGTTAGTGAGCTTTCCATCGGTTTTGAGATTTGCACTATGATCATAAGAATGGGCTAGTGCACTTTTCCTCAGATTTGAGCTTTCTTTTGACCCGGGAGCTACTATTACATTGGCTTTAGGAGTCCACGATGTATACCATACCTATCCATTTGATTCTAGAGGATACACTGCTAGCTTCATCATCCATAGTGGTATCTTATTCTTTCCATTTAATCTAGATCATTATGGAGCCATTGTCTCAGAGTTCACATGCCTCGAATTTCCTTTTGATCCAGGAGGGGGGAAAGTTTGCCTCATCATCGATATTGGTTCTCTACATTTTCCATTTGACCCAGGCAGTTAGAGAGCCACTACTTTGGATTTCTCATAGCTTGGATTTCCTATTAATCAAGGCAGTTGTATCCTTGGCCTCAACTTGACAACATCCCATTTTCCTTTCCCTTTGATCGCAAGGCTCTTGTGACTTTGATACAACTCATGTTTTGGCATTGATCCTAGTTATGGGTGATATTGGCTTTTGTATATAGCCTTTTACATGCTACCTCAGAGGTTCAGCCTCAACTGCTTCCTCTGAAGCAAATCTTAGTACATACAGACCACATGATGGCTTTCATGGGAGTTGGCTCATGATCCCTCATTTATCACATGGCTTTTCATGGATATGGTTTAGATCCATTCCTAAATCTAAGTTTAGTTATTTCCCTTCTTTTTCACAATATTTGTGTTACTTCTTTTGTAAAAAAGTTAAAAATTTATCTCTTTATCATCCTATTAGCGTGATGGAACTCCCTTGTATGCTTTATATGGTTATTTCTCTCTCTGGCTAAATCCTTTGATATGAAATGCATAGACTTCAAAAACATGGAACCATATCTATTAAGCTTAAGAGTATACTAGGAGAGAATTAAATCTTAGAAATAGAATAACACAAGAAGTATTAGTTAAGTGGGAGTACCCCATATAAGATGCCACATATGGGAAGACATAAATAAACTTCAGTCAGAGTATCCATCATTTGCTATGAGGACCATATCTACTTAAGAGTATGCTAGGAGAGAAAGAAATCTTAGAAATAGAATAATACAAGAAGTATTAGTTAAGTGGGGGGTTATACCCCATAGAAGATGCCACATGGGAAGATGTAAATAAACTTTAATCAGAGTATCCACATCTTTTGCCTTGAGGATAGAGACCTTTGAAAGAGGGGCAGATGTAAGGCCTCGGTTTACCAAAAATGAATTTAAATTGTCACTTAAAGGCGTGCAAATGTGCAACTATGAAGCATGTATGATTATTTTTAAAGTATTTATTATGCTCTTAAATAAGAGTCAAGATAGTGCTTGAGTTCACGGAGGAAAAGGTGGGCCAGACATAATTTTATTATTATTTTTAAAGTAAATATTATGCTCTTAAATAAGAGTTAAAATCGTGCTTGAGTTCATGGTGAAAAAGAAGGGCTAGGCATAATCTAATTTAGAGTCCCATCATGAAGAAAAAGGTGGACTAGATAGAATTTGGTTCAGAGCCATGATAAAAAGGTGTGGATTATGCAATGTATATATGTGAAAATTATACTAAGACTTACAATTAAATTGGATTGAATGGTATTTGTATGTTTGAATTTGATTTAATTAGAAGGTTAATACTCTAAGCTTGGAGGTATGTGTGTAAGCTCCATAATCCGGACCGCCAACATGAAGGCGAGATCACATCGGTCCAGTCCCCGTTGGCCCAGTAAAAGGGTGAGGTGCATCCACCCTCAGATAGCATGGGAAGGTCAAATGACTACGACCACGTCAATCCGCTACCGCTAGCAATTGTCTAGCTTCTACTACCAATTGAACCCCCCACCGGTTTCATTAGGTTGGGCCGTCTTCTCTGACTTTACCTCCTAGATAATAGATAACCGGTTTCATTAACCGGTTTACCTACTAGATAATAGATAAGATGAATGATTTGGACTAGCCACTACCTACAAGCCACTAGAAGAGATCTTTACCTACTAGATAAGTAGCATTAATCACTAGATAAGTAGCATTAATCACTAGATAAGTAGTATCATCCGGATGGAGTACTCAAAGACTAGATAAGTCGTGCTAATCACTAAAGTGAATATTACATAATGTCCACATTTTGGCTAATGGGGACGCTTGGATGCTAGTAGTGAATTGGTTTCGTGGGTGACCCTGCATTAAATACTAGTGTTATTAGTATAGCTTGAGACCATGCTTGATGGTTGTATGTTACTAAAGTGTAACAAGTAGTGCTATGCTTGACGACTGTGTTTTGTCAAAGTGAAACAAGTGGAATACGCTAGACAACTGCACATGGTTGAAGTGTAACAAGTGGTTTATGTAAATGACATGCCATGCTAAATGATATGTATAGTGATACGCTCATCGAAGTGCAATAAGTGGTGAGACACACCATGCTAAATGATGTGTATGATGATACTCTCATCGAAGTGTAACAAGTGGTGTGAGTGTATATTATGTTTGTTCCTATCAACGTTTCATATTGGGATTAATTGTTGTGATAGCAATTAATTAGAATAACTAATGTGTTTACGTTAGTGAGATAGGGGATGAGTAGTGCGTGTGTCGCACATGGAGGATCTTGTCTATATCATCTCAGATTATTATTATTTCGTATGAGTTCTTTTTGTTGGCTATGTGCCAAATGATTATACATATTATTTATGCATGCTTGTGCATGGCATTGCTGTATTACTAGCACATATGTTAGATAAGTTTTGGTTATTTTAGACTCTGGGTGTGAACAAGCTTTAATATGCTTGAGTTATTTTTGTAAAAGTGAAAAAGAAAGCCCTATCTTGTATGCACAACTATTATTAGGTCCTTGTGCTATATATTGAATACAATTCTCAAAACACTCATGTCGTGAAAGTGGAGGTGCATGCATGAGAGGGAGATTGCACCCAATAGTGAGTTGATGGTGATGTTTACTCTATCTCATGTTTTATGTTATGCTTTAATCTTGTCAATTTGATTCAAGTCTATTCTTTTTCCTTGATGTTTATGTGAGTTTGATGAATTCTTCAAGAAGTAGATGAGGTCCCGTGTTAGTGGTATGAGAGCTATGGGTACTTGTACTACTTGAAGAAAAGGAGAAAATCAAAACCTTGATTTTTGGTTGAAGTTTTTGGAGCAAAGGAAGCTTGAAAATTAATTTTTGAAGGGTTTCAACAATTGTTCTCATTGCCGTGGACTTCAGAGTTGGATAGAAGAAGCACAAGAATCAAGAAAGACAAGGACATATTGTGGAAGACCTTTGGGCACAAGGAAAGGTAATTTTTAACATTGGATAATGCTGTTTTCACACCCTTGCAAGAAAACCACTTCTCACCTTCCTCTTCTTTTTTCTTTTTTCTTTTTAATAGGTTTTTTTCCAATCCTTCACCAATGGATTGATTTCAGCAAGGGATCGAGATTATCGCTCTACTCTCAATTTTGCAGAAGCTTCATCATCAAACTTTTCTATAATTAACAGATTTGGATTTCCTATTCTTGCGTGCCAGCTATTTGGCGTTTTTTTCTCTCCCTTCCGCTGGCCACCATCTTTCTTGTGTTCTCTCTCTCTCTGCTGCCACCTTCGCCATCGCCGGGTTCTTCTTTTTCTACTGTGCACGCCGGGGTCGCCTTATTTCCTGTATGTCACAAAAGCTTTAAGCTTTAATTATTAAAGCTTTAGATTAAGCTTAATAAAGCTTATATTCAAAGCTTTATCTTTTTTGTTTTTTAAAAAAAAAGTCTATAAGCTTTTCTTTATTATTCATCCTCTCTCTCTCTTCGACTATGCGATTGGTAATTTTTTAAATCTCATTCTCTCTCTCCTCGTGGCTAGCCGCACTCAAAAGCTTAAACTATTTAAAAAAAAAAGCTTTGTAGTGTGAAGCTTAAACTATAAGTTTATGATGCAACATATATTAAAAACCTCAAGCATTTACATCCCCACTCTCCTTACCATTAAAAGAATTTCCAAGCTCTACTCTTCAAGGGGTTAAATCGTCATCAAAGCTCTAAGTCAAAGTGGAAGGATTCTAGCAAATTGTGCAACACGCATAACAAGCCATCGAAAAATACAAGGGTCAAGTCTCTCAAGCTCTTTATGGAAAGTTCATACCCGCTTTGATACTACTCGACGGTCTCTTGGCACTTGTGGATTTTCCTTCTCATGGCACAAGCTGAATGAGCATCCGACTTCTTACAAATTACGGGTGAAAGCTAAGTATTATTATTATTTCTATAATTTTCATTTCTACATTTAAAATTTGCACCTTTTATCTATTTATTTCATCATGAATCCTCTATCCCCAACCATTCAAGAGCAAATTCAGTAACTCCAAAACTAGATTCTAATTGAGAGGGAGTTGAGAATGGATCTAGAGGATAGGTTATCCCACAAGAAGAGGCATAGAGGTGCTAATAATGCTTCTTTAGACACCGATGGTGGTGACCAAATTCAAAGAGCCGTGCAAGCTACTCTTAGAGCTTAGGAGTCTAGGAAGGAGAAGAAAATTAGCCCGCAAAGCTTTCACCTTTCAAAATTTTGATGACAAGAAAGATGCTCGCACAATACTTGCTTGGCTTAGTTAACTTGATGATTACTTTTCGGAGAGAAATTCTCTAAGAAGGATGAGATCAAGTGTGTTGTCAATCATTTGGTGGACAATGTAGCATTATAGTAGTGGAACGTGATTAGTACGAGCAAGTGTAAACTAAAATCTTGGAAGAAGTTTCAAAAGCTCATCAAGAAAGATTTGTTACTCTCACAGTACAAAGCTAGGGCTAGACAATGATGCCCGAGGGCTTCACGTAAAAATATGTAAGTGTAGCATGTGAGTTCATCAGGAGGGGTATATTAATTTAAAAAAATTATAGAATTATATTTACAAGAGAAGGTTTTTTAACTATTTTTTAAAAAAAACCGTAAGTTTATGAAGAAAAAGGGGTCATTTATTCACAAAAGTATGTAAGTGCAAGGGGTTTTTAAAAATACTCCTTGAACGTATGTGATACATAGGATTTCTACATAGTGCACCCCTTGAGCAATGATGGTCCATCTTCAGACAGCTTGAGGAAGAGAATATATCCACTTATGTAGATATATTTTAGCAGACTTTGTTATAAATACAAGTAATTAAGAAAGTTCACAAAAAGGATCAAAGAAGAAAGTTTATAGTAGGTTTGAAACCCACAATTCAATAAAAAGTGAACATGTTTTGACCGCACTCTCTTAACTTCGCTATTTTCTTAGCCTTAAATTGTGAAAAGAAAAATTGCATTCCAAAGGAAGCAAGAACACCTCAAACCATGATATCAAAGTTCTTGAAGTCTAAAAAAAGCTTCAAAAATCATTTGATAAACCCCTCAATGACAATAACACAGGTATTGATACCAAGGTTGATGATTCTCAACAAGCTAATAAAGATGATACAAAGAAGTGTTTTAGGTGCAACTAGATTGCACATATTACATCAAATTGTCTACAAAAGTCAAGGAATATTTCACTTAGGATAAATATGATTGATGACGATGAAGAAGGATACTTATACTACGACAAATATTCCGACTCCTAAGGTAACATACACATTTCTTTTAACAATTTTTACAATAAATTTTATTCAAGAGTTTTCATGAATTTCAAGGAGAGTTGTTATGCATCAAAGTAGAACTTCTTGGAGGAAGTCGCCCTTCCATCTTAAACTCTACTTTATGAATTTTCACTACGTATTAGCCTTGTGGTATGGGACACAAATATTAATCTTGTGTGAAGGATCACGATGCATACTTATCTCTAGATTTATGTGGGATAATTTTTGGTGGTATGGAACACTAGAATTTATTACACATAGAATTCCTTGATAGAATGTATATCTGTCAATGATTAGAGAAGAATGTCTATATGTTAGAGAAGATACTAGAATTTTTATAGACATAGAATGTCTATATGTTAGAGAAGATACTAGAATTTTTATTTTGTAAGACCTTGATCTCCTTTGCTCGTAATATAGACCTTGATCTAACATATAGACATAGAATGTCTATATGTTAGAGAAGATACTAGAATTTTTATTTTGTAAGACCTTGATCTCCTTTGCTTGTAATAAGGAAATGTGTAACTGAGGTCACTTTCTTATCTAGGCAAGAGGGATGATACATAATGTCCACCCTTTGGCTAAACAGGGACACCCGGACGCTAGCATGCCATGCTAGTAAATTAGTATCATAGATGACCCCACATTAAATAGCTACCTAGTGTTATTGGTATAGCTTGTTGAGATTTAAGCTCGATGACAGCTTGTGCCAGTTGCATTATGTGTTGGCATGTTCGGTAGTATCATGTGTGAGACATAAATGACCGTGTCCAGCTGGTCATTGTTGTGTGGACAGTAGCTAGGGTTAGCAGTGTGTGGACACAACACAAGTAGTAAGTTGTAGCTTTTCTATTATGGCTTTTGCATTGTGTGAGATGGGACATGGCTTCCCTCTATGGTTAGAGTTTCAGTAATACATTAGGGTTTTCTCCTCTGTGTGTGTGTGTGTGTTCCCTCTCCCTCTACCTGTTTTTCATCATGGTATCAGAGCAAGGTTCTCTCTATTAGGGTTTATGAGTGAGTGAGAGAAGAGGGAGAAGAAGCTGTGGAGCTTGCCATCGGAGATGTGAAGCTTGGAGCACATCGATTTTCACTAGATCTGAGAGCTTAGCACACCGATTTTCACTAGATCTGAGAGCTTAGCCTACCGGGTAAGGAAAACTAAACATCCTTGAGCGGATTGCAGATGCAAAATCACAAACAATATCAGATTTGAGTTGCCCAAAGCAAAGAAAAATTTTGTTTTGCAAGCTCTCCATTGAAGCTTGATAACGGTGAATGTATGTTGCAAATGGTTCCAAATCTGGCAAAGGTTCATGTATCTGGCAATGGGAATGTGTTGGCAACTCATGTGCAAGCCCTAGAGTGGTTCTGGAGCAAGTGTGATGCATTGAAGTGTTGGAAAATTTCTGTTTTGAAGCCCTCACAAAAATAGTGAATAGATGCTCATTTTTGAAGCAATGGGAGCCGGTTTTTTACAAAAATCACAAGGTTGATGGCTTGGGTGCATGCCTAGGGGTGTTGGAAACTCATATATACCATCATTAGCCACACCTAACTCTTCAATTCTCCCTAATTACAGGCGGCGCAGCTTGGGAGGCTAGAGCAGTTTTTAGCTTTTTGATTGATTCCTTGCCCAATTTTCTTAGCGATATTATGGTACACATAGAGGAGAAGGATACTATGTGTTTTGTTAGAGAAATTATGCATTTGGGAGCCAATTATGACGTGATTAAGAGAGCTATTAACTGTGATTAGTGAAACAGAGGGTTGTCAATTGACTAATTAATCACTCAATTTTGACAATTGGTTTAATTCCTTTTATACGGGGTTAGTAGACATCATTGCTAAGCTAATGAATGCCTGGTCCCTCAATTTGGACAAGATTTGAAGAAATTAGAGCATTCTTTTCTACTAGTTTTATTGGTTTTTCTCAAAACAGATAAGGGGATTTGATATTTCTGGTATGTATGCACCTTGGTTAGTGTTGATAAGCAACATTGAGCTTGTTCAGGTGTTAATGCAAGTTATCTACACTTGATCAAGCGACACTTATTAGAGTGTGGTTGAGCTGAGGAAGGCTCGTTTTTAGGATTGGATATTTGCAAAAGGTGCATTTGCATCATTGAGCAAATATGTGAAACAACCCAGTACAGATTGTGGGTGAGAAGTTGGATAGAAAGAACTTCCAGGCATGGAAGTACAGGATCAAAAGCTTTCTAAAAGGAAAAGGATTTTGGAACCTTGTTACAGGTGTGGAGCCCGAGCTGGATCTACCCCGACAACCTACACAACAACAAGTTGCAGCTCATAATAAACAATGGACAGAGAGAGCATACAAAGTTTTGCATTACTTGTCTATATGTCTCGGATGCTATACTCATACATATACATGATGCTGAGAATCCCAAGGATGCATGGGATACTTTGGTAAAGCTATTTGATACAGATACTAGCGCTCGTAAAAGTCTCAATTGAGATAACATATTCACAATGTGAAGCGGAAAGGAAGGAGTATGCATGATTATGTACAAGAGATTAAGAAGTATGCAAATGCATTGGCAACTATCAATGCCCCCATTCCCTGATGATGATTTGGTAAACATTGCCTTGCGTGGTCTTGGGAAAGAGTACAAGTCTTTTGATACATCTATCTCTGTTCGGAGTACAGGTTTACTAGATTTTGATGAGTTGGTTTCACTCTTGCTTGTTGAGGAAATTAAACTCAGTGACCCTTTTCATGATGCATCTACTAGCCATGATGATCATGGCAAGAATCAGGCTTTCTATTCACAAAGGGGATTTAGAGGCAGGGGGAGATCTCCATCACGAGGTCATGGTGTTGGTCGTGGATGGCGGGAGAGGTCACCACAAAACAGAATTTTCAGCCTTCATATGGTGCTAGAGGTGGTCGTGGATATTCACCTCAAATAGGTAGAGGTAATTCTCGTGGAAGAGGACGTTGGGTGACAAGGCCAACAAGCATCTATGCAAAATGTGGAATGCCATTACTATGGAAAGTTTGGTCATATGGCTCGTGACTGTTACTGCAAACAGAATGATTTGAGAGGGGGTAGAGCACAACATGGAAATTATGCAAATAGTAAAAATTTTGCATCAAGCAGTCATGATGGTAGTGCAAATCACTTGTTTGCCACCATGAAACATGTCATGGGGTCTATGATGACACATGGTGACAGTGATGACACTTGGTATATGGACTCTGGAGCATCAAACCATATGACTTGTCATGGAGAATGGTTTGAACATATGAAGCCAATGGATGTGAAAGGCTATGTGGAGATTGGTGATGATTCTCAGCATGCTATCACTTATGTTGGGAGTGTGCCATTGGTGATGTACAATGGTGAAATGAAGTCTATGTCATACGTCTTATATGTGCCTTCTATTACAAAGAGTTTGGCCTCAGTTGGTCAAATGGTTGAGCAAGGTTTACAAGTTCGTTTCAATGAGCATGGTTGCTTCGTTGAGGATTTCAAAAATGGATGTAGAGTCACTGCCAAAGGCAAGAAAGAAGGTAGGTTATTCAAATTGGATGCTGGGATTCCTGAGTTGAAATCGGCTATGTTCTCTAAAAGCCAAAATGTGGTACAAGACATTGAAATGTGGCATAAAAGGATTGGACATGTGAACATACAAAAGTTAAAGAACATGCAGGCAAGAGGCATCGTTGGTGGGCTGCCTAGATTCAAGTATGATGGGAGTATGCATGTATGTGATGCTTACCAGTTTGGAAAGCAAGCAAGGTTTCCATTTCCTAAAGAAGGCAACATGAGTAGCAGGCCACTTGAGATTATTCATAGTGATGTATGGGATCCTGCTACACAAAGCCCATCCATTAAAGGCAGCATGTATTATGTGACATTCATTGATGATTTCAGCAGAATGACTTGGATTTACTTTCTCAAAGAGAAGAGTGAAGTGTTGGGAAAGTTTATGGACTTCAAAGCTTTTGCAGAGAAGCAGTATGGCTATTGAATAAAATGTTTGAGGACAAAACACACACCTCAGCAAAATGGTGTTGCTGTTGAGAGAAAAAATAGAGTCATTGGTGATGTGGCTAGGGCAATGCTCAATGAAAAGAGCATGCCAGACTTTTATTGGGCAGAAGCGTGTGCCACAACGATGTATATACTTAATAAGACACCCACAGGTGCCATACATGAAAGTATGCTAGAGATGCGTCTTGCAGGTTTTAGGCCATACATTGGACACAACAAAGTGTTTGGTAGCATAGCTTATATACATTGGACACAACAAAGTGTTTGGTAGCATAGCTTATATACATGTCCCAGATGAGAGAAGGAAGAAGCTAGATCCTAAGGCAGAAAAGTGCATTTTTGTTGGGTATGCACATGATCGCAAGGCATATAAATGTTACAATCCACATACTAGGCATATAAATGTTACAATCCACATACTAGGCAAGTGCTTATTTCACGAGATGTGGTGTTTTATGAACCTGCTGGTTGGTACAAGGCAAAGGATGAGGCTTTCATTGATTCCATTGATGCTGATGTGCATGTGAACTTGCCACAAACAAGTTCTACTTCTATGTCTAGGCCAACAGAGTCTGAGAGTAGCACTAGATGTCCATGGTGTAAGGACGTTTGAGACATGATAGTGCAAGCATTGGGAGTAGTGTTATGGATAAAGGAAAAAAGAAGGTTGAAGGAATTGGCATTACAGGTTATGAGCCATCAAGTTCAGAAAGTTTGGATGAGGAACTTGGCATACCAATATTATGCACACCAGGCGCAAGAAGGCAGGATAAATATGTGCCTCCACATGCTAGAGTGACAGGGTGTTTAGAGTGATCCACATGCATTGTAGAGATCCCAAAGGGTCAGGTATCCAGTTAACAAGTTGACATATCGCGACTTTGCTATGCATTACGCATATATGACCTCTTTGGTGAAGCATGTGGAACCTACATGCTATGCAGAAGCTATTGGGAAGCATGTATGGGAGAAGGCAATGGATGTTGAGATGGACGCATTGGTCCATAATGAAACTTGGTATTTGGTTGCCTTACCACAAGGCAAGAATGTCATTGGTTACGAATGGGTTTATAAGGTGAAATGCAAATCAGATGGTTTATGCCCATGCCCAGATGTTTATCTTCCCTCCTTTACCTTCAATTTCTCTAGTATTGCATTAGCTAAGGGTTATGCACAAACCCAAGGCTTGGACTATGATGAAACATTTAGTCCAGTTGCAAAGATGGAAATAGTGAGAGCAGTCATTGCTATGGCTGCAGCAAATGGTTGGAAAATGCATCAAATGGATGTGAAAAATGCATTTCTAAATGGTGATTTACAAGAAGTTTATATGGCACAGTCAGAAGGATATGTACACCCGAGGTACCCCACATGTATGTAGGTTAAAGAAAGCATTATATGGTTTGCAAAGCACCTCATGCTTGGAGTGATAAGATAAGCCGATATCTTATCTCCATTGGATTTCAGGTTTCTTCAGCAGATTCTTCACTTTATGTGAAGAAAACAAATCATGGGATTGTCTTGCTTGTCATCTATGTGGATGACTTGATTGTCACAGGAAATCATGCTACAGATGTTATGCATATGTCAAGAAGGCATTGAGTGGGCAGTTTGATATGAAAGACCTAGGTGAATTGAGATATTTTCTTGGGATTGAAGTGATCAAAGACAACACAAGAATACTGTTAGTGCAACGCCAATATGCATTGGATATGTTGGCAAGATATGGGATGTGACAGGGTGTAAGCCAATGAGTACATCTTTGGAGCAGAATGTGAAGCTACGGGCTGATTTTGGTGGAGTTGCATGATCCATCTATGTATAGAAAGATGGTTGGCAGTCTTATTTACATGACTATCACACGATCGAATCTAAGTTATGCTGTGGGGCTAGTAAGCCAATTTATGCAAAGCCCCAGAAAACCTCATTTGGATGCAGTGAGACGCATTATGTGCTTTGTAAAGACCATTTCACATTATGGTCTTCTTTATGAGCATGGTAAAGACTTGGATGTATACGGCTACACAGACACAGATTGGGCAGGTAGATCGTATGATAGGAGGTCCACTAGTGGTTATGCCTTTACATTTGGAAGTGCAGTGGTGAGTTGGAGCAGTAAGAAGCAACCTACTGTTGCTTTATCTAGTACAGAGGCTGAATACAGGGGTGCAACCATAGCTGCATGTGAAGGAGTATGGTTAAAGAGTCTCTTGGCTGATTTGGGTGAGCCTATTGATGGCAAGGTTGTCATTCATTGTGACAACATGAGTAGCATATAGTTGGCCAGGAATCCAGTCTTTCATGCAAGGACCAAACATATAGAGGTCCACTATCATTTTGTCAGAGAGAAAGTGTTGGATGGTACAGTGGATTTGCAGTATGTGAAGACTGAGAGGTGGCGGACATCTTTACAAAGCCACTTGCAGGGAGAAGTATGAGTACTTCCATACTATATTGGGAGTACATGGGATGAGCTTGAGGGGGAGTGTTGAGAGCTTTGATAGCCCAAGCTCATCTACATCTTCATCTATGGCAGTACATCATGAGCTTGAGAGGGGTTGTTAAGATTCAAGCTCAATGATAGCTTGTGCGAGTTGCATTATGTGCTGGCGTGTTAGGTAGTAGCATGTGTGAGACATAAATGACCGTGTCCAGCTGGTCATAGTTGTGTGGACAGTAACTAAGGTTAGCAATGTGTGGACACAACACAAGTAGTGAGTTGTAGCTTTTCTATTATGGCTTTTGCATTGTGTGAGATGGGACATGGCTTCCCTCTATGGTTAGGGTTTTAGTAATACATTAGGATTTTCTCTTGTGTGTGTGTTCCCTCTCCCTCTACCTGTTTTTCATCATAGCTTAAGACCATGCTTAACCGGTGTATGTTGTTAAAGTGTAACAAGTAGTGCCATGCTTGCTGACTCTGCGTTGTCAAAGTAAAACAAGTGGATTACACTAGATAAGTCCACACAATCAAAGTGTAACAAGTCATTTATGCAAATGACATGTTATGCTAGATAATGTGTATAGTGATATGCTGATCGAAGTATAATAAGTGGTGAGACGTGCCATGCTAGGTGTATAATGATAGTCTCATCGAAGCGTAACAAGTGGTGAGTGTATGTTGTGTTTTTGCCTATCAACGTTTCATACTGGGATTAAATGTTGTGATAGCAATTAATTGGAACAACTAATGTGTTTATATTTGTGTATTATTATTTCATATGACTTATTTTGTTGGCCATATGCCAAATGATTGTACATATTATTTATGTACGTTTGTGCATGACGTTGCTATATTACTAGCACATATGTAAGAGGAGTTTTGGTTATTTTATACTTAGTGTGTGAACAAGCTTTAGTGCTTGAGTTATTTTTGTAAAAGTGCAAAAGCAAGCCCTATTTTGTACACGCAACTATTATTAGCCCCTTGGACTATATATTGAATATAATTCTCTAAATACTCATGTCATGAAAGTGCAGCTGTGCACGCATGAGGGGGGAGATTGCACCTAATAGTGTGTTGATGGTGATGCTTGCTCTATCGCATGTTTTATGTTTAATTCAATTCTATGCTTGTTCCTTGATGGGTATGTGAGTTTGATTAATTCTTCAAGAAGTACATGAGATCTCATGATGGTAGTGAAGGTTAAGTGGTGATGGTAACTCACATGGGAGACACATATTTGATAATCTTTTTTTGGACTTAACTTCACGTAAAGGCATGGGTGAAAGAAAATGGATTTGTTATAGAGCCGTGATTTTCTAATTTGGCAAGAGAACAAGGAAGAGAATTTGTTTAGAGCATTCAATCAAAAGGTGTGTTGAAGTTAGAGCTAACAAATTAAAGGCCCATATCATAAGGATGGAGCACAAGGTTCATCAAGGAGGATATCAAACCCAAGGAGGATGTGGCCATGATAATCCATGGAGCAACACGATGCCCAAGATCCATCCCAAAGGCTCATGGTTGAGGGAGGGAGATAAGAGACCACACATTACTCTTTCTTACACATTTAAGAGAACATGTAAGTCCTTTTTACTGTGTATACCCTTGAATTTCATTTTTTTCCAAGAATATGGGATTAAAGGGTAAAAACCCTAGTTTCTAGAGAGACATGTGTCATGCTATAGTGAAAGCATGCAAATTATGGGAAAAGAAAATTGCATTGAAATAAGACTCATATTAGGGAGAAAACCTCTGAAAAATTAAAGATTAAAGGTATCCAAATGGGTTAAGACTACATAAGATATTTACTAGTCAAAACTATATAGTAGAGTTTGAAGTGCATAAAAGATAACGATCCCCATATTTTGGAGGTTGTTAAAGGGTATTAGAAGATTATTTTTATGAGATTTTAAGCTTCTATTAATGAAAGAAAGTCTCTAAAAGTATAAAAGTAAAAGCATACAAGTTAGGGCCAAAATCAAGTAGTATTAGTATAGGCAGCTAGTTTGGACATAGTTTGGGGTGTGTTTGAGATAATGAACCCCTATCTTTTGGGGATGTTTTAGGAAAATTAAGAAATTTTTTAGGTCGATAATTTTTTAAGGCTTAATAATTGAACCACCATCTGAAGATTAATCATTAATATGGGTCAAAACATGTGAGAACTTATCCACTAGTGTATGCTAGTGAAGTAGATTTAAGTAATATGGATAGGTAATTGTGGGGTATAACAAAGGTTAATTTTGATGTTTTAAGATCATGTAATTTTGGGAATAATGGCCAGCAAAAGAGTATTTAAGAATTGGAATAAAGTTAGAGAAATTCTACATAATTCTAAATCATACCCATGAGACTTAGATAAGTAATCTAATGGGTATGGGTCAAAATTTGACGTCTAATTCTTTTTGCAAATAAGACATAAGAAGAAGTATGGATGAGAAAAATAATTTAATGGTATATGGGCTGAAATTTGACATGTCTAAGTTCTTTTTGGAGATGAGACATAAGAAGTATGGCTAAGATTACTGGACACGAATAATGTCTTGATTAATATAGGGTCATGAGAGAAGTTAGGTCCTACTAGGTATTCCTATGTATGCTTTGACCAAATGTTGAAGTATCTTTTGGTGTGATTGTGGTCAGGTATTTAGACATCAAACTTTAATCACTTAGGAATCAATAAGAAAACATGTGTAATGTAAGGTGTCCAAATCATCATACATATAGGTGTCAATGTAGACCCTTGCACCATAAGAGAAAATATGGGGAAGTGGTCATTCCCATGCCCAGGTTGTCTAGCTTAGAGAATTGAAAGGATCAATCAAGTGCAAGAACAAATCTTAGGCTTTGAATCAAGCTTCAAGAAAGGATATACCTCCATGAGCGTATCTGAAGACTTCGGATGGAATTCTCCAAAATTGGGAGGTCAAGAAGAAGAACCCTTTAGAGGGAACAATGGATTATGTTATGGGAAAAGTCTAGGATGTTCTAACTAGTTCATAGAGATTCTTAAGTACTTTTGTCATGCATTGTTGATAACATCTATGCATAGCATTTTGTTTATACAAACATGAGTATAGCATTGTCTTTATGTGTTTTACATGTTATATTACTCTACAGGGTCTACCACTGTGGTGGTATGGTAGATCCCACGAGTGAGATACCCACACTTCTATAAGAGTGAAAAGATAAGTTACCACTAGATTGGGAGGGATCCCATTGGTGCTATGGTACATGGATCTAGGATCCTTAAGGGCTTACCCTCTGGTGTAACAAGGAGTTATGGTGTGACTGGAGCACTCGGGGGTGGTTGGGTGGATTGAACTCCTGTGGGGAGGATAATTTTCCCTTTGTACAAAACCATTAATATATATCTAGGTGCATTGTGGAAATATGTTATATTGGTTTTATGATTTCTTTTGACATGTTGGTATATCATCATTATGTGTTTACATGTGACATGTTGAGTCAATGTATGTTTAAAATAGTGTTACTCTTTTTTTGTACCTCTTTGTAATGCCCACCCTAGCTTAGATGTTTCACATTATATATGGCCAAAGGCCTATGGCCAAAGGCCTACCGTTGTAACAAAATATGACCCATATAAGGCTTGTGTTTATAATGAGAACACCCCATAAGTGTAGGCGGCTTGGCAAAACCCAATTATAAGTGACTTGTGGGAGTGTGTAAAGACACTTTTGATACAATCTACATTTGAGCTCAAGCTTGGGAGCTCCTTCATTCTTGCTTTTCTTAATCTCTTCTTAATTCTTACATGATTTCATGCTTATGTTTGTCATTAGTTATGGAGTCTTGATGAGTTGCTTGCTTGCATATGTGAGTGCTTGAGTGTGTGTGTGTCTGTGTGCGTGCGTGTGTGCATGTGCTGGAGGTAAGCTTACTTGATTCTTGCTTGTGATTAACTAGGTGTGGAGTGTGATTGAGAGAGAGAGAGAGAGAGAGAGAGAGAGAGAGAGAGAGAGCTTACTAGCTTTCTCCCTCATGGGTGACATTGGATTGATAGAGCTTGAGGGTTTGACACCCCTTCAGGTTTCCATTCCCATGTTTAATGTGTTTTCACACTCTAGAACGAGTTGTACTCCTTGGTGAAGACAATGCTTGTTGTGAAGCTACAACTTCCTTGAACAAGAGGTGCCAATATTGCTAATTTGCCTGTAAAATTTTAAAGATGTAAAGATTAACAAAGGATGGCACATTTATTATGAGCACCCTTGCCAATAGCTGGCATTTGACTTTGTCATTGACCTGACCCACCAATAAATCTATAGCTGCGAGTGGGTTTGTATCTTCCATCCCACTATCTACGAACCTTCAAAAGAGCTTTTTTTGACTGAATTTTTCCAAGTTGCGATATCCAAGATTTTTCAGCCCTATTCAGTCAATCCAATCCTCCAATTTGAAGCCCTCTATACTTTTGTTGGCTAACCCAATGATCTTCCGATAAACCACCTCGAATGATGGAAGCTAGCCTAGGCAGGGAGGGTTGTTACTCCTTTTTTATACCTCTTTGTAATCCCCACCCTAACTTAGGTGTTTCACATTATATAAGTGACTTGTGGGAGTGTGTAAAGACACTTTTGATAATACAATCTACATTTGAGCTCAAGCTTGGGAGCTCCTTCATTCTTACTTATCTTAATGTCTTCTTGATTCTTGTATGCTTTCATGTTTATGTTTGTCATTAGCTATGAGTTCTTCCTTGCATGTATGAGTGCTTGAGTGTATGTGTGCGTGTGCTTCATGTAAGCTTGCTTTGTGATTAGCTAGGTGGGGAGTGTGATTGGAAGAGAGAGAAAGAGAGAGAAGAGAGGAAGCTTGCTAGCTTCTCCACTTATATGGGTTGGCTTTTGTTACAATGGTAGGCCTTTGGCCATGTACAATGTGAAACACCTAAGCTAGGGTGGGGATTAGAAAGAGGTGGAGAAAAGGAGTAACAAGCCCCCTACCTAGGCTAGCTTCCATCCTTGAAGGTGGTTATCAGAAGACCATTGGGTTAGCGGAAAAATTACAGAGGACTTCAAATTAGAGAATTGGATTGATTGAATATAACTAGAAAATCTTGGAGATATGGGGTTGGAAAAATTCAATCAAAAAACACTCTTTGAAGGTCCGTAGATGGTGGGCTAGAAGATACAAGACCTGCTCGTAGTAACCAAAGTTTTGTCGGTGGGTCGAGCCAATGGAAAAGTCAAATGCCAACTATTGGCAAGGGTGCTCACATAAGAAATGTGCCAAACTTTGTTAATCTTTACATCTTCAAAAATTTCAAGGTAAATCAGAAGAGTTGTAAAATATTTATAGGTAGATCTGATGGCAGCTTTGAAAAGTTACCACTGTATTGGAGCTTATTTGAGTACTCACTCCAACTATAGATCTTGGGTATTGGCATGTATTATGGATCAATCCACTGGGCAGTAGGGGCATGTTTGTAAGTGTCTATAAAGGCGACCCTTTTAGAACTAGGGAAGTCGCCATTTTAGCTGGTTTTGTATGGTGCTCCAAGTATAAAAATTCTCTTTTTCCTTCAATAATGGCACGTCCATATGGTATATGTGTGATGTGCGGGGTAGCCTCTGCTGGCATATGGTGGGGATAACAATTGCATAAATGAGTTTGTTATACCTGGTGATATTGTTTCGCCTTAACAAACTGACATGATCAGGTGGGAGATCATAAACGTCCTCCTCCCTAGGTTTCTCATCATCTCTATGATCCCATTCAATGGTGGGAGGGAGGTTCCAATGTGTCATCATCGGCCAACACCACAGGTCCTCATTAGGTTTGGTTGTTTGAATTTTGGATCCTTTGTCATGTGGGTTTGGAAGAGAGGTACTTATTAGAAACTTTAGAAGGGTATCATTTCCTTCTTCCACTTTCCCTTTTCCTTTATTCTTGTGTGAGTCATCTTCCATGTGCTCTTATTTGCGTTGGTGACCAGTCAGGCTTGCCCTTAGCTTCCTTGGTGTGTCATCCTCCTTACGTTCTAGTTTTGGCCCACTGTCCTCATACTTCCTAGAGTCGTCTCCATGTTCATCTTTGCTTGGCTCCTTCAAGCTCTTCTTCATATCACCCCCCCTCAGAATCTTTGTCCTTCTTTGGTGGCCCATTTTCAATCTCCATCAATAAGTCATCAAGATTGTTGTTCTTGTTAAGCTCTAGACGGTCGAGGGCTTTGTGTCAAAGAGGTAGGCATTTTCTTCTCTTTGCTTCTCCATCTATTTGCAAATTCTTAGATACAATATGAAAAATAGCTCTAGCTTTTGGTTAGCATTTTTCCCCTGTCCAACCATTCAATGTCTTTAGTGTATTGTTCAGCCTGAAAGGGAGACTTTTGCATGTACACCTGTGCTTCCTATTCTATCTTCTGCACACTTGATCCGATTATCCTGGGGTTGCATTATCAAAAAGGAAAAACTATTATCAAAAAGGAAAAACTAAGCAATGTAATGGGTGCTCTAAATGTCCATGGAATCCTGCAGTGAGATTGACCCGTAAAACACCAACATTATTATGTAACTGTCCATCAACACATGTACTTTCTTGTTGATGATTTCCAAGATGAACAATGATAAAGGCCCTTCCAATGATATATTTTGATATAGGGCCATACGGCCTGACCGATTTCAGGTACTTTTCCAAGTGGTGGTTTTGGTGAACTAGCCCCAAGAGCTCACACACCGGCTCTTTGGCATAAGACAGACTCCTTATCAACATATCACTCTGGGGATGGAGAGGAGGGTGTTGAGGGGCTGCCAACTTCTATCTGCTTCAGTGTTGCCACCTTAGCTTCTAATCTTTTGCATCCAGATGAGCCTTCATGCTTACATTGGTGTTGTCAAGAGTCCTTTACATGGTTTCTAACTGGATGTTGAGCCCTACCACCATGCCGAGCCTTATTCATCTCCATGTTAATCTTTCTATTGGTATCCTCCTTTCATTTGAGTTACACATTGGCGTTGTCCAAGTGGCTCTATAAGGTGTCAGCTTTTTGTGATTCTATAGAAAGCACGGCCTACTAATGGGTATAAGAGTTCTTACTTAGCCTCTAGAGCAAATCCTTTGAGCCTTGAATGTGCTGATTATCCCTTTCCAACTTGCTTATTATTGTTTGGTCTTCCTAAAGCTGTGCTTCATTACTAACCTCTTTTCATACACCATAGGTTAGCACTACATACTTCTCCACCATAGGTTATCCTTTCCATCTTGCTTATTGTTGTTTGGGCTTCCTAAAGTTGTGCTTCACATGATGGTGCACATGTACATGTATACACAATCACTTTGGTGCACATAACCTATATTTTTCCATAGGATACTTGGTAGCATTAAGCTCATTGTATATCTTTTGTGGACTCATCTATGCTCACCATGTAACACTTGTGCATATGGGATAGCCCTACATTTTACTATACACAGAGAGCATGGGTGAGGGAGAACTCACTTCCTCTCTAACCCAAGTTGTGGAGTCCATCTTCGGTTCTTTCCCTTTGAATACAATTTAGCCTTGTGCTCTCCTCTCTCATCTTAAAAGTTGAGGTATCATTTTAGGGTGTGCTTTTAGTGAGGTCTTTTTCTTGCTCTTGAGAGAACTAGGGTGTGGCATGCTCACTCTTGAGAGAACTCCCCATGTGTGAGAGGCATGTGGTTGAGAGATTGAGTGTGTGGTTGTTGCCATCTTCTCATTGTCATGTGTGCTTATCATTTGCTTAAGGGTTGTGAGTAAGAGATGAGTATGGAGTGAGAGAGTGTAGTGATAGTAGTGTGAGTTGCTTTCCTTTTCCTTTAGGTTAGATTTATTCCTCTTGTTACCTTATTCCCTTAGATTAGGTTATTCTTTATTCATTCATCTAGATTACAAATATTAGCTCATTCTATATTCTTTATTCTTTGCTTGAGGGCTTGGGAGAGAGACAAGCGCTTGAGCCCCTCCCATCATCGACTTGCAATGCTCAAATTAGAGAGACCCCCGCCGATGGCTTAGCATTCATACTACTTTGTTTTGGAAGTGTGGGCCCGCAACGACTTGAGAGTACTAAAATAATAAATTTGGCATAAGCTTTTGCTAATTTTGGCTATGAACTGGAGGGGGCTACCTCCTTTGTTAAGAACTCTTTTGCCTCCTTGGAAAGCCACTTAAATTGCCCAAAGCATTGAGAGGGGGACGTAGCCCTGTCCCCTTCTTAGGTGTCTTGTTGCTTTTGCTCCTTAGCCTCTTGGATTGGTGTCCTCCCCCTTCTTATCCATCTTTGCCTCTTTTATGTTAGTGTGCCTGACTCTGAGCTTGATTGTTTCATTTGGCCCTAGCCATTGATGGTGTGACAAACAACTTTCTCCTTCTTTTCTTTGGTCTTTCTGATTCTTGTGGGCCTTCCTATTGTCTCTTTTGGCTAGGCTTATGCTCATCATGTTGATGTGGAAATTTGAGGTTCCAATAGTTTTATGCATATGTGCTTCATTTGTTTTCGCTTCCACTATCATTTGCAATATCCGATTCTTTAGTGATCACAAGGTGTGTGCAAGTCCCCTGCAAGTATGGTTTCCATTTGAGTCACAGGTAAGTCCATATCCATTGGTGGCTATACTTTCAACCAGGAAACAAGCACATGAGTGTTGTTCCTCTGGAAGTTTCTAGTTTGTATAAAAGAAACCATTTTGTCTACTTCTGAGTGTTCCAATGCAAGCACGCTATGTATAAAAATGAATGTTAAAGATGTAATTTGAAAATTGTTGCATTCTTAACTCAGCTTATCTTTCACTACCATGAGCCGGAAATGAAGATGGTTTAAAGTAAATGATTAACTATTATTTTAGTACGGGTGCCCAATTTTGTTTTGTATTTTAGTAACAAGTCTTGTCGTTTAGTAATATATATTTCTCGCGTGCCAAAGAAGGATTAAATTGGATTTAATTCTATAAAAAGGATAATCAAACCTTGAGAAAACATTAGATAATCAATCTTTCAAAAAAACATTAGCACAAGTATATTGGTTTTTGGGGCCTTAGGCCATTCATGAATCGTCTCCCTGGTCGAGAGCAGGCTGGTCTGCAGGGAGCCGCAGGGCAACCGGCCGATGGAAGGAGCCAGGCATGAACAAACATGGGCCGCAGGAAGCTCTTCTCAAGAGCCCCTCTTGCTGCGGAGTATCACAGACCCAGCCATTCCTTCATGTCCTCTGATCTGGGCACCTACGCTTCTGTGCTGCTCTCATCTGGCAAATCCAAAGCCCTGCGTGATGGCATGCTCACCCATGACCTCATCATAAGGGCTGGACTCGAGGGAAATTTATCTCTAGGAAGCCAGCTTGTCCAGATGTACGGCAAGTGTGGCGCCATGCAGGAATCCTTTACTGTGTTTTCCAGCATGCCTCATCGCAATGTCTTCGCGTTCAACTACATCATGGGAGAGCATATCCGGCAAGATCACACCCAACAAGGCCTACAGCTCTTCCACCAGATGCTGCAAGAGGCCATCGTGCCAAATAGGGTAACTTTTGTTACCTTGCTCTCTGCATATGCTAGCCATACATCAACAAGACATGCCATTGAGGTACATGCCCGTGTTGTTAGGAGCGAGTTCCATGCAGATGTCGTTGTCGGAACTGCCCTTGTTAGCATGTATGGCAAATGCTCTAGCATAGATGATGCTCAGAAGACGTTTGATTCATTGCTGGAACGCAATGTTGTGTCTTGGACTGCCCTCATTGCACTCTATGCTAACCATGGGTATGATAAGTTGGCACTCTATCTGTTTCAACAAATGAGATTGGAAGGAGCACTACCAGACAAAGTCACTTTTGTAAACATACTTGCAGCATTTGCTTGTGTGGGAAAGCTTGAAGAAGGCAAGAGAATGCATGCGCTTACGCTTATAAGTGGACTAGAATCAGATCTCATGGTAGCGAATGCCCTTATCAAGATGTACAGCCAATGTAGCAGCCTCGAGGATGCCAGAAAACTTCTTTTTAGAATGCCAGAGCGAGATGTCATCTCATGGACAGCACTTATCACCTTGTGTATGGAGCATGGATATGGTACCGAGGCCCTGCAACTCTTTGAGAAAATGCAAGAGGAAGGTATAGTGCCTGATATGGTTGCATTTATAGGCATTCTTACTGCATGTGGCAAAAAGGGTGCACTAGCTGAAGGCAATTGGATGCATGCCCGCCTTTTGAACATGGGATATGCATCAGACCTCAATGTAGGAGCTGCCCTTGTCAACATGTATGGCAAGTGTGGCAGTCTGGAGGATGCAAAGAGGGTGTTTGATATGATGTCAGATCGGGATGTGTTCTTGTGGAATACCATGATTGCAGTGTACGGCCAGGGCGGACAGCTAAACGAAGCTCTTCAGCTCCTTGAGAAAATGCAACGAGATGACAAAGTTCTACCAGATGAGGTCACCTTTGTCAGCATGCTTGATGCATGTGCTGGCCAAGCAGCACTAGCGGATGGCAAGCACATGCACTCTCTTGTCCAGAGCAGTGGGTTTGAGAAAAATGTAATTGTATGTAACGCCATTATCAACCTGTATGGCAAGTGCGGCAGTCTGGAGGATGCACATAAGACATTTGATATTATGCCGTGCAAGAATGCAATTTCTTGGACCACAGTCATTGCTGTGTATGCTCAGCATGGCCAGGGCAAGGTAGCATTACAGCTCTTCTCACGCATGCAAAAAGAAGGACCTACACCAGATGAGGTCACCTTCCTTAGCATTCTTGTGGCATGCAAAAATGCTGGATTGATTGCTGAGGGCTGTCAGTTTTTCAGTTTTATGACTCAAATCTATCATCTTTCACCCAGCGTGGATCATTTTGCTTGCATGGTTGATCTACTTGGGAGGGCTGGAAGGATGGATGAGGCGGAGGACTTGTTCAATAGCATGCCATTCCAGCCTACAGCGGAGACAGTCACAACATTGCTGGCTTGTGGATACCAAGTTCATATGAGGAGAGAGGAATGTGCTGCAAAAAGATAGATTCTCGAAGTGTTTCTCTCTTTGTTGCGGTGCCCATATAATGGTTCTAGAAATGAAACAAGGTGCTCCTTCATTGCCTGGCATTTGCAAACTCTCTGATCATGCGCTGACAGAAGAGAACCACACTTAACACAGATATGGTGCAGGCAGATGCTGGAAACAAGGTATGCCTCTTACCAAGAAATTTTCAAAGTTTTTCCGTTTTTGTCTGTGATACCCTAAACTTACTGATTCCATGTTGTATGGCCAATATTTCTCACAGGTTGTGATCTAGTTGGGACGAATTCTGCAAGAAGGTGAACCAGTTGGGACAGATCCTCTAAGAGGGTCTAAATATCAAATAAAAGGCAGAAATGAAGCCAAGAAATGAAAAAAGTAGCGTCTGTGCCTGCAGTTTTAGTTGCGCAGGTCTGCTAAGGTTTTGATCCTTGTGTTCTTTGTATTATGTTGCACATGTGGGCACAAGAATGCTGTCTATTGCTTGTAGGGATCCAAAACTTAAGGCAAACATGGATCCTCACCTTTTTAACTAGGGTAATTCCCCTCAATATGGCCCATGTTTAGCAAAGACTTGGTTATACATAAGGGGATACAGGACCCATCGTGATCATCTATAAGGCTTGGACCATCCCCTGGGGCAGGATTTATGTGTATCCAGTCTGATATGGACTCTTGTTCCGATTAGCAAACTGGACACTGCAACAACAATGTCACATGTAACCCACTAACTGGCAGAGAAGGTACATTCATTGAAATTTCTCTGAAACTAAAGCAAAAACTATCGTAAATTCCCAATTAGCTAAAAAAGGGATGATCAAAACTGCACGATTGTGATTACAGATCGATAGAGTAGATGATCAATTATTACAAACCGAAAATGTTGCTGAGCTGAAAGAACATTAGAAACACAAGTTCTTGCAGGAAGTGGTCCGAAACCAGTAAGTGTTGTTGAAAGTAATTCTCTGATAAAATCTATGGGGGAACTTGTGAGAGTGTGTGTGTGCACAAAATGCATGAGTTAAGTCTGATATTTTGGATCCACCATTGGTAGGGAGTGCTCCAATATAAACAGTAATGAGGCATTAACTTTGGCAAAATCACTCTGATGCCACAACCTGTCACAATTGTTTTTAAAAGTGGGATTTTGATTTGATGTGTTGAATAAGAAAGCTCAATTTGAAGGCCTTGAGATACAACCTTAACAAAGAGCTCTTTGTGGCCATTTTGGTTGGTCTTTTTCTACCTATTGTAACAGACCTATGACTTGTCTGTGATGAGACATTGATCATCATCAAACCTATTGTAACAAACCTATGAGTTGTCTCTGATGAGACATTGATCATCATCAAATTCAATCTTCACAAAAAAGTAAGTTTTTGGCTGATACAAATATGTAGAGAATATTATCCACACTATAGACATATGCATAGATATATAATTCATAGCTTGAATGGTATTTACATGATTATCCTATATATATATATATATATATATATATATATTACATTATTTAAAGAAGAATATGGAGTGACTTTCTTAAACCAATCCTCGGGGGAGGTCATATATGAAGAGGCACCACTATCAATCCATGATGGTTCTTCACTTTGTTGCAATACATTGGTTTCTCTCGCATTTTTTAGATCATTACTTGATCCTTGAGATGCAATGAAGAGATGTTCACCTAGGGAGTTGTCATTTGAGGCATAGTTACCTTGCTTTTGCCTTGTTGTATTGCCCTTTATTTTGATTTGTTTTTTCCTCCTAGTATTGATTAGCAAATTAAAAAACCTTACCACAATAATGACATTGAACATCACTTTTAGATGAATTAACATTAGTTTGATTTGAATTTGAGCTAGGAGTTGAAGAAGGGTTCAAGTTAGAAGATGTTAAACCACGTACTCCTTTGCTTTGGTTGTGTCCTTCCATCTATAGAATGATTAGCAAATCCAAGACTATATCATCTGTAGAATTAAAATTTATTGCATGTAAATCTAAATGCAATCTTATATTTTTATAGGTCCTAATGATCATTATCATGCCTTTTCTCTTCCACTTGATAATCTTTCACAACTGGTAGATAACCAACATAGATATCATACTGATTTTTTTGTTTCATACTTGGTGTTGTTGAGCCTTGATTATACGGACACTAACCGTCTTAACGAATAAAATAAACAAGATGAATAGAAGATAATTATGCACTATACAAGTGTAAGTAGTGCCCAAACTACATGAAAAGTTAAAGAAATTCACTAATGAAATGAGCTCACAGAAATAAGTCCTCTGGTTGAAACTTAGCTCAATTTGCACTAGCAAGTGAAATATAAAAAATAATAATCTTTCACATTAAAAAAATTTGCCCAAACACACTTGTGATGGCCAGATTGTATACAATGATTGATGTAAGCTTAAAAACCTTTTATATATAAGAAGATAATGTATTTTGATAAGAGTATGATGATAACTCTTGAGCTTCTTCCAACCAATGAATAGACATGGAGTCGCCTTAAATCTATGCTCTCACGTCACCTCCCAAACTCTAATGTTAGAGATTGCTCTAATATTACGTCAAGAATAAGTGTGGAAGCAAATATTTAAGTGATAAGCAATGATCCAATATAATGGGAGAACAATAACTTAATCTAAGTTTATTCACCTAATTAAAATTTTAAGACATGTACTATGATGGAGTATAATCCTAGGTGATTGAGCTCAAGTTCTTATTTAGAACCTAGTCCACCTAACTCATTGATGTCATTACTGATGTATTAAAGCTAACTAATTTAGTTTTTGCACTTACGTTAAATTTGCAAGATCTTGGTACAAGGAGAAATCTTTCACCACACACTTACCTTTCAAACTGATTTTTTTTTTGGGGACCAATAATATTTATTTATATTAACTATACCAAATCTGTCATACTCCAAACCACTATCTACTCTTTTTACACCTCATTTAAGAGTATACATAAAAACTCCCATCTTTCATCCTCACACAAGAAGCAAGATTGTTCCCAAGAGATCTGATACCCCAGCAGTAAGCAGGCCTCCATCATGGCATCTGTAGTGCAACCATGGGGAGACCATAAATAAATATATGAAGGAGCATAAAAGCATGAAGAAAAATAACGCAAGTGGTGCAATCTCTCTCTCTCTCTCTCAAACGCCTCGACATTAGTGGCTCCACTTTCTCACACATGTATTATTCATGTTTCTTCAAAATTAGCCCAAGGAGCCAAAATTAGCCCAAGGAGCCAAAATTAGCTTTCTCTATTTCGGGCTTGTCTTTTACAAAAATAACCATAAATCAACAACTCAGGTTGCAACCATTAATAATGGCACTCACATGTGCATAAAGTATAGGACATCCCAACTATGTAAAATGGGTGACAAACATAATAACAAAATGTTGGCACATGGCCAAATAAATGTAGTAATTGCACATGATAAATATGTGGTATGTATAATCTTGCACCCATACGTGTCCTAGTCAACTCCTCGTAGTGCTCATCACCTAACTATTACATGATAAATATGTTGTATGTATAGGCTTACGCCCATATGACGTCCTAGTCGACTCCTCATAGGACTCATCAACAGTGCAAATCATGTTAGTTACATACAATTAATTGGACTCCTTACAAATCCCAACATGGCGCATAAATAGGTGCACAAACATAAAAATCAATGACACTAGCTCAGTATTTAACACAAAATCACCCACAGTACTAATAGCATAAAATTATCCACAGTACTATTAACATAGAATCACCCGCAGTACTAATAACATAGAATCACCCACAATACTAATAACACGAAATCACCCATAGTACTAATAACACGAAATCACCCACAGTTCTAATAGCATAGAATCGTCCATAGAACCAATAACAATAGCATGGCCCCAATTGTGTATACACTAATAACATTACCCCAATTGTGTGTACACCAGTAACACTAGCCCGTTAATATTTAATATGTAATCACCCATGATACCAACTACCAACATGGTGTAATGGTATTTCACGCATCCCAATCTACCACATAGAAGAATCTAGCTAACATTAAGCTCTTGCAATTTCCAACCGTCTTGATAAAAAAATCAATATGGCTATAATATTTCAATGGTAAAGACGTAATACACAATAAGTTATTCATTTTTATAATTTATCTCAAAGTTAATACAATGGCCCAATCTTGAGATATTAACTTTGCAATATCTATCTAGCATGAGAGTTGCCATTCAATAGCAATGAAACAGCCCTTGATTTAAGGAGCCTTTCGTCAATAGTATACATCCACAAAAATCTTCATTAAATCATATGAGATGAAATCAAGCCAATATACTAGGCATGTATGTGATTAAATCACCTTGATATGTGTTTTATGCATAGCAATAGAATGATGTTGAACTTTCTGCTTCAACATCTAGGATAGCAGAGGCTTAATCAAAATTTATTGTTGCAATTTCTCAAAGAAAGCTCTCCTTTCTCATTGGTATCACAAGGGTTATAGTGTGTGGAGAGAAAATATGCACTCTAGGTAGAAGGGTCTAATTATGGCAAAACTATTGAACCAATTCTTGTCGCATCTAAGTGTAAGGTATGTTGCTTGTTTGAAATAGCATATAGGAGGTAATCAATTCTCCTAAAAAGATTGATAAAATAAACTACACCTTCATAAGTTATTCAATAACATTACCAAGGACCAAAAGCTCCTACAAACACATATGTATAAGGCCTTATCCTAGTGCACCACTCTACCAAAGGTTTCTACTCTCGAGTTTTATCGAGGAATTATAGACCAAGAACTCTTTAGTACTATATCGAGGTAAGCCTTATTTAGTCTACTTCAGTGGAGTATGAAGGTCGTAGTTGATACTATTCCCACTTATAGTGGTCTGAGGATTTATTGGGATAAAAAATACACACAGTGAACTCATTACTAAAGAAAACTATCTCAAATATTAGTTAAAAATACACACGATGAACTTATTACTAAAGAACACCCTCTCAAATATTATCACACTCATGTATTAATAGTAAAAGTAAAAGATAAGAGAAGATGGAGTAAAAGAGACATTATTATAAACAACAAAGCTATGTACAATGTTTGGTCTATTATTAGATAAGACTACCAAATTCTTGTTTGGCTTGGTATTACACAAGATAAGACTACCGAACCAATTTCTTTTTTAGAGGAGATTGTTCAAGTGCTCAATTTTTTCATAAGTCGCACTAGGAGTCGAACCCAGTCCTCTGGCCATAGCTAGTATGCTCCATACACCAAAGTACTTTGTGGTTGTGTTGATTGTTGGAAAAAGACTACCAACCATTAATTGGTTGGTAGCCATCAAGAATAGCAGCAAACTAGGCAGCACAAGGAGTGGTGTCTAACCTAGCTGACCAAGGTAGCAACATACAAAGCAATCAGGAATTAGCTAAGGTTGTCACATGCAAGCAAAGAAAACACTCAGGCTTTGAGGATCCACATGCAATGAAGTCAAGGTATGCCAATTTTGAGGTTTACATTTGCAACAAAAGAATCCTTCAGATTTGCAAGCATTCACAATTTTTCTAAGAGAAAGATGAGATTTTATAAAGAGCAATAGAATAAAAATTGAGTTTTTTATTTCATTAAAGTGTTGTTATTCTATTGATTTCTATATATACTAGAAAATATTATATTATTATGTAGATATTTAAAGACACACATGTCAATTTTGAGAGAGAGATTTAAAGAATTTTTTAATAATCCAAAAAAATGAGTAAACAAAATTTTGCGTAAGTAAAACTCAAGAAAAATCCATAAGCATAAAGATGCGCTTTCATGAAGGGTCGTCTATAGTTGGACAATTATCCAAAAAACATAATTATACAAAATTTTTCTTAAGTGAAACACGAGAGAAATGCATAAAGAACAAAGATGTACTTTTATGAGTACAAAAAAAGGATTAAGTGTAATAAAAAAACTATCCAAGCAAAATAAGTATATAAATTTATCTTGAGTGAAACACAAGAGAAATCCGTAAAGAACAAAGACATACTTTCACGAGTGCAAACTAAAGGATAGAGTGTAGTTAAATAATTATTTAAAAAAAACTAAAATTTAACTTGAGTGAAACAAAAGAGAAATCCATAAAGCACACAGACTTACTTTCATGAGAGCAAATTAAAAGATGAAGTGTAGTGTAATAATTATAAAAACAATAAGTATATAAAATTTTGCTCAAGTGAAACACGAGAAAAATTCAGGAGGCACAAAGATATGCTCTCACAAGAGTATGTATATGTATATATATATGTATATACACATGTACTAGTTAGTGACCTGTGCACTGCTGCTCCCTCGCACGTTACCCTTTACGCTCGAGTGAAGAACCACGAGGAGCTACCACATGGAAATTCCCAACACATTAGTGTGGATAATAGTAGGAAATATTTGGTTTGGAAACATATGACATAGAATAAGCATATGCCTTAATTGAGACAACTGTATGAAAACATCATCGAATCCCTACCATCAATATAAATCGCTTTATACATATAGCACTTTTGCACATACACCCCAGCATGCATGCACATGAATATGTAGTTGTGTGTATGAGTAACAAAAAAGGGAACTTAAATTATGGGGGTGTGAATTCACACCGGCTCCATAAGCCCAATCGCATGGTAGTAGACTAGACCCATGGGATCAGACGGGGCCAGGCTAAGTATGGATCTAGTCAAAGTCGCAACAACAACGGATCAAATAAGGGAAAGCGGAGGCTGGGTGGACCCAGAAATATGGGTGCTTTCCAAACATGAGACCCAATCTGTTTGAAAACTTAAACACTTGGGAAAAATGCACATTAGTTTTAGATTTAGAGATTTAGCAGATCTTGGTAGAATTGGTCACCTTCATAATCGAGCAGTAAAGACATCGTGTTGAATCTCAAGAAGCTCCCGATGAACATACCTATATCTTCGTCCATACATTCATGGAGCTAAGACTTGCAATATGATATGATCAAGTCTTGGTCACTTGTGACATACATGTTATTTGTATTATAGTCTTGATGATGCCATAGAAGATGGCCCTCAAACAACGTCCCCAGCTCCCCACGGAAGTTCGAAACCACCCCTGAATGTAAGAAACAAGTGATTCTTATACAGAAAGATGAAAGCTGTGACAGAGTCATAAACTGTGTCCTGCTCACTCACTTCTGTCAGCTGAGAGTTTCTTACCTACCACATCCCCATATAACCTAAATATCAGCACTAGGTGAGGGATTCCCAATATAGCATTCAAAGCCCCCAAAGAAAAAAATGACAGGATGCACATCAACGATTTGGAGGTTCTCATTGTCATGTTTTGCATGCAACTTCTCATTGAAGTGCTCAATAAAATCATCCTTCTTATTTTTGTGAGATGAAGATGCCTGAAATCTGTGCCAACCTCTATGGATAAGATTTTCAAATGGACATGATCCATAGCTCTGGTTTTTCCAAGAAAAAGATCCTTCTATTAGTTAATGAAAAAACAGCCACAAAGCATTAGGTACAACCACAAAGGGCTAAATCCAAACACGACACATAGCTCTTTCGTAAATCAGTATGGCATTAAGTATGCTTTATAGGGAAGGCATCCTTAACTACCTTCATAGTGCAAGAAGTAGGAAGTGATCATGCAAACACCGATTCGGCATGACGGGCACCGTAGGCATTTCCGAATATGCATTATGCAGAATGGATGGATATAGAGCCACTCCATTCCATCATGATGACGGGGAGGTGACACATCAGCTAGGTTTGTTGGGTAAAACAGTCCTCTGATCAACACATTAGCCCTTTGAGAAGACTTGACCCAGCTCCTTTGACATGTTAGCTAAAATGGCACCAAACCTCGACCATGATGTGTAGGTATTGTTGCAGCCAAATGCTTACCCATCCTGGGTTGAGTATATGAGAACCTTGCTGTTCACATCATCAACTTTGACAAATCCATCCCTCTTTAGTGACTCTGATCCAAAAAGACCAAAGCCTACATCTGGCTGTCCTCTGTGAACGTACATGTAGTAAACACAACCACAAACCATGATTACCCAACACAGATTTGAATCTGAACAGAGAGAACATACTGTATGGGTGTTGTTCTGCACTTCAGAGTGCAGAAATTATTAGATGCATAGACTGAGACAGTCATGAGAGGGTCATTGTTTTTGTTCTAGAATAAACTCCCAATGACTTCATCTGGGCTGATATTGAGGTAGCAGATTGTCTTATTGGTCTCTGCAAAACCACTAGAAACATTTGATCACCCAATAGCTCTACCTTTACATAGTGGCCCATGTTGTGAACAGGCCTGATTGTCTAGTTAACCCCACCCTCCTCAGGGCCATCAAATGTTGAGATTGCATAGCAAAGTGCGGCTATCCAAGATTGTCAGGCTCTTTGTCTGGAGCCTGCTGACAAAGTGTGGCTATCCAAGATTCTCTGAGCTTAGTGAGAAATCAACTCCAAGTAGGGTGGACTATGGTAGTGAAGAAGGGCAAATCTACAACATTGTGTACATACATACATGCTATTATATACATACATACAACCAGCAGATCTGCAGCATTGAGTACGTACATACATGCTTCACATTCACCTGTACTACAACATGCATACATACATACATGCTACTTATAAGGAAACCAATCTGTGCATTTATGCGGACATACACATGCATACATATGTACATACAAAAATATCTACTTACACACCCATCCATTCATTCATGGAGGTACATTAAGTGCATACATGTGTGTATACTAAGAGAGAAATCTATGCATAGATACATGCATGCTGCTACACAAGTAAACTATGTATAAATATGTATATACATGCATACATATATGCTCATAAAAATGTACATACAAAAGAAATCAAATGCTTGTTCACTGATCCATGAATGCATAACCCTCTCCCAGCTCGTTTATTTGCTTACACACACCATCAACAAAGGTATGAAGTCACCTAGAACCAAGTACTCAACTTTACACCAAGCAAGGGCAAGCCATCCAGGATGTATTGCAGGCTACGTAGTGCATCATAAAACCTCTGATTTTGATGGTATTTAACATAATATCTATTATAGATGGACCATGGTTTTGTTTTTCTCAGCAAGCCCGAATGAGCATTGCTTCATGTTAAAACCTTTATAGACACCCTCCTCATGCAACTAAAGCAGATACCCTTTTTTAATCAATAGATAAAGGGGGGAAATCCTACCTGTAGATGTGCACAGTCAGGGAGAGAGATATCCCCCAAGGTCTCCCTCACCTCTGTGGGCTGGTAACTGTGTTAAAAGTAAACCCACCTAGATGGCCTGCACCATCCTCTGTCTCCCAACAAAATGAAAAAGTACTGAACTAAAAAGCTGAATCTGGGTGTGCAATAAGTACAATGAGTGGGGGAGGGGATGGAGCTCTACTACTAGGAGAATGCAGAGCTTCATGTTGCTTAGTATCCACAAGATGGGCGAGCCTTGTCTACGATTTCTTCCACTACAAAATGGATCTTCATTAGCAAAAGAGGGGAATTGGGTGTTTCCTTGTGGCCTTTTGTGGTGTAGCAATCCTAAACATGCAAAGTTTCCATGCGGATCCCGTTGTGAGAAAGGATTTAATACAAGTATATGCCAACATGAGAACCATAGGAGGCAATGGAAGGAACAAGGCGGAAAAAAGGCGGTAAAAATTTCCCAAGAAAGGAAAGACCATTTTTTAAATCTATTAATTGGTTATTTATTAATAGTTAATGATCTCGACCTTTGATGCAAATTAAATATCTTCAAATAACTAGAAGATATTGGCACTTAATTATTTAATCAAGCCCTATTGGGTTTAATTAATTAATTAATACCTTAGTATAATCTAAGGTGTTATTAATACCTTAGCCTGACGGCCATTCCCGCTCGCCCTTACCATCTCGTTCGCCCCAGCTTTCGTTAGGTCTTGGCGTACGTCTCCTTGCCTTGGCCCAGCGGCCACCCGCTCTTGCCCTCGTCTAGACCACCCTCTCCCTCTCTCTCGCCTTCGCCCTAACCATTTCCTAAGCTTTGACCAACATGCGTGCATGAGAGGGAGTCAAGAAGCTGCGGGCAGAGACAGAGAGCCATGCGCGAGAGAGAGCCTAGCACAAGAAGCAGGCACGAGAGAGAGAGAGAGAGAGAGAGAGAGAGAGCCTAGCAAAACAGAGGAAAAAAGATCGCGAGAGAGAGAGAGAGATACAGAGAGAGAGAGAGAGAGATGACCGAAGAGAGAACCAATTCTAGTAGCAATCTTTCATTAGGTAATAGATGATCTCTATCAAATTTCATGGCTTTATAGGTTTGGTGAAAAGAACACGGCTGTAGTGATGTACATAAGTCACCTCATTGTTGAGATTATTAGTTTTAATCGCAACATAAGAACTTACACATTACACTCAAAGGTATAACATCATCAAAAGCGATCATGTAGACCATACCTTACAACAACATCTAAGATCTCTCCATTACCTATACAGATATCATTAAATTAATTAGACTTAATAGTAACATGTAAAAGATATAAAAACTATCAAAAAAGTTTGATATTGATATACGTGCAATATGTTCCAAAGGAGAAGAATTTGGCTTTGTATACTCTTCTTTTAAGACTCTCCATGATTGTAACAAAGTCCTCACAACTTCCATACTTTCTTTTGACCATCCATTATCTCAGCTGAAGTTGTAAAAGCTATGTGCAATATCAATCAATAAGATACCCAAGTCTTTATGATTTTCTGAAATGCCTTCCACTACACGCAAGACATATGGCAAGCACCATTGGATAAACTTTTGATTTTCCTCGGCTTTGAAACTCTCGAAGTACTTGCTAGGAGACTTAGGCCATCGACCATACCGAATTGTAGGTGGCACTACTTTGGATACTTTGAATACTGCGTCATCGATTTCTTTCTTCATAGAATTACTATACTTCTTTGAAACTAAAGAAGAAATATGCTTTTTGAATATATTCAAAGAGAATATATGCGTGACATCATACACATGACCTACACCACCCATGCAAGCTCACAGTGTTAGTAGCTGGGAGCAATGTTCGCCTTCTGGCTCTCCTACGGTGCCCTCTCCATCCCCTGGTTTAGCGTGGCCGATGATTACAACAGCTTGACCGGCAAGCTCACGATGTCAGTAGCTAGGCACAACGTTAGATGAGTTCGCCGGTGGAGAACCAAAGCAAGGCGAGAGTGCGACGGAGGTTCGCATGATGTGCAAGTCACAAGGCTGCGGCAGCGGAAGAACAAGAACCTGGTAGCACACATATCACCGTGCCACTACCACTTAATAGGAGTAGCCATTTTGGAGTATTAGACACCATGCTAGACATGACATAAGTGATTAGTAGCCATTTTGGAGTATTAGACACCATGCTAGACATGACATAAGTGATTAGTAGCAAAGTGATAGCGTTTGAAAGATTGATTTCAGGACAATTCCAATTCCAATTGCAACATTGCCACATCTAAATACTTAACAAATATACAGCTACCTAGTTTGGATATATTTTTGCTTTTTGCCTAGATATTGGTGTATATGCTTATAGTAATCAAATATATACTAGAGGTTCTATAGCCTAGATATTATTGGATCCACTTAAAGCAATAAAATATATGCTAGAGGTTAGGACCTTCATTAATGTCAAAATCAAACCAACGAATAGAGTGCAAGTAGTTGGTTCAATTTGGAAATGCTTTGAGTAAGTCGATGAATGTGTGTGTGTACATGCATGTGTGTGTGTTTGAGAGAGAGAGGCAGCTTTCAATATGATATATGGGATGAGCCTCTTTTAGGATTAAGAGAGGCATCTTTCAATACTATATGTGGGATGACCCTCTTTTAGAATTGAGACGAGTCTTAAATTAAAGCAACATTGAATTAGGTACATCTAATATGAATATACACAAGCATAATTAGATCTCAATTAGATACACAAGCATAATTAGATCTCAATTAGATACACATACATGTAGGAAGTTTGGCATTTAAAAAATGCTTTGTTAGACCAGCTTGCTTACATGTGATGACCAATGTGCATCCTCCTACCTATACACCATCCAGCACTGGTTCACCAATGTCTTTGAGATAGTTTAATGTCTTTGCGATGTCTCTCTCTCTCTCTCTCTCTCTCTCTCTCTCTCTCTCTCTCAACCCTCACTTTTTGCCTTGACACACCCTCTCTATATTTTATACCTCCATATCTCCTTTTATGCCTCTTCTATCTCTTTCTTTCTCTCTCAACCCTCACTCTCCTTGACACACTCTCTATAGTCTATACCTCCATATCTTCTTTTCTCCCTCTTCTCTCTCCTCTCTCTCTCTCCTCTCTCTCTCTCTCTCTCAACCCTCACTCTTTTTCTTGACACACTCTCTCTATGTTCTATACCTCCATCTCTCATTTTCTCCCTCTTCTATCTCTCAATCTCTCTTTTTATGTGTTCTCACACACACACCCTCTCTACTTCTCACTATCTTTCTATCCTTTGGAGAGAAAAATGCACAAACCCTCTCATAATTATCTCTCTGCCTCACTACCTCTCTCTCTCTCTCTCTCTCTCTCTCTCTCTCTCTCATAGACACACAATAATGCTCTCTTCCTCTTGCTATCTCTCTCCTCTCTTTCTCATCCTCTCTCTCATTCTCACTCCCTCTTCTCTCTTCCTCTCACTCTCTCTCTAATCCTTTGGAGAGAAAAATGCACAAACCTCTCATAATTCTCTCTCTCTCTCTCTCTCTCTCTCTCTCTCTCTCATAGACACACACTAACCCTCTCGCTATCTCTCTACTCTCTTGCTCATCCTCTCTCTCATTCTCACTCTCTCTTCTCTTTTCCTCTCTCTCCTCTCTCTTCATCTCACTCTCTCTCCAATCCTTTGGAGAGAAAAATGCACAAACCTCTCATAATTATCTCTCTACCTCCCTCCCTCTCTCTCTCTCTCTCTCTCTCTCTCTCTCTCTCTCTCTCTCTCTCTCTCTCTCATAGACACGCACTAACCCTCTCTTCCTCTCGCTATCTCTTTACTCTCTTGCTCATCCTCTCTCTCATTCTCACTCTCTCTCTTATCTCTCTCTCTCTCTCTCTCATGCATAAACACATTAGCTTACTTCTATATTTCTCTCTCTCATGCATAAACACATTCGCTTACTTCTCTCTCTCTCTCTCTCTCTCATTATACACACTCTCTCTCTATCCCCTCCTCTCTCTACCCCTATGCCTCCTCGTTCTTTGTGAATCTCTCACTTGATCTCTCTTTCTCTTTTTCTTTCTCTTTCTCACACACTCTCTCTTTCCTTTCACACTCTCTCTCATAGACATACATATACACACCCTCTCTTCCTATCATTATCTCTCTACCCTCTTATGCATCCTCTCACTCTTTTTGCTCTTTGTCGTCGCTCACTATCTCTCTCTAACATACATGTATGTGTGTGTGTGTGTGTGTGTGTGTGTGTGTGTGTGTGTGTATATATATAATATGATTTTATGTTAATTAGAGAGAGAGAGAGAGAGACAGAGAGAGAGAGAGAGAGGACATAGTAAAATTATGAAAGGGTACACATGAGATAATTACTTAAGTTGAGCTAAAGAGTTTCTAATACAAATATCATTATTGTTATTGAAAAAAATTGGTCTTTCTGGATGTATATTGATTTTATGAAGTCAAATATCTTTTCTTGTATTTGGTACATATTATTTATAAGAATAATAGTCTCTCTCTCTCTCATGTGTGTATGAGAGAGAGAGAGAGAGAGAGAGAGAGAGAGAGGTATCTTTCAATATTATATGTGGCATGACCCTCTTTTAGGATCAAGAGAGACATCTTTCAATACTATATATGGGATGACCCTCTTTTAGAATTGAGAAGTCTCAAATCAAAGCAACATTCAATTAGGTACATCTAGAGAGAGAGAGAGAGAGAGAGAGAGAGAGATGAAGCAAGGGTGTGTGAGAGAATTACTTAAGGATGGGCATGCTTAAACTTATAAATTATTTTAACATAAGTAAATTTTATATGTATGCATTTTTTTGTTGGAAAAATATGATTAGTATTTAATACCAAAGAGTTTCTAATATAAGTATCATTATTGTTATTGAAAAAAAAATAACTTGTCTTTGTGGATGTGAATCAATTTTGTAAAGTCAAATATCCTTTCTTGTATTTGGATATATATATATATATGTTATAAGAAAAATACAAGTTTTTTTACACAGAGCTTTTTAATTATAAGTTTAAAATCTTTTTTAAAAATATAATGAATATTCAATTTATGTAGATTGATTGCTTTCTTAATACTACTATACTTGATTTCCTTTATGAAGATTGAAACCTTTAATTAAAGACCATATAATTATATACATTGTGAGTTCTTAGCTATATAGATGTTATTATTTTTGCTATATAGAGATCATTAGTTTACTAGATGAAAGTTATATTTCCTATACAGGTATTCGAATTTGTTGTATACTTCATTTCTTTGCTAATTCTGAGGTGGGTTTTCTATATGATTATTATCATTTACTATATAGACACTTCACAATGCTATATAGGAAATGATGTTTGCTATATAGGGAAAACCTATTTACCGAGCTGTAAGATAAATTTTTTATATAGATATTCACATTTTTTACATAAAAATCACTTCATTACTAGATGTAAAGTCGGTTTCTATATAGATATTGTCATTTTCTATAAAGGAACCACTTATTTGCTAGATAGATAATGTAATTTGCTACATCAATATATGGGAAATCATGTTTCCTAGATTGAATAACAAAAATGTGTGTTGAAATCTAGCAAATTTGCGTTTAAAGTCCTTTTTTTTCTCTCTCTCTCTCTACAACGCAGATATCTTTAGCGCAGAAGCAATATCTTATATAATTTGTCTCTCCCTGCAATGTAGATCATCTTCAGCGTAGATGCGATCCTTCAAGGCTCTTGTTAAAAAAAAAAAAAAAAAACTCTCTACAACGCAGATCGTCTTGTTCTCTTAGCAAAGCACTAAGCAAACATCGGATGGTGCAGCTTTCTCTCAGCAAGCGCTTCAGTAGACCCTCTGCCACACTCTCTCTCTCTCTCTCTCTCTTTCTCTCTCTCTCTCTAGCTTTCCCTCAGCAAGCGCCTCAGCTAGCGCTTGAATACATCACAACAAGCAGAAGGCATGCAAACGAAACGATCTGATGAGGGTGTGGCCGAAACAAAACTAGCAAAATCCAAAAGGCGACGTCAGCCGTTAGCTGTGGTTTAGAAGAGGGCTCTGTCGGGCCATCTGTAGCTCTGTGAACTGACTGAGTAGTAGGCGCATCATCATCGTAGCTTGAACGCACGCAGCAGCTTCATCGCTCGATCAAGGCTCAACAAAACGAGGTTCAGAGAACACACGTCCAGCGCATCATTTTTTTTTTCTTTTTAAGAAAAGGAAAAAAAAAGCGCACACTTCATCACCGTTGATCATGGCTCAGCACTTGCTTGAGGCCATCATTTTCTACATCGTTGGCTCAGCACTTGGTTGAGTTAAGGAGGCCATCATTTTCTATAGCGTTGGCTCAGCGTGCAAACACAGTCTCTGGAGTGGTCGCAGCAGTGCACAAACTGCAGCAGCAACGCCATGCATTGGAGATAAATAAATAAATAAATATATATATATACACTTTTGAAAAGAAAAAAGAAAAGGAAAAGAAAAGAGAAGCAACAGCCGATCTCTGTTTGGCTTTTTGGCTCTAAGCCACCATTAGAGGAGAAGCATCACCAATCTTTTGTTCAGCTATCAGTTCCCAGTCAAGACTCGAGAAGGGAAGGGAAGGGAAGAAAAGAAAAGAAGATCTTGACAAACTTAAAAGAGACTAGCTTCTTTTTATGGTGTTTCCCTCTTACTTTTCACACTCTCTCTTTCACATTTCCCTTAACCTGAGTTTTGACTACTTGCCCACTCAAGCATTAGTTTTTAACCTTGTGACCACTAAATTTTTTTGCCATTGAACACTAACTCTTCATGTTACCTTGTCCACTCTATTTCTACACTTGTTGCGTTTGTTGAGGTGTGTTCACATGCCTTGATTATTTGTGTTTTACTAACCCTTGTTCATATGCATAGTACGTTTTGGGTTTCTTCCACACATCCTTAGGGGACTCTTTAAAGGTTGTTCACACACAATTTAGTGTGGTGTGGGAGATTATTTACACACTTGACTTTGTCATGATCATTCGGCTAGTCATACATCCCTAGTTACACATGGGGATGACACTTCACATGTTGATGAGCACATCATAGACCATGAGGAGCATAGACCCAAGGTTCTAGTATTAGATGTGTTGGGATACTCCTCTAGAGTTGTCACATGTGGAGAGATTTTGGATAGATCCTAGAGGATACTCGACTAGCTTTGTCTTCAACAGTGGTTCCTTATCCTCTCCACTTGTACCAGATTATTATGGGACCCTTGCCTTGGGTTTCCTTTCGATCCATGTGGTTGCATAGATAGCCTCATCATCCAACAGGAGTCCTTCATCCTTTCCATTTGACCATGGGGGGGTCATATGATTTATTTATGGATCTTCCGCTACATCAACATTCAGCCATGAATATGATTTTTGGCTTTTGTATATAGCCACTTGTATATGTATTTTCTTGGTGCACGACCATCCTTTGATTTCGAGGATGAAATCATTATAGGAGGGGATGGTTTGTAATGAAGCAACACCTTTAGATTAGGCTTAGGACTTTGGTCATGGGCCCAAGTATAAAATGGGGCTCGTGGACTATCATTGTACCCTTTTTGACCTTTTGACACATTTTGATATCTTTGATATTAGTCATCATGACTCTTAGGGCTTTATGGCTTTCAATCTTAGCTTATGGAAGGTTGTTTCCATCCTTTGGTGAAAGGCTAAATCACTTAGGAATTATGTATGATTTCTTACTAATTGTATGATTAATCAACATAATGATTGTCCTAAATCTCAGCTTATGATCACTCCATTTCAACAAACCAAGGACACATTATTCTCAAGTTATAGGACAGCCTGTGTGAGGGTCTAGACGATCTCAGATGGACGTGGGAGCTGCACCAAAACCATATTAGACTTTGCTGTAGTCTAATATAGTTCCAATCAGATGATATTGTTGGTTGGTCATTCTAGATTAAGTTGTGGTTTTGGCCAATGTGGCCGATGCTGACCTTGGGTAGACTAGTTTACTAGCCTTAGTTCATCATCGAGCTCATTATGCTCAAGCACTCTTGTAATCTCATCATCAAATCTCTTACCTCGATGGGTAGCAATTTATATAACCAAAGTTTGTAAGTAAGCAATAATATTGCTTACTCTCTACTTCTTTCAATGCTTTGTATTATGTTGATCCTACTTCTGCTATTGTGCTTTCTTACATTATAAGTTCCTAAAAGTTTGGAAAATATTTCCAAGTTTAGATAGATGCTTGAAATTGATCATAGTCTTTTCCAAGCCCATTTCAAAGTGACCTCATCATCAAACTGGTGCTCCAATAATAGAGGCGAGGGCATCTGCAAGCCCTTCAATCTTCAATGAGTAAGCATTGATACATAGCTTATTCCTTTGCACATTATGTGAATCTTGCTTTAACTTTATCTTCTCAGCCTTGGTACTTATGTTATACAACTTAACCAAGGTATCCCATATATCTTCAAATGTGAAGGCATCCTATATATGTAACCAATCATAGAATTGAACACACTAATAGAGAGCTAATACATATTCTTGTTGGCCCTGTCATGCTAAGCCTTAAAGGCCTATTGTGGAGTGGGATTTTCTTATGAAAGGTCAGCACTCCTTTGTTTCACTTGGAATAAACTCCCAATATCATTTTTCCATAAGAAAGCTTGTCATCGTGAACTTCTACACTTGTAAGTTGTTATTGTCTAATTTCATGCTCAAAATCTAGGATATATACAATCACACATTATTACTTGCAATAACTTACACTTGCACCAAATCTTGTAGCTTTTACACTCATATCAATCCTGGAATATCCAATAAATATGTATGACAAATATTATAATCATATTATACAGCACATAATTACCAATGATATTATAATCCTATTATACAGCACTTTGTGAATTAATCACATTATCATAGATCTGCTATACATGTTTAAATAACAAAATCTATCTAGGCACTTCAAATCAACCATGCAGAGAAACAATACTGCACATTATTATACACTATGCTTTTGTTTCACCAAAGAGTGTCCCCTCGTGTTGTGCCTCTATCCTTAACTAACAACTACCTGCATAGGTTTCCTTGAGAAGCGCAATAGAACACAACTGTTGTATAGGGCACTTACCAATGCTTCAAACTTAAGTCACTTGAGGCCTCCAAGCTCACTTGAGAAGCTCCAATCCTCTAAGCTCCACCTCCACCTCCACGCTCACCGTAGAGTCGCTCACACCATCACATAAGGCAATCACTCTCTCTCACTCTTCAACACACAAGCATGCAACATACAAGCATAGAAGAGGCACAAGTGCTAGAATTCTCTCTCTCAAGACACAAACAAGAGCTCTCAATAGCACAAAGGGCGATTGTCTCCATTCATTTTATGAGAAAATGCCTTATATACAATTGGTCCTTATTCACACTTGGGCAACCAAAACTTACTTAACTAAGGCTTTGGTGGCCAATATCTCATAATGTATAACTTTTATAGTGCCTTTGCATGACACTTATTAATGTCCTCAAATGGAGGAGCATACTTGTTAATCCAAAATGGGATTAATATTCCCCCCTACCTGATGTAGGTTCTGTCCTCAGAACCTATTACCGAGGTCGAAAGACCTGGTCGCCGAACTTGTGGTGGACAATAGAAGTTACGGCGTGATTGAAGCTTTTTGAGGGTTCTTCTGAATGCTGAGTGTGATCTCCAGAACCCGGTTGTCGACCATGTCTTTGAATGTGACATACATATAGTTTGGAAGACACCTTAGGCGATGATAATACAACATCATGCTTCTGTTAGAGGGACCTACATCCCTATGGGTGGCCTCTGCTGCTATTAGGTGTTCTTGTAAGGTCTGTACTTGGTTGTTTGCCTCTTGAACTTGCTTCTAGAGTGTGGCATTGCGATCATGAAGCATATGTGTTGTGAGGAGATGGCACTGCCATACTCGTTATTCTTTCTCCCACAGTGAAGCACTTGTGGGGCCGCTGCCCCTTCCTCTTCCATGGAACCTGCAGGCATGACAAGCACCTTCCCAACCAAGGAATTATTTTTTATGGAAACATTAACACTTGAAAATCCCTCAGCTTTTGTAGTTGTCAAGTGCACACTATGTACTTGTGTGTTGGTGGTTTCAAGGTGCAGTTTATCTAAGGCTACCCATGTCTCATATGAGATCAGGTTATGACTTGATCTCGTATCTATCAATGCAATGCTCGTTGCATGACATTTAGCCGTAGCAGAGAGTCCCACCCTGCGTTGTGCTAGCTTAATGTTTAGTTCCTCTTCATCTAGGAGAGTTAGTGAAGCCATGTTCACGTGCAACATTCTCTTATGGAGTATCTGTTTGGCTTTGGCCTCCCTTACCTTAGCATCTTCTTGAGCTTGCTGGATTTTTTCTTTTGTGAGCTCCTTCCATTGTTTTAAAAGATGTTCTTGCAAGAGCATCTCTTAGGTCAGTGGTCCAAAATATTTTTTAAGTTTGCTCCCATTAATGTATATCTGTATGCCCTCAATCGTCTCAATTCGAACCGACCCCTGAGGTGTGATCTCGGACACTCGGAGGGTCCTAGGCCTCTGTACTTGAGTTTCTTTTTTCTGGTGCTCCCTACACCATACATGAGGACAAGGTCCCCCGTTTCCAATTCTTTTTGTTTTAAGTTATTGTCGAACCAATGTTTTCTTCATAGTTTTTAGACCATAAGTCCATGCGATGCAGTGGTCTCATCAAGCTTCTCTAAATTGATTAGCCTTTTAGCTAATGCATTTTCTGTCAGAAGTTATTTCACTGCAATCCTTAAGCTTGGAACTAGATATTCCATAGGCATTACTACCTCAACACCATAAGCTAGATGGAAGGGAGTGTATCCCGTCGCCACCTTATATGATGTGCGGTATGCCCATAAGGCTACTATTAGCTTATGCTCCCAGTCCCGTTCGACTTGCTTCCAATGTTTTCGTCAAGATAGTACATAAAATCTTGTTTGTACTTTCTGCTTGAGCATTAGCCTGTGGGTAATAAGGTGATGACTTCTGGTGGATTACTAAGAATCCAGCAAGTAAATGATCAATCACCTCATTAATGAAATGTGAACCACGATCCACTAACTAATTCTAATGGGCAATCGAATCTCGAGATAATTTTCTCATATAAGAATTTATAGTTGTTCGTGCATCAGCTCGCCTTCAAGGCTCTGGCTTTTGCCCATTTTGTGAAATAGTCCGTGGCCCACGATTACATATCGTGCTTGTGATGGATGCACCACTGGACTAATAGGTCCAACAAAATTAATCCCCCATTTCTCGAAAGGTTGTCTTCTTGCAATAACAGGGGTGAGCGGCATCCTATCCCTTTGTTGCGGGATAGCAAATCGCTAACATTCCTCACACCTTTTGACAAACTCTATAGCGTCCCCGAATAACATAGGCTACCATAGTCCTGCTTGAAGTACCTTATTGCGAGCCATAATCTCTCCAGCAAAATGTCCTCCAGCTATCCCTGAATGAGCTTCATCCAATATCATGACGAACTCATCTTCTCTCATGCATCTTCTTAGGACATTTTCCTTACATAGCTTAGATAGTTCTCCTGCAATGAATTGAGATAAGGCGCAACAAGCTTGATAAGCTGCTGCATTTTATCTTTGTTCAAAGGTCATTCTTGCAGAAAACCATAAGCTAGATAATGTGATATTTCCTCGCTCCATTCGGGCACCATGTCCAATTTGAACAAACAAGAATCAAGGAGGTCATCATCAACACCAGTTGCCGGTTCCCCATTTGGAATTCTTAACATATGATCAGCCCCAACACATGTTATGTCCCCTTGCTTACTGTAACTGTAAAGTTGAATTCCAATAGTAATAGCAACCAATGTGTGATTCTCCCTGTGATGCAAGGCTTATTCACCAAATATAATAAGGCCTGATGGTCCACGAAGAACACGAATTTGTTGGCCAATAGGTAATGTGGATACTTCTTGACTGCATAAACCATGGTCAACCCTTCTCGCTATGTGGTAGTGTAATTCACCTTTGCATCATTCAATTGAGACAACTAGCGAAGCAGATTGGATAGTCCAATTTGAACTCACCAGGTTGTGCTAGTATGCATCCAATAGCAAAGATCGATGCATCGATATGCACATGAAATATAAGGTCCCAATTGGGTGGTCTTAGAATTGGCGCTCTAGTCAATGCCTGCTTCAATTGATATCATATGCTTCCTGGCATTCCTCAATCCATTCAAAGACAATGAGTAGCTTGTACAATGGCTTGGCGATTTCAGCATAGAAGATTATGAAGCGGTTGTAATACCCAACGTGGCCCATAAATCTTTGCACACCTTTGTAATTAGTGGGTGGCGGCAGTTCCAAGATCAACTTAACCTTGCTGTCATCCATGGATATACCGTTCTTAAAGACAATGTTTTCCAATATCACACCGTGTTTGACCCAAAATTGACACTTTAAAGGGTTTAGGGATATACGATATAATCGACATCACTCAAACACCTTCCTTAAGCAAGCCAGATGGTCTGTCCATCGAGAGTGTGCACGCATATCATCAATGAATACCTTCAACCACTTTTGCAAGTAGTCTTTGAAGGCTGTGCACATTAATCGTTGGAATGTTACTGGGGCATTGGTGACACCGAAAGGCATGACTTTGTAAGCAAACGTCCCCCACATTGTATTGAAGTATGTCTTATGCTGGTCTTTTGGTGCTATAGACACCTGATTGTAGCCTGAAAATCCGTCCAAGAAGCTGTAAGCTTCTTCACCAGCCACTCTCTCCAAACATGTTCCATATAAGGCAATGGATAATGGTCTTTCCTAGTAGCTGTGTTGACCTTTTTAAGATCGACACATACCCTGAGTTTTCCATTCTTTTTTGGCACTATTACGATTGGTGACAACCAATCCGTATGTAAGATCTATCTCATAGATAAAATCCACATCAATCAGTTTATCGATTTCCTCCTTTACAATTGTCGCATATTTACGATTCACGTATGTTGCACCACCTCAGGTGGTACACCCTTCATCTCCTTATAGTTCTAGGCGAAACAATCCTTAAACTCCTTAAGGAGAGTAACGTCCTTAGCGATATAAAACAGATTTAGCTTCCTCCCTTGGTCCTGCAATATCAACTTCCTTAACTTCAGCTGGGCCATTGTATGATGTGGATAGCCCATCTTCCTTAACCCTTTTTGTCGTCAGTTGGACCACTTTCCATTTGTCAACTATGTAGGTTTTGAAATGGTCTAATACTGAAAACAAGTATGGTTTATCCTCATTCTCACTTTTTGTTTTAGCCATGACTTTCTTGGCCTCTCACTCATCTTCTGCCAAAGCTTTGTCTCATTTTTGACACTCAGCTTTCGTAAGCTTAGGCGTTTCTGGTTCTTGAAGGATGAATTCCTCCTTATGTTTCCTTTCAAGTGATATCTTACTCAATTCCTCACCCCAATCCTTAGAAAACTTGTCGTGTACCTTAGTGTCTTCGAGTTATCTCAACCACTGGGCATCCGTGGGTTTTCTTCGTAGTAGGGCATTTCATCGAGCAATATATCGTTTCTACTTTCGCCATCTTCTAAGGCGTTGGGCGCTGGTACGGCCTTGTGATCTAGTCCCTTCTATGCTAGAGACCTCCTCTTCTGATTCCTTATCAATGGTTTGCAAATTGACCATACAGACAGAGGTGGTGGGAACAGTTCCAGATTCCACATATTGGGTTTCTCGGGTTGCATCACATCTATGGTAGCAGCTAGCACATGTATCAAGTTTTCACTGAAATCCAGAGGAGGAAGTGATGCTGCATACATTTATGTTTCCTCTTCCTCTTTGGAATTTTCCATCGTGGGCTGGCATATTTGTACGGATGTGGTCCGCTCAGTTGTGACCGAATCATTACCGCATAGTTGCCCTTCCATGGGGTGTGCTCTTCACATTCTCACATCTATCTTTAAAATTTGTGAATCCCTACACACATACACAACATGATCTAATGCCCAATCGTACACCAATTTGGATTCCCTCATGAAGGGTCTCCCCAATATTATGTCATATGAGTCTGGTTGGCACAGAAAGTCCATTACTACAAATGTATGATGGTAGCGAAACGTAAAGAGTTTGAGTCTCACATTCTCTAAAAGCCCAATGGGCCTTGAAGATGTTTCATTTGCCATTTTAACAATAAGATCTACTCTTTTTAGATTGGTTTTTTCCCAGTTTTTCCAACATCGTTTTGTGATGATGCTAACCCCCGCCCCACCATCCAGGATAGCCAGTGCTTGGTACCCATTATGATGAATTGGGATTGTAGCATTAGTGTCATCACTTTCGTAATAATTCCCTAATTGATTAACTGGTATCTTAACGACTCTGGTTGTTCTTTCCCTTATGTGTTTTAAGGTTCTCTCTGCGAGAGGTGACATAACATCCTTTGTAGTGTCGGCTGGCCTTAGTCCGCCTTCTACCCATTCCTTTATGTCTACCCATAATGTTGGTGAACTGCGTAGTAGTAGTTCCCCCAATGGCATTTGCACAGAAGTGGACAGTACGGCCGTAAGGCTACCTATGTCTCTGAGTTCTCTGGTAATTGAGGGTTCCTTACATGTGTGTGTCTCGTATCCATCCCTAGGGAAGGAATGGATGGACTCATCCTGCGCATCTTCCTCAAACATTCTTGACATTGTGTTTCCTTAAGATCCCTCTTTCGTCTCTTCTAGAATTGGAGTAGGTACGTCCAATTCTCTTTCCCTTGTTGGCTCGTTTCTTGGATACATTGTATCTCTGACCCGGTTAGCCCTTAACTTGGCTTTATGAAGCCGTTGACACTCTTCTACTGAGACCCTTGCATCTTCGAGCTTCGTTATCTCCTCTTCGGCATTTGGGTATTCCTTGACTCCCTTGGGGGTTAATGGTCTTTCCCCTTGCATCTCTAGGTCAGGCTCTTTTTGGTTGACCACTTGATCCCCTTCTTCTATTGATTGGGTGGATCTGATGTCGATCGTATCTTCTTTGGATCCATCTTGGATTGTGACCCTAGTGTTACCCTTACCCACTTTTTTCACTCTCCTTCTCTATCTAGTTCTGGAAGTGGTTGCGTCTGCTCGGTTCTTCCCCTTGTCCCCTAATTGGACCTAGGCTTGTGTTAAGACATTGAGTGGCGTGATATTTTTAGGCTACACACTAATGGTCCGGACGGTGGCCTCGTTAGAAGTGGAAGTCGAGTTACCACTTGCGCAGTATGGACAATCCTTGATCAAATGATCAATGCCACATTTAGTACAAGTACTGGCATGTCATTGGATGGAGCAGCCAATTGTTGGGGTTGGTGCGTATGAACCACATTCTTGTTTTGGACAATCAGTGATTCACGCTCCACCGCAACCAAAACATTGTAGCGGCTCCTCATGTTTGAGTTTATGCCCTTATCCTTCCACTATACCGTGGTTTGCAACACAGGTACACGCGTGTTATTCTGTAGGACATAGAATTCTAGTGCGATCTCCACAGCTTCCTCATAGTACTCTCCAACTGAGGTCGACTTCACGCACCATATCCATATTTTCTGATGGCTCTTCAATCAATACTTGGTTGATTTTAGCCTATGGTGGTTGTGGTGGTAGAACAAGTGGCGGCAAAGGTGAAGCGTCTTGTACCCGAAAGATCCCCCTAGGTAAATAGGAAGAGTTTGGTTGTCCTGCAACTGCATGATTTGCACAGGTGGTACTGGTAAGGCTAATGAAGGTCTAGGTACCAACAATTGTGCAACTATTTGAAACCTTGGATATCTGCACATGGAGGTGTCATGATTCCCTAATTTTACACAGTGTGCACAATACTCATGATTCCACCACCGTTCACTCATGATTCCACCACCGTTCACTCATGGAAACCACGGCCATACACTCGACAAGGTAATCCCGTAAATTGTGGCGCTAATTACGGCGTTGATGCTGGGAGCGTTTCACGGTGTGAAGTTACAAAAAATGGTTCACGTCATGAACGATTTTCCTACAGTTTCACGTAGGAACTTCCCACAACTAATGTGATTTTGGATGCAAATTCCTTATCCAGCTGCTTCCAAGATGATTGTGCTACGCCTAAGAAATGTAATACAAGCTCAAGGCACAATCAATGGCTCCTTGTTTTTTTAATTTTTTTATTTTTTTTAAAATTTTTGAAAAGAAAGAAAAATAGAATACTAACCTACTCATTCACGTTGAGGATTTCGGTGATGCAAACATTAAAATTAGCTATAAAAAACAGTGAAGCTCTCTTCCAAGGCCACTCCACCACAGTGAAGCTCTCTTCCAAGGCCACTCCACCACACAAATACACAACAAACACAACCAATTTCTCATGATTTTTCACTTCCACTTAAATCTTATCCATTCATTTCTTACACAATGCACTACCAGAATGCAAAGGCAATCATGAATCTTATGTAATGGGAGTTGAAACTCTAAGAGGATGGAGCAAACAAAGGTGTTTCCCCAGTAGCAACGCAAAAAATGTTATGGGTTACCACACCTCCAAGAGAGAACTCAATGCATTCACCTAAGGGAAGAGCAATAGAATACAACTGTCGTAGGGCACTTACCAATGCTTCGAAGTTGAGTCACTTGAGGCCTCCAAGCTCACTTGAGAAGCTCCACCTCCACACTGTCATCGTAGAGTCGCTCGCACCATCACATAAGGCAATCACTCTCTCTCACTCTTCAACACAAGCATGCAACATACAAGCATAAAAGAGTCACAAGTGCTAGAATGCTTTCTCTCAATCTCTCTCTCAAGACACAAATAAGAGCTCTCAATCAATAGCACAAAGGGGGATTGTCTCCATTCATTTTTATGAGAAAATTCCTTATATACAATTGGCCCTTATTCACACTTAGACACCCAAAACTTACTTAACTAAGGCCTTGGGTGGTCAATATTAATGTACAACTTTTATAGTGCCTTTGCATGACACTTATTAATGTCCTCAAATGGAGGAGTATACTTGTTAATCCAAAATGGGATTAACATCTTACTACTCAACAACCATTACATAAAAATAAGAGTACATACTATAAGGGAAAGGGTGTACTTTTAAAATATACAAGGTCCATAATGTGAACCCCGAAACATACAAGATAAGAGTACATACTATAAGGAAAAATAATCTACTACTAAAACATACAAGGTCTACTATGTAAACTTGACTATATGAGCTGGCACTATAACTATGCCAAAACTCTAGCAACCAAAGTAGTTTGTTCATTATACAACCACTTTGGTTATACAACCTGTAGTTTGTTCATTATACAACCACTTTGGTTATACAACCTGTAAACGAATGGCATCACCATTATCTCACCAACCATGCTATTGTGGCGTAAGTATGGAGAGATAAGTATGGAGAGAGTACGGAGGTGTCATCTTTGCCTCTCATCCATATCTCCACTAATTGAGCTCAATTCTCAACAAAGAGTTAGAGAAGGTAGAAGGAGAATAAGAGGAGCATGCAAAGATAAAAATATATAAACATGAAAGAGAGGAGGAGGAGCAAAGTAAGAGGAGAAACAATAGCATAGGTAGAGGAGTAAAGGACAAGAAGGAGGGGGAGGAGGAGGAGGAGGATGATAAACAAAAATACCAATAGAAGGAGAATTAGAACCATGAGCAAAGGTAGTATTAGAGAAGGAGGTAGAGGGTGGAGCAGTTAAGAGACCATGATAGTTTATTCATGATGGTATGATTTGTATGATGTGCTTGGTATGACGATGAGGAGGAGGAGGAGGGTGTGTAAGATGCCTCCTATTATTTTAAGAAATAAATAAATAAAGTAGATTTATTTTTATTATTTATTTTAAGAGGAAAAGATTATAGAGCATGAATTAAGGCTCATTAAAAAATTTTGAAGGTTGAATTAATAAATATCAAAGAGATAATATTGGGACATAGATCGAATTGTTATTATATATTAATGGATGGTATATTCTTAAGTTAAGGAGATGTGAAGATGTAAAAGTATCTAAAGGCATGTGAGCTTTTTAACCTCAAATGTGTGTTTTATATGGGAACATGGGATTGAAAATATGGTATATCTAACCTTAATATGAAGGGAGCATTTTAAAAGGGTAAAATTTTGAGAAAATAAGAGGATATACATGTATTTCTAAACTCCACTTAACTCAAAACTAAATTTTGAATGAAGGCTTTAACATAAGTTTCATGGAGGCTACATGAGTGCATGGAGGATTGTACGAGATCCCTTTTTGACACTTGTAAGTCCCTTTCATGCATTGTGGGCTATCCCTTTTTGACACTTGTAAGTCCCTTTCATGCATTGTGGGCTATCCCTTTGCCTATATAAGAAGGGTAGAGGGAGGGAAAAACATAACATCCTTCATCTATTAGAGAATGTTTCTTTCAGACTTGCTGCTATTGTTGCACATTGTGCACCTTCTTAAGTGTTGAATTTGATCTGGGTCTAAACTAGAAAGGTGTGCCACTAATCGTGGGCTTTCCGATGCAAAAAAAAGTTCTAGATTATTCGGAGTTTGGGAGCTCCAATTATGGTCAAAACACTGATTGTTGACAGATTTTTATAAATTTATGTAAGGTATGAATTTTAGTACTTCTTCAATTATTTATCATTATTGGGGGTTGAGACATGGTCCCAGCTTCTCTATTAATTTTCAATTGTGAGTTAATTTATTGGTTAAGTATTAATTAAATATTAATCAAGATTATGCTAGAGATTATAAAAGAGATTGTGATAGGGATTGTGATGAAGATTGTGATAGGAAAGTAAGAATTATTATGATGGAGATTATGATAAGGATTATGATATGAATTAGGATGGGATTTGTTAGGATTTAAAATTCCTAAATAAGGCCGGGGGATTTTTTTAGCAAAGTGTGTGTGTGTGTGTGTGTGTGTGTGTGTGTGAGAGAGAGAGAGAGAGAGAGAGAGAGAGAGAGAGAGAGAGAGAGAGAGAGAATATGTGTGTATATGTGTAGAGAGAGAAAGAAAAAGAGAATGTGTGTGGGCTAAGGGGGTCTGCATAGGTGTGGGTGGGTTTGGGGTGTGTGTTTTTTTTAATCTTTAAAATGTCTATCTTTGTGGTGAGAGAGAGAGAGAGAGAGAGAGAGAGAGAGAGAGAGAGAGAGAGAATATGTGTGTGTGTGTGTGTGTGTGTGGGTTTAGTTTGTGGATGTGTGTGTGTGTGGAGAGAGAGAGAGAGAGAGAGAGAGAGAGAGAGAGAGAGAGAGAGAGAGAGAGAGAGAATATGTGTGTATATGTGTAGAGAGAACATGTGTGTGTAGAGAGAGAAAGAAAGAGCGAATGTGTGTGGGCCGAGGGCTCTGCGTAGGTGTGGGTGGGTTTGGGGAGTGTGTTTCTTTTTGTCTTTAAAATGTCTGTTTGTGTGGTGAGAGAGAGAGAGAGAGAGAGAGAGAGAGAGAGAGAATGTGTGTGTGTGTGTGTGTGTGTGTGTAGAGAGCGTGTGGATGTGTGTGGGTTTAGTTTGTGGATGTGTGTGTGTGCGGAGAGAGCGAGAGAGAGAGAGAGAGAGAGAGAGAGAGAGAGAATGTGTGTGTGTGTGTGTGTGTGTGTGTGTGTGTGTGTGTGTGGAGAGACAAGATATGTGTGTGTGTAAAGAGAGCGAAAGAAAGAGAGAGAATTTGTGTGCGTAGAGAGAGAACAAGTATGTGGGTTAAGGGGGTGTGTGTGTTGATTTTTCTTCTTTAAATATGTATGTGATGATGAGAGAGAGAGAGAGAGAGAGAGAGAGAGAGAGAAGGGGTATTATGTGTGTGTGTGTGTGTGTGTGTGTGTGTGTGTGTGTGTGTGTGTGTGTGTGTGTGCAAAGAAAGAGGGGGTGGTGTGTGTGTGTAGAAAGAGAGGGCGCGTGATGTGTGTGTATTGTGTGTGTATTGAGGGGAGAGATAGAGAGAGAATGTGTTTTTGTGCATAGAGAGAGAATATGTGGGGGATTTTATATGGCGAGTTATTTCTAGCAAGTGCTTTTTTGGAATCGGGCGAGAAGATTTCAAAAATATTATCTCCCTCTCCAACTCTCTCTCTCTCTCTCTCTCTCTCTCTCTCTCTCTCTCTCTCTCTCTCTCTCTCTCTCTCTCTCTCTCTCTTGCACTTTCTCAATTGCCTACCATAAAGGTAACCCACAAGAAGATATTGCACTGTCAAACCCTTTACAACAAGGAGGTTGCTTTTAAGACAACTAAATGATAGTAAAAAAAAAAAAGGATGCATTAATGACAACTGTTTAAAAAAGTCCCAAAATACTATAGGATGTGAATTGTCAAAATTTGGCATGTGAAATTCCATGCATTCAATGGTCTAAAATAGGGTTGGTTCTCCTACGAGACAACGCTTTGTAGAGCTCCAAGTGAGAAAGGATAGGTTGGTGGTGGATGAACATGTTTTCTTCTTGCTCAAGCCAAGAGCACGCAAATATATGAAGTACAAGTGGTTACATGCAAGATAAGGCTTCAGTCTTGGATTCTCTATATGCAAAATCTAGACATGTACAACACGGTTTGTCTTTCACATGCACATCGTTTTTTCCAACCTCTGCACTCCTTCTACCACCATAGCTTTCATTTTGAAAGCTACCTTTAGTTTTTGCCACTTCCTCTAATATCGATGTGCAATACCTAACTCTAATGCCTTTCACATGGTTGAGCCACGTGCCTCCATGCCCATAGTAGTAGGACCCATATGGTGGTTCTTTCTTACTTGTTATTATTGCAGAGAACCTTGTAGCACCACCACTACAGTAGGAGGGGTGGGCATGACACCTTATGCATTCTTGCTCTCCACCTCTCTCTCTACAAACACAGAAATGTTCTCTCTCTCTCTCTCTCTCTCTCTCTCTCTCTCTCTCTCTCTCTCTCTCTCTCTCTCTCTCTCTCTCTCTCAACACACAAACCCCCTAATCCCCCCCCTCACATCCACATACGCACTCTTTCTTTCTCTCTCTACACACATAGGGCGTATTTTTATTGCGAGAAATTCTTAGCGAGCACTTTTGGTTATAAGGTGAGTGATTTCTTTCTCTACTCTTTCTCTCTCTTCTCTCAATTTACTACAATTTCATAGAAACTTTTTTAAAAGACACCATAGAAAGATGAAACTTCCATTATATTCCAAACAAAATTACAAGAGTTTTGTATATTATGACAACCACCTAGGAGATGTTGAACACAAGCAACAATACAAGAAAGCATTTGAGACCTTATAATACTATTGGACCTCAACTATCATCTTTAACTACTCCGACTACACTAAATTTACAATGAAGTGGAAACTTCTCCTCGAAGAGGAGCCTCTTTTGCCTCTTCAATAATGCCAAAAGCTCTCCACATCCCAATGGTTGTTTTCACTTTCACCTCTAGCATGTTCTTGTTTGCAAGGTGTACTGCCTTCTCTGTTGTGTGTAAGTTTCTTATAGAGATCATGCACTTCTGACATGGTTGTCCATGCCTCCCAAATGGCATTCGATCTTGGTTCTTTTTCTTTGAGGTGCATGAAAGATGCAAGAGCTTTAATTAAGATGCTTGCAAATGGTGTTTGTTGTACTCGTCCGACCGGGGCTACTTGGTTCAAAAAGGCACTTAGCTCTTTCTCTTTCAAGGCTTTTTCCTCGTTGGCCCTTCATGCTTTAGCCTGGGCCTCCAGCTTCTTGTATGTCGCCGTACACTATTTTTTTGTGTTTTTGTACACAAGGCCCAGCCCTAATCATTGGTTCGCACCCCTTCCTCATCTTCCTTTTCTTTCAAGGCCTATGCTGCTGCTACGCATTCATGTACCCTAAGACTTAGTTCAGGGCCCGCCACGTGAAGGCGCCTCCCCATCGGGCCCTGAACTTACAACACACAAAATAACACAATCTCCCTCTCACTTAAACTTTCTCTCTCTCACTCAATCTCACTCCAGCTCTCTCTATTGCTAACTCAATTAACTACAATGTCATAGAAACTTCAACTACAATGTCATAGCACCAAGTGAAGTGTACAAAAGTGCAACAAAATATGGTGAAAATTAACATTTTTTGGCATTACAAAATATGGATTACATTAAAGAGGCTTTCGTGGCTGATGATGGAAATATGGTGGCTGCATATGGGGAGCTCTACTAAATGGTGCAGGTGGGAGTAGCGACCTTGCCAATTTGGGAAGTTGTGCCCATAATGAGGGCATCATATGAGGAAGCATGGGGGATGTATGAGGCATTACAGGTCAAAATGGAGCCTCCAATGGAACATCGAGTGGCCATGAGGAAGCACTCGACCTTGTTGGGCTCATGTTGGGTAATGGGATGGGTGGAAGAAAGTGGTGATGATTGTGTGGAGACAAGGTTTCCATGTCTCCACACAAGGTTTCCATGTCTCTTTGTTACTCTCGTCGAGCATAATCAATGATGTATCCCTTGAACTAATGTTTCCCTAAGTCATCAGGATGGTGGTTGTATTCTCTTTCTCTCTCTCTCAAGATCGCATCTCTATACACACACACACACACACACACACACACATATATATCTTCACACACACAACCTCTCCCTCTCTCACCCTCTCTCTCTCTCTCTCTCTCTCACAATCTCACTCTCTCTCTTTTTTCGTAATAGAAGATATATTACCAAAATTTACTTTACAAATGGCCACATGGCCGCCATGTGATGTACTAGCTTTCCCTCACTAATTACTCCAAACCACAGGTGTATCTCGGAGTACCCTTATCCAATATATAACCATGTCATTCTCCACCAAATGAGCTGACCGCAACAAGCAAGAGACTTTCCACAATAGTATCCCTTTTATACGACCTATGTGAATTGTAATACCAACTTTTGCATCAAATATGAAGGCATTCCTATTTAACCAGATATTCCACAAACTTGTCCACCTGAAAAAATGAAAGAAAACTGAATGTTCTGGGTTATCTAGCCCATTCGAAATCTTGCCAAAAATCCAATCTTTAACCTTTACGGGCCTATCTCTCAACGGAATCCATACGCGACGAGAAAGGAAATCCTACACCTTCTTATCCACCATCGCACATGAAATGAAAAGATGCGGGCATGTTTCCAAGCATGTAGTACAAAACACACATATACCAGAAGCAATCCTCTTCTTTGACAAACTGGTCCCCCAATGGTAGGTCCTCCAACTAGCATGCGCCACATAGGAACACTTTCCCTTGATATGGAATCTTAGACCACCAACCCTGTAAGATTACTTCCTTCTACCAAGCCCTAATTTTCATGATGTTCCAAACCCTATTAGCCTTCTCTTTGATCCAGCACTTATCTTCCACCATCATATGGTACACTTGATTTGTTGTACGCTTAGACAATATCCCAAGGCTTTCTAAATGCCCAATCTAACCAAGGTTATTGATCCTTGAACTAAGGTACACTTGATTTGTTGTACGCTTAGACAATATCCCAAGGCTTTCTAAATGCCCAATCTAACCAAGGTTATTGATTTGTTGTACGCTTAGACAATATCCCAAGGCTTTCTAAATGCCCAATCTAACCAAGGTTATTGATCCTGGAACTAAGGAATATCACCAAATGGTGTAAGTCATGTCCTCACCTTCACCCATAACTGTACATATCCACATGAAACTCAAAAATATTGACAGATTTTTTGAAAAGATAATAAGCGGCCTCTACGTGGCAACCAAGCATCCATAATTCTCACTAGTCCCAATCAAGCCTATCTATTGAATTTTGGCCACTCAACAAGTTTGTCAGGCCACTCCAGAAGTCATGAAGTAGCCAACACCTCACTGTTGATATGAAGGCTTCCATTTAGTGTGTGCCAATACCTCCTTCCATGAGATCATCAAATGAGAGAGGAGAGGTGAAGCCACCACTTGAACTTGTTGGGAACCATTCACTACATCCCACCATGTACCATCAATCCTTTTATTACCATGCACAAGTGTGACCTTCTCTATGAGGGCCTTAGCCATTACCACCCATAGCTCTTGAGATACACACATATCTTGTAATAAAGACAATCTCTTAGCGAACATATGTAATCTGACATCTAATAGGGTTGCCCCTCCACTCCGCTTCAGAGTCATGTTCCCAAGAAATCCACGTCTTCCCCCTGGCTTATTTCCTACTCTTTTCCATAGCATAAATCTAATTGAATGTTGTATCTAATGCAAAGCTTTACCTGTCCATGGTAAAAAGGCAAGAAAAAAGATATCATGCTAATCATAATGGATTGTGCCACTTTGAGCCGAACATGCATAGGCCAACCCTGAGATTTCCAATACACAAACTTATCATTTATCCTTGTAGAAATCCATGCCAATAAAGCATGTGAATCAACATCAACTCCAATCGGATAACCCAAGTGGCGTGTGATGCATCCTCTTTGTATGACTACCCATTCCATCCCAAACCAAGCAAATCGCTCTCGGTATAGCTTATCAGAGCAAATTTTTGCATATTAATGTATAACCTTGAAGCAAGACCAAAAGTTTTCCAAATAGCCATAGCCTTCTGAACATTATCTCTTTGAGCCTTAAGGAACATGAAAGAATCATCTACCAATGCCTGGCTGACCATCTGCTCTCCGCTTGTTTGGAAGAGTAATCCCTACAACTTCACCGTCCTCCACTAGCTTATCCAATCAAGATAAGATTGGATGTGTAACAATTGCAAACAAGAAAGGAACATGAAAGAATCATCTGCCAATGCCTGGCCAACTATCTGCTCTCTACTTGGAAGAGTAAGCCATACAACTTCACCGTCCTCCACTAGCTTATCCAATCAAGATAAGATTGGATGTGTAACAATTGCAATGCCTTAAGGAACATGAAAGAATCATCTGCCAATGCATGGCCGACCATCTGCTCTCCGCTTGGAAGAGTAAGCCCTACAACTTCACTATCCTCCACTAGCTTATCCAATCAAGATAAGATTGGATGTGTAACAATTACAAATAAGAGAGGATTAAGTGGGCATCCCTGCTTGATCGATCTTGTTAAATGAATGGACTCAGTCACCCCAATATTAATCATAAGCCTAGCCACTACATGTTGGCTAATAGTATAAATCAAAGAAGACATGTGAGGGCCAAATCCCATAGCTTGCATAACCTATTGTGAAAGAAAAGACCAACTAACATGATCATAAGCCTTTTCAATATACGTGATCATAAGCCTTTTCAATATACGTGATTATAAGCCTTTTCAATATCCAGTTGAATCATAACCACCTCTTGCCTCATAGTCCTTGCATAAATCTCTCTCTCTCTCTCTCTCTCTCTCTCTCTCTCACACACACACACACACACACACACACAAGCACACTTTAAACCCCCCTCGATCTCTCTCTCCCTCTCTCTCATAGGCACACACACAGGAAGCTTCTATCTCTCTCTCTCTCTCTCACCTACACAAACACACCCTCTCTTTCTCTCTCTCTCTCTCTCTCTCTCTCTCACACACACACACACACCACCCTCTCTTTCTTTACACATACACACACAAATTCTCTCTCTCTCTCTCTCTCTCTCTCTCTCTCTCTCTCTCTCTCTCTCTCACACACACACACACACACACACATTTGGAAAGGAAAAGAAAAAGATGCACCCTAAACCCACCCGCACCCATACACAACCTAAATCCACATTACACACATATTCCCTCTCTCTCTCTCTCTCTCTCTCTCTCTCTCTCTCCACACACACACACACACATTCTCTCTCTCACTTACTCACACAATAAGAGCTCAACACATACAAGAGATAAGCAAGGGAGGAGAGGAAAAGAGCACTTACTTAGATTATACATAAGAGAATGAGTGGTGAGAGTTACATTTTGCCTTTTATGTGTGGCTTCTAGGGTTTACACTCTTGGGTGTTCAAAGTTAAAAATTAGGTCCTAGGGCTCATTCGGCCACTCTAGCTTATGTAAACACCTAATCCACAACTAGTACTCTCCACCTAAGATCTCTTAGTGCACCTTTAATAAATAAGCAGCGTGATGATCGCACATGTCAAATAATACAATATAAGCACATTCTAATAAAACCTAGCATTTTAAGTGACTTGGCCAAAATTATTGAAGATGGTAAGGTGACCGACATCGACATTCTGGATGTCTCTGACAATGGTTTAACATGCCCCCCTTCCTGATACAAATTCCATCCTCGAAAGATGTCGATGAAGATAAGTCAATGCCATATGACAAAATCAACATGAAGCTTGGCATTATTTGCATAACAACAAAAATAACAAGTAAGGTGCTCTTGGTCGGAAAACGAGCAAGATTCAACCAAAAAAAACATTCATAGATGTAGTCATTATACAATGGAGATAAGATTGGTCAAATTTCCCAAAGATGCTACAAAGATGAAAATTAATGTAGATCTAACTTATAAATGAGTACAAAGTCTTCTATCCATGAGCTTAGTGCAAGAGTATGCCTACGGTTATGACCACAATCTCAAAACACAATGATGCACATGAACCATCTAAAGCAAGAAAAGTCTTCTATCCATGAACTTAGTGCAAGAGTATGCCTATGGTTATGATCGTAGTCTCAAAACATAATGATGCACACGAACCATCTAAAGCAAGAAGCTAACTCTAGAAGCAAAATTGCTTGTGATTAGATAGTTATTTACATAGCAAAAATCTGTTTTTGTTTTGAAAGAAATTTCTTTTTATTGATTTATTTATTTGGTGCATTTTTTCCCGCAACAGTGGAGACCAAATCAATGGCCCAAATACCTCTGCCATCTAAGAACTGCTAAGAACCTCCTACGGTGATGGTTTTCTAGGGGAGCAAAAATGTAAGATTCCACCCCATGAAAAATCAAGGCATCAGTCTAAAGTACCATTGTTGGTGTCTGAAAGACCTACTAAGATCCTACATGGTGATGGATCTCTTCTTGGTCTTCTCTTTTATTTTCTTTTTCTTAATTAATTAATTAATTTATCTATTTATCGTCGTAATAACAACTATCCATTCACTTATCGTAATAACAACTATCCGTTCACTCACAAATTACCTAGAGAGTTAGAATATGGCTAAAAAGGGTAAACATATAGTTGAGTACTTGGCATACTCCTTCAGCATACCTTATTTTAGATGCAGAATAGGAAGACTATGAACTTTTTAAGAAAAAAGCTAACATTAATATTCATCTAGATAGCAATTGAGAGAAAATTGGACTAGTCCAGGTGCACCGCAAGAATTCTCCAAGTAAACAATGCAAGTAAAAAACTATAAAGATCTACATATGAAGAGAGTTTGAATACACTTGGTAAAATATAAGAGACTTGCCTTTTGTTACTTGTAAGATGGTAAAATATGGAGATGTGGAAGGCTACATTGATAGACATACTTTAGCAAACGTATAAACTTGACTACACACTTCGATGACACAGTAACAAAATAACAAAAATGAAGAAGTGAAAGGTCATCGCCAAAAATATGCAATGTGAATGCAAACTCAGACTCATCATCATGAGGTCCCTCATCCTCACGGGGTACTCCTAGCTCATATGCTGCTTGCAGCATACTTGGTAGAGGTCTTAGGTCATCCTTACTAAAGAATGGCATTTGGATGATAGGCCAGTGAGCCAAACATCTATCCCCATGGAAACTATTAATGAAATCCCCTACAATAGCCCAAAATGAACAAGTATATGGCAATAAAATCTCAGAGTGATGGGACTAAGGCATCATAACATTCCATCCTCCATTGTTATGCGTCTTTCTCTTGTATAATCCTCACTTGATGGGATCCACCAACTGAATAGAGAACACTCAAATCATCATGCCACTATATGGGATCACTTCTACAAGGCCTAAAAGGAATTGAAGAAGTCTGGTCCCATACCTTCTAAAGTAGGTTCTACAATACCAACAAAGATAGGATGTAGCTCTACAAGCATACAACGCTCACAATCACGACATAGTTCAAGGGGGTGGAATTCTAAACCAAAAAGGTCAACAAATGCACTCTCACAACAAACCTCACCCAAGGATGCATAATACTTAACTCCCCTTAAAAGTACCATTTTGTATTACCAGCATCCAAAATGGGTACACTATTGTTACATTAAGAGAAATCCATTTCTCAAGACCTAAAAAGGCAACATTCAAACATCCTAGAAAAAGTCCATTCTTCAAAGGTTAAACATTATGTTTGTAATTGTTAGTTTTTATGCTCCTTTCTCATCTCTTTTTTATTATTGTGTGGGTTAATTTGTGTGTAGATTTCCTATAAGTATAGAGGTACAACTTCACATTTTGTGGTGTCGTCATTTTTCAACAAGCTCCCTTTGCATATGAGCACGAAGAATTGTTGGGGAGTAAAGATTCTAGGCGACACAAATATAGAAGTTGATAGAAACGCCTCCCTTCTTGTCTCATGTCCTCTGGACTTCGCAAAGACTTGTGTACGCCTGTTGTAGCGATTCTTCCCACCTACTATCTATGTGGGATTCTTGCGTAGAAGTACACCTGGCCACGCTCATGATAGTTAGCAATCAAGGATTAAAGGTGGCAAGGTACTTTCATAAGCCAAATTGTACTATCAAGTTCTTGGAAAGGTGGAGACATTAATGCAAGATTTTGTTGATCATTAGTCCTTTCCTCAATGGGCTTCTAGAGATATTTATGTAGTAGAGCCTAGGTTGATGATGAGACACTTGTAGATGTTTCATTGGAGCTGAAGCTTTGGTCTGACTCCCCCCTTCCTAAGATGCATTCTATATTGTTGACAATCCTAAGAATCCAAATCTTTTGAGAGACTAAAAGAAGGTTCGACTTTGTTTTGGTTCTTTCTTTTGTCATTTTTTGCACTTTGAGTGGACAAGTTTGAGGGTCATCTCGTTGATGTTACTTTAGTTTGATGGAGTTATGGACGTTTGCTTCCTTTTTGGCACCCAAATCCACATGTTACAACAACAAGCACAAACACAGAAGAAAAGTTGACATTCAATGAGCATATGCATTGATAGGCAGGTGGAAAACAACTGGAGATCAAGTCCAACCGCCAACATGTGTCAACATTGTGCACATGCATCTCATAATTTGAGATGATGTGGAGAATACTAGAGTGAAGATTTCAAAAGAAAAGAAAACACCACATTTTGAAAGACATTAGAATAAAGATTTCAGTAGCAAAGTGAATATCTCTAACCACAATTTAAGCATCGAATAGGTCTGTAAATTGTGCAAGAATCAACACTCATATTATAACATGTAGAGTAAGCCACACATGCAAGCTTGCAAAAAGAGAGTCAACCCTATATGCAAGCTATTTCAGAAAACTAGCATTCACCTTTCAACGTTACAATTCAATTTCAAAGTTCAAAAAGGAAATGGCATCACAAGAATACCCTAACCATCATGTCATCATTGAGTTTATGTAAACTCTGGGCTAAAGACTTTCCTATATTTGACTCTACGATCGAAGGAACATGCAAGAGATTCCCATAGTAGTTAGTTTCAAGAGACCCGTGTATTAGACCAAGGGAGCCAATGGCCGCCACCGTTGTGACCTGGTCATAGGGGGTCAACAGAGGCCGGCCATAGAGGGGCACCGTGACTTGGCCACAGAGGGGTCAACAGAGGCCGGCCATAGAGGGGCACCGTGACTTGGCACAAAGCTGTTCCTCCGTGACCTAGCCAGAGGGGCCAACAGCCACAGAAGCTACCGTCAGGATAAGAGCCACCTCACTTAGGCTGGGCAAAGAAGACAAGCATCAAGTGAGCCCACAATGCAGACATAGGCTGGAGGGGCAAGATCCAATCCACAGGAGTTGTTATCGGGAGAAGACCAACCAAGAAAAGAAGCCTAGCATCCAGCGAGCACACAGTGCAGACAGAGACCGGTAATAGAGGAGCTAGAGTCGAGCCACAGGAACCACCATAAGGAGGAAGGAGCCGTCGGGAGAAGAGGCATACAACATAAGTGAAAGAAGCCCTAGACTTAGGGTTTGGAGTCGCCTTTTCACACATGCCCAACACCCGCGCATCAAGCAGGCAACCCGAGACGGGCTTGGAACCCGCCTTTTCACATATGCCTTTTTCACACCCTAACCCATCCACACCTCTTACTCCCTTGATTTGACCATTTACCCTTGCCCAGATTTTATACTCTCCCTTACCCTAAAATTTTATGGTTTGATCACATGTGGGTATTTTTGGTGACGGTTGTTTCTGTACCTATCGCACATTGAGATTGGTTCACACGCATTGTAGTATGGGTATAGATCGGTAATCATGGGGATTGTTCACACTTGTCCTATATTTGCATTCGACTTGAGCATGGTTTGAGCATGTTCACGTGCATTGTGTGATATCTAAGTACATCGTTTCACACATTTGAGAGATTTTGTGAGTTTATTTACTCACCTTAGGCTTTATTGGTGGTGGTTGTTCACACGTAACCGGTTATGTGTTGTTCCTATTACTTTTATCCTCCATTTTATTGCTATGGTACGAGTTCACCTCGTCATCGTCGTGACATCATCATCATTTCAAATTGTGATAGTAGGAGAGCCGCTCATGCACTATCATCATGGCTCTATGATTGGTATTGTGATTTGCCTTCTCGTGTCATGTATTGCATATCTTTTGCTACATTTGCACATGCCTTTGGCATTTCAAGGCTTAAACCTCTACATCTTCACTCATTGACTTCTTGCTATCATAAGTCAACATATTCATACTAGTAGTGGATGTTTGAGCTTCACAGTTTCATGCCTAGTCATTTACAGCATTTCTTTGATGAGGAGGAGATATGTGGGGTCCTTGCCGCCTCCGCGGTACCCATGCCGGCGGGCGGAAGCAGTGTCGGCCTCCCGCGTGAGGCAGGGATCCACACTCGGGGCCTTGCCCGCGGATGTCCGGGACGAGAGGCTAGCCCGGGCGGTCCCTCCGAGATCGGCGGGCCCGGAAGACTCCCCTCGCCCGGAAGGCACGGGCGATTCCGCCATGGGAAAATCGTCTATAGGGAAAATTACTCTAATGAGTCAAAGTCTTAACTAGGTAAACTGATCTGACTGAACCTGAAGTCACATAGTCAGATCAAGAAGAGACTTGCACTTGGTCCATGGAGTCACCGCTTTTTTCAGCCGCTGATCCCCTCCCACAGAACAAGGTCTTCTCAGGATTTAAACTAATTAACGTAACTAATCGTATCTAGTTGTTTCTTAGGAATCCTCCGATCCAACCTAACCCCATCCGGCCCATAGGTTAGCCAACCACACGACCATTGTATTGTTGGGATTCCTTTATAAAGATTTGGTTATGTTTTTGCCCGGGTATCGAGGAAAAGAGTTCCCAGGTCCCCTAGCCGACGACGACGATTCATGCAAAAATTAAGGTAGGCATACCACGTACACACCCAATATGAAATTACCATTTATAACAGATTCGATTGGCTTTAAAACAATCCTTCAATAGAATCGTAATATTTTTTATTATCATTTTTCAAAATTTCGAGTCCATTGTATTATAATAATATCCTCTGGACTCTCCATTGAAGACTAGCTGGCCAACCAACGAGATCCAGTATCAAAATTTGGTTCCCAAAAATCTTTCCTTTTTGTCCATCCGAAATCTTCCTCCTCTTGCATGGGTGTCCTAGCAACCGCGAACCCGTGCATCGCCTAGTCAGAACCCTCTAGGATCCTCCTTAGGTGTCATAGCACTTCACTAAGAGACCGCTTTGTCGGTCCTCGTCCATCGTACCAAAAGCGCACCATTTTAACCGTACCGAGGCTGGTCAAGACCTCGGCAGGCTTTGCTACGAGCGACGTCCCTTGACAACTCCCCACCAACTGTTTCAATGAACCTCCTCTTAGAAAAACATAAGCCAAATGCTTCCTCCAGCATTCTGGCATAAAACAGTCCTTTGAATAAAAAAACAAAGGTTCTAATGCAAGTAAAATTCCAATTTGAGATTGGTTCCAAAAACCCTTTTTTCATAATTCCCAGTTTCATAATGAGGATCCTTGATCTCTCATTAGGGTAATCTACCCATCATTCTGTCTGATTGTCCAACTAGATTCTTGGTGAGTTCGGTCAGGAAAACTAGTTTAGTTTCGGTAGTCTATTCTTTGTGATTAGAGCTGGAATTGGTCATGAAGTTTTTACTTGATTCAGATCGAGAGATGGACAAGAAGGTTTACTGTCTGTCCCTCTCGTAGTCTAACCAAATTCATGCGGTTTAGTTCTACAAGGATTCCCTTCAGATAAACATCTAGTTTTGGGTAAATATCCATTTAGTGATTTTACCAATTAAAATATCCAAAGATATTCCTTCTATCACATAATTTATCAACCTTAATTCATTAGGTAGAATTATGGTGGAAATTCATCTTTTGACCTTAAAATTTAATTCAAATCTATCTTTTCTTAATTATCATAAAAATTTTTCTTTTTAACTAAATATCATACCTATTTTTTTTTGAATAAGCTTGAAATCCCTCTTTTTCTCATTTTAATGAGTACAATCCAATTATCATGGGAATTTCTCTTTTACCATAAATTAAATCTATTTAAAATTCTTCTTAAAAATTACATAAAATATCCATTAATTCCATTAAGCTAAGAATTTCACTTTTCTCATTTAAATATTTGAATTCCAATATGGTGGGAATTCCTCTTTCATCATTTAAACTTATCTAAGCAATGTTGCCATATATATATATATAGGCAGTGATGTGTGTGAACACACTTAGGACCGCTGGGGCACTTTTTTCCTCTTTAGGAGGTTTTTTCCCCCGGTTTGTATATACGCCCATCCTTCTAGGGCTAACTGATCTTTTGTACACTGACACAATCTAATACATTATGTGTTGTGTGCATTCTTGCTTCTTCTTCTCCAAGCTTTGTGTGCTTTCCTGCAACCCTAATTCCAACAATTGGTATCAGAGCAGGCATCGGCTCTCCCAGGGCTACACCGCCAGCACCCTCCGACTCATGTTCTCCGATTGAGGTGAGCTTTCACGAGCGCTTGCAGGTCCCTACACTCTGTAAATAGATCCATAGGGCTTTGCGTTCTCAGAAATCGCATCTGAGGTCGTTTCAGGCTCCGTTTTTGCATTTCAAGTTCTGCACAGGTGTTTTCGTCATTTTGTGCAGAAATTTCGACAGTGCAGTTTTCTGCAAAACAAGCATACGTATTCTATTGTGGACCGTGCTACATAGCACGAGTTGTTCTCTGTTCAGTCTTTGCTTCATTACAGGTAGCTTTTGCATCAGTTTCAGTCAGTGGCCATGGCTGATAACAACAATGATGTATTTCGCATGTTGTCTGCTGAAGACAAACTGGATGGAGACAGCAACTACCCACTTTGGGCATACATGATGCAGCATGTTTTGGTTGCAAAAGGAGTGTGGAACATTGTGCAGGGTATGGATGTACGTCCAGGTTCTATGGATGTAGGATCTGTTGAGGATGTTGCAGGTTCTAGCAGCTCTACTGTTGCTGCTGTTTTACCCACTGTTGAACAAGCTCGTTGGGATGGTAAAGATGCGCAGGCTCATGCCTTGATTGCACTTTCTGTCAAACATAACATCACCCCACATATTCGTTCAGCTAAAACAGCAAAACAGGCTTGGGATATTCTAGCTAGTTTGTATGCAGGTCGTAACGAGGCAAAAATTGCTTACCTGCGTAAAGAGCTAGAATTGAAGATTATGCAAGAAGATGATGACATGAATGTTTTTCTTGCTGAGATTAAAGATCTCAAAGAACAGTTGATTTCTGCAGGTGAGATTATTCCTGATCATTCTCTTGTGCAGAGTGTTCTTGATGCTTTACCTGAGACATATCAGACTTTTACTTCCACGTGGAGACTTCTTAATGAGGACAGACCTGATGCTGTCAAGTATGATACGTTAGTCAACAAGCTCTTGCAAGAAGCGCAGTCCAGGCAAAACAGGGCCAGGCAGCGTGCAGTTGATCAAGCATTTATTGCTGCCCAGCAGCAGAGAAGAAGTGGTAAGGCAGCCCCTTCCACTGTTTCTTCTCCTTCCACAGGTAGCAACAACAAGTTTGAGAGAAGGCTCTTGATAAAGGCAAGAAAAAGACCAGGTGCAACTATTGTAAGGCAAATGATCATGTCATTAAGAATTGCCCTAAGCTAAAGGCTAAAGAGGCAAAGAAGAAAGAGTCAAATGCAGCCACAATAGCGGATGCTTCTACAAATGCAGATTCTGCAAATGTTGTGCAGGATACAGAATGGGCGTTTAGCGTGTATTGCCAGTATGACCCATCTGTACATGATGCATGTTTGGCAGTTTTTGTTGACTCTAATGTATGGTATTTTGACAGTGGTGCTACAAAGCACATTACCGCGCATCGTGATATGTTCACTTGTCTTGAGGCTGTCTCTAATGGAAATACTGTCACATGTGCCAATAATGCTTCTTACCCAGTGAAGGGCATTGGTAAAATTATGCTTACTGCTACAAATGGCAGCGCTTTCACACTTTCAGATGCTTTGTATGTGCGAGGGATAAAGAAGAATCTATTGTTTGTCTCTGTGCTTGCTAGACTTGGATTTGTAGTCAAATTTGTGGATGACAGATGTACTATTCATGATTTGACTTCTGGTGATACGATTATTGCATCTGGCACCTTGTTTCGTGGGCTGTATAGGCTCAATTCTTATGACAAGTGTGTGGAAGATTCAGCAAATGCAGTTTCTGATGATGAAAAGGCAGTTTCAGATGCAAAACTATGGCATGCTCGTTTTGGTCATCTGAACTTTGCTAGTTTGCTGCGTTTGTAGAAATCTGATATGGTTGCTTCATTGCCCCCTCTTGAGGCACCATTGAAACATGTTTGCGAAGGCTGTATTTTGGGCAAAATGCAGCGTTCTGCGTTTCCAAAGGATGGTTCTTGCGGGCCACTCGCAAATTGCAACTTGTACATAGTGATGTATGTGGGCCTATGCAAACTCCGTCATTTAGTAAACACTTGTACTTCGTGACTTTCATTGATGATTACTCAAGGCATGCATGGGTATATCCACTGAAGGCAAAGTCCGAAGTGTTTTTGTGCTTCAAACAGTTTTTTCTTATGGTTGAAAATGTATCCAATTGTACTGTGGGCACCCTCCGTTCTGATCGAGGGGGGGAGTACATGTCTAAAGAGTTTGATGCATTTCTGGCTAGTCGTGGGATAAAACACCAATGTACAGTGCCGTATACCCCTCAGCAAAATGGTGTTACTGAGAGGAAAAACATGTCACTTATGGAGATGGCACGATGTATGGTCAAGAGCCAAGCTTTGCCACATGCGTTTTGGCTTGAGGCTGTCATGTGTGCTGCATATGTACTCAACAGGTGTCCCACTAAGGCCTTGCAGTCTATTACTCCATACGAAGCTTGGCATGGCAGGAAGCCTTCTATTGGTCACTTGCGTGTCTTTGGCTGCTTGGCCTATCCTTTAGTGCCTGTGCAACAACGTAAAAAATTGGATGATAAGGCTGTCAAATGCATTTTTGTTGGCTACAGTGCTGAGAGCAAGGGTTACAGATTGTATCATCCGCAGTCTAAGCATATCTTGATTAGTCGAGATGTTGTTTTTGTGGAAGATGCTGTGCAGCCTTTGTTATCATGTACCAAAGAGACACGTGTGAGCTCACGGGATGTATTTGATACATTGTTGCCTCTGTTTACAGGTGGGAATTCAAATGTAAGTCCTAATGAGGCAAATATTCAGCCTATGCAGATTTCAAACGACATCATAGATCAGCCTATGCAGATTTCAAACGACATCATAGATCAGCCTATTTCTGATGCAGATTTACAGGATGTAATTTCTGAGGATAGGGCTGAAAATGAGCAGGCTAGAGGTATGCCTAAATGGCTGGTGCAAACCTTGCGTGATAGTAAAATTGATGCACCTATATCTAGTCGTACTCGTTCAGGTTTTCAGCATGCCTCTTATGCATCAGATTATTATGCTTTGGCTGTGTCTAGTATGTGTGAAGAGGAAGAACCTCTTTCATTTGATGAGGCACAAAAATCAAAAAATTGGTTGGCTGTAATTTTGTACCATTATCTTCACCGTCAAAAATTAACAGAGTTTGCTATGGTGATTAAAAATTTTTAAAAAATGACCTGCCAAGTTTTAATGTCATCTTTTGCAGTGATTTCTTGTCGCTCTAGCATACGAAAGGATTTTGAATGGCTAGTCATATTACTATTTACAGATGTGTGCCCGAAAAAAAGCTTGTTGTTAATGAATGAGGCAAGATATTGTTATCTTAAGCCTATTGATATTCTTCAACACTTTAAGTTGGTGGGATGCTCTTTCACACTTTGGCCATTGTCTCTAGGTAGTGAGAAGGTGAAGATAGAAATAACTACACTAGCAAATGGGGAAGATGGTTTCGTTCTTGATGTAGATGCCCATTCCTTTTATAAAGTGTTTATTGAACAGGGCACATGAACAACTTCAATTGTTCTTGAAGATGATTGTGGTTCTACAAGACATGCACAAAATACTACTGTTTAGAGTGTGTTGGATTTGATAGGGAACTTGCCGTTGAATAGTAGCTTGCATGTTGCCCTGTGTAGTGCAAAAGAAGTATTGCAAGTGGAGGAGTTGCCCATTGCATTTTATGGATATATTGCATTTGAGCTTCCTCCTTGTGGAGCATGTTCTACAATGATTGGTATGGATCAAAAAAAGCACGATGGGCATGTTTGGAAAGAATACATTACTTGCACATTAGATTGTTTTGCTAGTGCCATCAGGCTTAGGAGGCGTGGTGGCCATTTGCGATGCTTGAATCTAGATTTCCCATACTTGGCAAGAATGATGAGCGCTAACTTGACACAATGGAAAGGAAGACTTAAAAGAACACTTAAAAGAACATGCTCAATAGGAATTATTGGTCTTGAATATGGAAGTCTCTCTTTGCAAACATTATTGTCAAATGCAACAGTGTATAGGGACAGGTATATACTACTGCATACGTAGTGACCACTCCTCAACTACAAGATGTGCTATTCATTTAGGTTTTCATGAACACCCTTATGAAGAGGGTTCATCCAGGCAACAAAAAAAAAGTGTGGAGGAGAAGATTGCAATGCATGCACAATTCAATCCTTTCACTACTCCAAAACAATAATTTAGGGATAATTGTGGCCCAGGACATTGTTATGGAAATGTTGGTGGGTGATGGGGTTACAAATATGGCAGAGTTTGGAGATAGAGACCTTAAAGAGTTTCTCAATGTAGTAACTTCACTTTCTAATAAAAGGAGGATTCATAAGTGTGTAGAGGATGCAAAGAGACCTTAAAGAACTTCTCAATATAGTCACTCCACTTTTTGATAAAGGGAGGATTCATAAGTGTGTAGAGGATGCAAAGAGAGCAAGTTCGATTAGGATGCAGTTTTGGATCTAAAAAATAGATGTAGATATCCATCTATTCATTGCATTCTATTTCCTAATCAACTAGAGATCACACACCAACTGCATGTATTTAAAATGTCCACTATTGGACTAGGTGTAGTGGCTTGGACCTTGTGAATAGAATGTGTCCTGGTCCCAATCTACAAGAGAGTGGATTCACTATAACCATGTGCATCGAGTCCAAGGCTAGTCTACAATGGGCGCCCTTGTGTATGACTCTTTCATCTATGAGTTGTTGACAATAGCCACATGTGAGCTCAAGGTGGAGGATAGATACGCCCAGATCAAATTTTGGAAAATTCTAAATGTTTTGGTTAAGAAGTGTGGCTTTGGAACTCTAGAGTATCGAGGGTTCATGGCCTACAAGGCTACTGCTGCTAGTTGGTTAGCTGTGCAGTCCATGCATAATGGTGGTGCTAAAAAGATCATGCAAGAAGGCAAGGAGAGATCTTGTGTTTTCCACCACTGGGAGAGCATGCTCAATCACACAAAGAAATGTATATGTGCATCCTCTCAGGAGGACCACAATATTTTATGCAGAAAATGGAAAGAAGCCCCCACAGAGGTGGCCGGCCGAACAGTGCAAGCAAGAATTACAAAAATTATGGAGAAATAATCACGCCATGAAGGGAGAGAGGAAGATCACCACACCACTACAAGGTCAGTCAGTGTATGTCCTAGATATAGAGACAGCAGGGTAGTTTGATGGAGGGAAAAGTTGAGTAAAGAGTTCAATAAAAATTTTGAAAAGGGAAAAAATCTCTCGACTGAAGTGGTTCGGGAAGAAATTGTCTTGTGCGATAAATCACACATATTTTATGTTAGCAGCATGGAAGGGTCACAAACCAAGGGTGTGAACTATTCAGTCATGATTTTGGAGCTCCCTTGATGCACTTGTTAGGGCTTTCAAAAGTGGAAGAGAAAACACCTTACTTATGTACCTTGTAAACATATGTACATATGTACCTTGTAAACACCTTACTTATGTACCTTGTAAACACCTTACTTATGTACCTTGTAAACACATGTACTTTGTGTTCCTGCAAGTGCTCAATTTAGATACATAGACTAATTCCTTCATGCATCAAGCTGCTCTGTCTAAGGTGGAACTATTTTAGGCCCTATTAGGATGCAGGTCTCACACTTTGCCTTGACATTATGTCTTGATGCTAAATGGGACATCATAATCCCCTATGGAAAAGGATAATTAGGACAAATGAGTCCAACTTTGTGGTGTTCGATATAGAAGTAAGTTTTGGGTTTGGGCTATTTGTTCATTATTTGGTCATTTGAAACTATCATAGACTACTTATGCGAAGAGTGTATTGAGGTCAAATGTAGCTTGTTTTGAGGTGTTCCATATAGCAGTGAATATTTACTTTTTGCAATGGATCTCTAGCCAATATGGACCTGTGAAAAATTACTTTTGTAATAGGACTCGGGAGGAATATGAAGGCAAATGAGAGTTCTATTGTAGTGTTGGATTCTGCTTTTTTGATAGTGTAGTGTTCCATTTTTAACATGCAATTAAGATATATTTCTGGTTTGCATAGGTTAAGGGTGACAATGAAGCCAAAAAGATGATATTTTTGGATGCTTATGATCATGATGATGACTTTAGAGATTGTGAGGATGACAGCTTCCATTTGGCGGATATCATGGATGTCAATTCCATGTTTTAGTTGCAAGAATGGGCTTATGAGCTATCCCTCAAACTTGAGTTTTCCTTTTAAACCACGAGCTATTGTCACATTTGATTGAAGGTCTGTGATGTATACTTCATTTATCCATTTGACCAAAGAGGATTCATACCTAGCCTCGTCATTGACATTGGTTTCTTGCACTTTACTTTTGACCTTGGGGGATGTTAACCAATTTGGTTAACATTATTTTTCAAGCGTGGCCACGCTTCTTTTAACTTATCTTTTTGTAACCACACAAAGCGCTGAATGATAAAAGGGATATGGGATGACCGAGCTTACAGCTTGTGGAATGCCGATCATAGAAAAGAAATTTACATAGAGCTAGGAAGCTAATTTTGGGCCCCCAAATTGTAAATGGGCGGTCGGCCATTGTAAGATGAGAGCTCTTGTATATAGGACATTTTATGGTTTATGAAAAGGGACAATCCCATTAGTCTCAATTGAGTTTTGCTCTCTCTCTCTCTCTCTCTCTCTCTCTCTCTCGTTTGTGGATACTTGCTTATGTTGTAGATGTTTGCATGCTTGATTGTTGTTGTGTGTGCATGTTAGGGATGGTGATGATCTAGCTTCTCTTCTACTTTGCTCTCTCTTATCTCTCTACTTGTAGATGCTTGCATGCTTGATTGTTGTTATGTGTGCATGTTAGGGATGGTGATGATCCAGCAGCTTCTCTTCTCCTCTCCCCTCTCTTGTCTCTCTACCAAGATCCCTTTTGCATGCATGTTGGCATGGAGTGAAGGCTCAGCTTTCCATAGCTCCCTCCATCTTTGCTCTTCACCTAGCTTGTGAATCTCCACTTAGGTGACAAAAGTGGTGATGGAGTGAGCCCCTAGGAACCTCACAAAGGGGAGTTAACCCTCATTAGGATTGGCTAAGTGCACATCTCCAACTCGGCCCTTGCATGGTTGTTTCTCTTCTTCTTTCCCTCTCTTGTGTGAAAGGTTGTATGTTTAGCTTAACATCTATGGCGCCGCTACCAAGGATAGCACACAGCTTAGGGTCCTCCACATATTTCATGTGCTAGAGTCTTCATTTTGCCTGGTTAGAGTGCAAATCCACCAGTTGGTTGCATGTTGTTTGAGCTTGTTGTTTGTTTGATTGATTGTGTTCAATGGAGCTATGGAGGTCAACCCCGGAGCATTGGAGCATTGAAGTCTTCACCACAAAGGCAGGAGACACGAGTAGGTGTTTAATTTTTGCTCTTAACATTCATACAATTTTTTTATTTTTATTCATTTTTTGTTAAGTTTTCACGATAGTTTAATCATCAAATTAATCTTAATTTATTAGGTTTCTTTACGCATTCTAGATATTAATTACACGGTTGTTCCTTTCCTGAAGCGTACGCTCGTGTCAACCTTACCAGGCCTGTGTCATTTTCTTTTGCCCTGGCTACAACAAGAGTACATCCATGCCATTTGTGCCACCGCTGTACCATCTCTCCTTTCTAAAAGCGTATGACCATGGTAACCTTGCCACGCCCATACCACTTGCTTGCCATACCCGTGTCATAGTTGCCACGCATGTACCTTCTTCATTCAAAAGCACATGCTCGTTCCTTCCTGAAGCCAGGTCCGTGTCTTCCAAGAAGCATATGCTTGTGTCATATCCTTTCTGAGAAGTGTATGCCGTGTCTTCAACAAAGCGTACGCCCATACCATCCTAAAGCGTACGGATATACCATTCCCAAAAAAAAAGATTGTTCACAGGGGGTCCTGCATAGTAATTCCACACATTCATGCACCTACGTTTGGGAAAATTGGTGTGAAACAACCCTCTCTTTGATGATATAAACTCTCTTGAAGCTTCCTCGCTCATAAGGTTAGATCCATTGGTCAATACCACTTGGATCCAAATGGTGCTAGTCTTTGACAGCACCAGTGAGAGTGAAGATCATCCCAGCATAGGACAAGAAACTCCTGACCTCAAAACAGGAGAACTTGAAGCTCAATGTATGGACAGACCACCTGTCTAGGAGCAAGACCCTACCTCTCCCACACATTCACAGAGAAGTCCTACTTCGAGGCTCTACAACTTTATCCTAGGTAATGCATGATCGGAAGAGCCACATCCCAAGGTGAGAGGTATGAAACACCGACAAGAAAGAGAGCCCACGCCACCTCTCGATCTTATAGAGCAAAAATAGGGCAAAGCGATAACCATGAGACCCAGACTCATCCGCTGCCAATCTGGAGAGTCGTGCCCGTCAGAGGTAATCGATTCATTTCGAGCCTAGAGGCCCACACAAAACCTAGGGCTAAATCTAGCTTCCCAAGGATCTGAAATGTCGTACCAGAGAGAAAGGGCCTACCCAGCCCCATCACATCAACCTAGGCCACTTGTATATCAACAATACCTACCTCGGGGGTCATACCCAGGGTACCATATGGGGCACAAAACCCAAACCACCCATGAGACAAGGGCCTCCAATGGTATATTATCCGCCTGGCCTAGCTTATCCACCCATCATTCCCCAACCAGCACCCACTCCAACCATGGTAGGGCTAATGCCGAAAATGTTGAGAATAGCCATGGTAATAGGGAGGGGGTGTCTGTTGGCATCACGCCCCCAATACCAACTCAAGACCTAGATTAGAGCAGTACAAACATCTCAAAATTAATCACTAAGTTTGATGGGACCAGAGACCCCATCCCACACTTAGAGATATTCAACCAGATCTATGAAGCCTTTGGCCATGGGGACGATCAAGTTAAGGTGAGTGCCTTTGGTCTCACCCTGGACAATAAAGCTAGCCAATGGTTTAGGTCCTTGAAAACTAAGGACAAGGCCACCTTCGAAGCCTTGAAAAGAGGCCTTCAAGGTTGGATATTCTTGTCAAGGAACCAAATGGAGTCCTATTAAGCAGCTACACAATGGTAAACCAAGGACAAGGCCACCTTCAAAGCCTTGAAAAGAGGCCTTCAAGGTTGGATATTCTCATCAAGGAACTAAATGGAGTCCTATTAAGCAGCTACACAATGGTGAAACCATCCGAGATTACATCAATAGAGTTAGATATCTCCACTCCCATTGCAATGCCAAAGCAAGTTCTCTGATGAAAGGTTAATAGGGAGATTTATGAAAGGTCTAGATGACATACCCCTACACAATTCCTTGTATGCCTTGGTGGCCCATGCCTCCTTTGAGCAATGCTGCAAGAGTGCTATGGACTTCAAAGACAACTTTAAGGAAACACGTTCTCGAGAACTCCATGAGGGTACATTAGAAGCCTCATTCAAGAGACCACCAGCACAAGATCTGATCGAAAGAGAAAGGAGTCCACCTCTGGATAATAGGTTGAGTAGTTAGTCATTGCATTAATGCAGCAAATGACCTAGCCAAGGTAGGGATCAGGTTGGCCAACCCCATCTCTATCCAAAGAGGGAGCTAGTATGGGGCCCGATTTGTCAAGCTAACCATACCAACACGGAGTGTCCACATTTGTGACCTTGTTCCACCCTCTATTTCACATATTGCCAAAGATTGGGAAATCATGAAATCACAAACTACTATCAGCAAAGGGTTGCTCAAGCCCATACTCTACCTCAAGCCTTGCCTGCAAACCCAAGGCAACCGTTGGCTTTGCCAGCACCTGCACTTCACAATGTACCTCAACAAGGCCAAGAAATGTCCCAAAGAGGAATTCTTAGGGTACTCAAAATGCCCTTACCACCCCCAGTTCTCCCACCTCAACCCCCATTGCCATGAGTCACACATGTTCATCAACTAACCTTGACGAATTTTTTTGAAGAAGAGGACAAGGGGAAAGTTCTTTAAGGTCCCTCCTACGAACCTCTAGAACCAACCAGTCCACCCTCCCAAATTCTAAGCTACTATGTGATGGAGAGTAACCAAATGTTCCCAGTGTACTTAGTCACCCAAATCCCACGGGGCTAGGACATGAATACAATGGCTAAACAACCACCCATGCAATGCTACCATTGTGCAGGACCCCATCGAGTGGCTGAGTGTCCAATCAAGAAAGGGATGCCAAGTATCTTTGTAGGCGTTTCTGCATTAACCCCTTTATACATTGGGTGTGGGATATACCATATGTATAAGGATTGTCTGTTGAGACCAGGGACAACAAGGAAAGCTCATGAAGCTAATCCCAGCACCAACATTAACCTTCTGAGTGCAAGAGATGGCTTCATCCATACAATCCCTCTCAACGTTGTAACCAAATTACAGAATAGACAGAAGGCCGTAACTCATGCTGTAGAGTAGAGGCATCGACCTCGCGAGACCAAGGACACACAAAGGTCTTATCTTCAAAGAATTTCCCTGAATAAGCACGAGAAACTAGACGCTCAAGAAAGAAAACCACAAAAATTGGCAAAGGGGATAGCCAAGTAGTTATTAAGAGTGGTTTGAAAGATGGCATGACCACACATGCATCAACCTCCTTGAACATCTACTACATTCAGCCACCCAAGCTAGGGAATCGATTAACACTAACCAGCTCCCTAAAAGGCTTGCCGAATACCCTAACCCCATAGAGGAGAAGGGAAGACTTGGCAGCCCACGAATTGGTCAAGGGGACTGCGAAGCTCAGATAGAAGATGAACCTCCAACTGCTTACCTTGAGCCATTCCCTTCGGTATCCAACATGATACCCACTGAAGAGGCTCAGGTATATAATCAAGAGCTTCTAAACCAGTCACCCCCTCATAGGCCAACTTACAATCATTGCATTTGAGCACATAATCATCAGACACTTGTAGGTCCTCCTCGATTGACAAGTTCTTAGACGTAGGGAGACGTTTGACCTAATATTGAGTATTGTCAAGAGCTCATGTTCAAACCATACCTCTTATAAGATCAATGGATTTTCAATGTCATCCTCCAAGTCCTGATTAATTTCTACAAGATTTCCAGTGACATAATGTCATCTCATATGATGAAAGGTTAAAATAAAATTATGAGAGCCAAACATAAATTTACAGACCAATAGACTTTCTTTGGATTTTGCAAGTAACCCAATTTAAGTCTTTCACTTCCCAGTTTTGATCTAAGAAATCCAAACATTTCTCTGATTCACACAAATAAACACTCACAATGTTTTTCTGACCTCCTCATCATAAAAGAAGTCAACAAAAACATGCAATGGCATAAAGACAACAATTTTCCCTGGAGATTTGTCACTTGGTATATCTTTAATCTAAAGCACTCACTTGTTTCTGTAGTGGTTATTGGGCATTCTGGACTTTCAAATGAAGGCATTGGTAATACTTTCAAAGATCCATAACTCATAACACTATGATGTGCCGTGTAAAATTTGTCATAAAAGAAAACTCCCCTCTTTAACCAAAGACATGCTTGAGCTTTCTTTGTATAGTTGCTCACCAATAGAAGCATGAAATGCATCGAAGATTCCCACTATACTACTATTGTAGGTTTCCAATCTACCGTGTTTGAAGGATACTTATCTATATACAGAGAAATACAAGATAAGTGTAAGTAAAAAAATGAAACACGTTACATAAACATAATGTAAAACCCTTCCAAAAAAACATTCACTTACAGTTTGGTCTATGGAGTGGCATGCCATTAGGCAAACATAGTTATGAGTGCATGTAGGCATGATGTATAAGGACTTTATTAATTCTCCTACCTATGTCAAATCTTTAACTTTGCCTTTTTAACTATCGATGAACTCATTCGTTGCATTTTTTCTCGTTTGCAACATAACCTAACTATTAATAGAGATGGGGATAGGAATCCACCTTTGATTATCCATATCAAAGTTATAGTGTAATAGCTCCAACAGAGGAGTAGGGATGCCTAGGACATCTGGTTGCCACCATTGAAGCAAATACGAGCACAAATGTAGACAAAAGAAGAGATGACCTTCAAAACGCAAGAAGATGGAAGAAGATATAACTTCAAAAACGTGCAAAAACTCTTAGAGGGAAATCCATTAATTAAATAATTTGGGAAAATCAAAGAATTTTTTGAGGAAAAAACTACCTTTATTAAATAAGTTGACAACACTCTAGTTTTCATGTGCATTAATGAACTGACAATATAAAGTGTGGTTTAAGTATTTTGCAAATGCAATTTATTTTTCTATATTAATAATATATTCATATAAAGAATATATTAAAAACATCTAATTATCAAAAGTTTTGTTATGGAGGCTCTCTTCTTATCGGTCCAGACCCTTTCTCTCTCTAGAGGAAAAAGGCCCAAAATTGAGTCTAATTCTCCCCTAATGAATCGGAGAACAGAGTATGCCGACCCTTATTTCATAATTACATCATTCTAATAAAGCAAATACACCATTCATGGTGGAGGACCTACAGAGGGTATTTGGGACCCAATATTGTGTCCTCTTCTCTCTCTCTCTCTCTCTCTCTCTCTCTCTCTCTCTCTCTCTCTCTCTCTCTCTAGTTTCTACACATCTTCTTCTATGTTGTGTGTTATCTTTGTCACAAACGATTGCTGAATTCTGAGCATTAAAGTTACCGATTCTTCCGCATATTACATCATAGAAGCATGTAGAAAAAGGGGTATGAAGGTCAACCCCTTGGGGCTGACCAAGGCCACCTGTGTACAAGCATTTATCAACCTTTTTGTACCATATTTAAATATAGAAAACCCCTTGGGGCTGACCAAGGCCACCTGTGTACAAGCATTTATCAACCTTTTTGTACCATATTATAAATATAGAAAACCCCTTACACCAATCTCTCTTCTTCTCTGTCCTCTGTCTTAATCATGTGTTAAATCAACATCAATGTTCTTAATTAGGTTTAGGACTATGGATCAGTATAACAAGGCTTCCGCACATGCAACATTGGTATCATAGCATTTAGGCTCAGCAACTAAGCATAGTCCTAAGGAAGGTTTCACATGCACTCTACACTATAGTGCATGGTGACAAGATGGCTCATCATCAATGCATCATTGTACAGTAGGTAGGATCCTTTAGGATATGATTTTGTCATATGTCATGGTCCCATTGTAAGCCCCATTCTGGGATATGGCACGAGCTATGTAGGTCTTTCCTCAACCTTAGAGTGTTAGTCAGTCAAGTCCCTTAGCCTTGGGGTTTGCATTAGTTCATGGTCTGCATTTGCATAGCATTCATCTCATGTGCATGTGAACCATTGCATAAGCCTTATACCATTTATCCATTATTACCATCTAGTTGGTAACATTTAATATCCAGTCGGCTAGCCTATCAGCATTAAATTCAGCATTATTAGCTTAATATTTAGCATATACAAGTCATGTAACTTATTATCATCAGTCGGCCTCCTCTGTATACCCAACCGACCAGCACCATACATCCATATAAATAGCAACTCTGTACCCAGCCCACCAGCACCATACATCCATATGAATATCATTACTATTTAATGATGAGGGAAAGCAAGACATTGCTTTCCCTCATCATTCATCATCGATCAAGTATACAACATACAACCACCCATAAAAATCCATCATCATCAGCAGTGGTGGGAAGAAGCAGTTCAGTCCATCATCTCTTCTCAGTCCATAGCAGAATTCAACATTCATATCTCATCGTTTTCTCCATCCTCTTGGGTGAAGGAAAACACATCATATTCAATCCTCATCCTGTATATTTACAGCCCTAGAAAAATCCCAATTAAGCCCCTTTCTCAGACACAATTTGCAGCCTTCCTACAGCCCCTTGGAAGAGTGCATTGGCTTCGAGATTGGTCATCATTGGTGCTTCCAAAGCAGTGTACAATTAGCCCGACTCTTGGTCTTCCAAAGGTCTTGCGTTTGGCTTATCTGTAGCCCCAAAGTCGGCCATTCTCTTGAAAGTAATAAAGCAAATACTCCTAGAAATAGGAGGGGGGGCTTCAGTGTGTAATTTGGGACCCAATAAGGTGTACATATCTCTATCTCTCTCTCTCTCTCTCTCATCTCTTAAAGTGTGAAGTGATAAAGTGGATTGCTAAAGACTCGTGAAACTCAAGATACAAAAGGTGGTATGAGACTTTGTGTGACAGGATTCTACATCATACATAATTCCATTGCATCTTACATAAGGTGCATAGTTCTAGCTAGAAAGGATGCAGCAGGGTGTAGCAGATGGAGTGGTGTGCCACCAGGCAAAGCTAGAGGAAGCATTCCCTAAGGGTAGGTATGCATACCTAGTACCTTATTAAGCTCTCAAATCATTTCCAAAGGCCTAGCAACATGCATGAGCACTTCCAGCAGGTGACCCACCGATGTGTTAAGGTTAAGTGTCACATGCACATCCGTTCCATGGCTAATATTTGGCATGAACATTCTTAATCCATGAATTAGGTAACAGTTTAGCATCATCAGTAGCATCAAAAACATCAGCATCAACATTAGTATTAGCATTAGCATCATCATCATTCTCAGCACCATCATCATCATGGAGGGTCTAGGATCCCAGTCATCAGCAAACCATCATAAGCAACCAACCTACATCCGGCAAGGGGGGTCCCAGGCAGCAAGCGACTAAGACTAGGTAGTGTCCAATTAATGGGATAGCATGTACCATGAAGCGCAACATTTAAAGGGATTTAATGGGAATATTTCATGTCCAGCAAGAGGCCAACGCTGTCTGTTGTACCTCTCATTATATATATAAGAATAAATCACAATTCATCATTCCATCAAGTGTTAATCATCATTCCATCAAGTGTTAATCATCATTAGCATCAGTCTAAGTCATGTAGAAAGTGGCCAGGGTTAACCCAATGGGGTTAACCGCAGGCCTAAGTTATGTACAAGCATTAAAGCAACCTTTTTCTAGTAGCATATGAAATCAAAGAAAACCCTGACACCCAATCTCTCTCTTCTTCTCTCTCCTCTATCTTAATAATGTTTATTTAGCATCAATGTTATTAATCAAGCTTAGGACTATGGATCAATACAACAAGGCTTCCGCACGTGCAACATTAAGGTAAAGCATGCATGAGATAGTAGTTGAACAGATGCTCAGTTCTTCAACAAGACTTGGAAGTGGAGATCAAGAGAAGGTGTTCAGACAAAAATATCAGTTAAAGTCAAAGTCAGTAAAGTAGAAGGTCAAAGTCAGTAAAGTTAAGAGTCAAGACAAGGAGGAAGGATGAGAGAGTGTCCATCCTATCATCAAGTTTAGTAGAAGGGAATGTCATGTGCACGTCCATGCCATGGCTTGACCTTTGTTCTTGCAATCCTTGGTCAAATGACCCTGCATTCCACAAAAGTAGCAAGGACATTGTCTTATCTTATGCACGGTAACAAGTGCATTATCATGCCTACTAGGAGGGAACCTTACCTTCTCCATAGAAACAAGAACAAATGCCTCCTCCAAGAGGGAACCCATGTCCACGGCAACAACAAACCTCTGCAAAGCAAGCCTTTGTGCCACAAATGATCTCAGCACTCCACCACCAATCTCCAAAACTTCTTGAGGAGTAGTAACCACAAGGAGCAATCAGCCCCATTAAAAATCTGAGATAGAGAGCGATTGGCTTCACCATAAGAGTGATGCACACCTAGATTTTGTGTGCATGTTACCCAAAGCCCTGTATGGCTTGAAGCAGGCACCCAATGGCAATACTAGCCAACAGATGGGTGTAGTACAAGTGCCTATGAATTAGTGTTGGATAACACGTGAGTGAAAACCAGTTAAGTGGGGCCAGCTGGCCTCACTGGAAACTGAGAACAACAGGAGGAATCTCAGTAATTAATCAACCCTAATTTGGAGATTAATCAAACCTAATTTTATTAATTAGAGATTAATCAACCCTAATTCCAACCATTGGTGGGCACAATTGATTGTTGAATTTTGCCATTAGGGACTTGCCCACAGCTCCCTATCACTTAATATTGTAAAATCCCCTTGTTTATTTATTATTATGCTTAATCCACCATGTTAATCCTCTTTTGGGATCCACCTTATATCCTTCAGTCACACCTCTCTCTCTCTCTCTCTCTCTCTCTCTCTCTCACTCTCTCTCTCACACACACATGCATGCACACATCCCTCTCTCACTCTTACACACACACTTCAGGCACACAAATCCCTCTCTCTCTCTCTCTCTCTCTCTCTCTCTCACACACACACACACACACACACATACACACACGCTTTGCACCTCTCTCTCTCTCTCTCTCTCTCTCTCTCTCTCTCTCTTACATGCACACACACACATCCGTGTCTCACATCACACATCCATCTCTCTCTCTTAGATCGAAGTCTTGCAAACTTAGGATGATGTATTGCTGACTCCACGATGTCTTTTGTCAGAACTTTGCCAAATATATCAGAACCTTGCTCTTTTGGACCCACAACATTTGTGACCATCCTGAAGCAACAACGATAGCTATTTCAGTCCATCATTCATCTAACTATACCACCTCCACACCCAATCCCCCATCTCCAAAAAAGGAACTAAAGATGAAAATGAAAAGTGAGTGCTCAAAGAAATTTAAGCTCAAAGAAATTATAGATCCCAATACCTGCAAGCTTTTACACGACGCTTCCATTGGCCACCTCCAACATTGAGTTCTTCCAATGGTTTGATCTGTCTCTTGCGTAATCGAGCACCCAATGGCGTGTCTTTCAAATATTGTAATTTTTTGTTGAACTTTTCAAGTTGTTTTCGAAGGTGTGCATTCTCACTCTCCATTGTGAAATTATTGATTTCTCGAACTGCCAAAATTTCATTCTTCTCTTTAATAGTGTCCTGCATCTTACGAATAGGCTGCTGCTGCAAATGATCAAACTCTTTTTGTAACCCAGCACAAACTTTTGCTTTGTCCTCATTTGAAGTTTGCAAAGCTGTTGTGATCGATGCCAAGTAAAAATTTGCACCTTCAAGCATTTTTATTTTGGCATCTCTATCACTCAAATGTCTTTCAAAGATACTTTGACATTGGCTAAACAATCTTTTGCAATATCCAAGCAATCTATTTTCACCCTCACACACAAACTTGAAGAAACTTGTCAACCCAAAGAATGATGGAGATTGAGAGGAGGTTGGATCTGGTGGGTAAATACTACCATCCAACCATAGGTCCATATTTTTATTTCCTTCATTTTGAAGCTCAGTAATGTGGGCTTCGCATGCTGGCCTAGACCAATTTCTCTTACAGCAGCAGGGAGCATAATCGGCTTCTACTTGGAAGTGGATGTCCACCTTTTTCTTCTTTTGTTTCACAGGTTCCATTGCATTGTTCTGTGCTTTAACAACACCAAAAAGCATCATGAACTCACACTTTAACCAAAAGAAACCAAAGATACTACACTTATCTCCCGTGAAGAAGATTGCTTCATTAAAACCAAAAGACAACATCACTAAATAATACCTCCTTGTCCATCAAACAAACTTGTTGGTATCCTGGATGCACCAAAATGTACAGAATACTTGTAAGCACAACCCTCACTTGAAAAAGGTAAGAAATGGGATTGTTATTCATGCACAAGCAGGTATGGCGCATGAAGAACAAATACTTTTCCATCCTTTTTCAAAACTTATCGCCTTGAGAAAAAGAGAAAATTAAAAACCTCCCGCTCAAAACAATTCGGATTTGGAGTGGTTGTGGTTGTGGAGTCGGGAAGACAATGAGGGAGACAATGCAAGATGATGGGTTACAAGGACGAAGTTCGGTTCAAGTTTGGTAAGCAAAGTTGGCTTGGTTACATTCAAAAGTGTAATGAAGAAAGAGAGTGGTGTCCTTTTTCAATAAAATAAGGCACCATAGTGGGAATAAAAAACTGTACTTGAGAGGCATTGTTTTGAATTAAAAAACACCCTACATGTCAGTCAATGGAATAAAGAACTCAAAAATGATGCACGTACCCTCCAATATTATATGTGGGTTTATTGGCTTGCTTTGTCCACATCACCATCCCAAGGGATCTCTTACAAGGCCCCTTTTTGAGTCCAAATTTTCCCTAATGAACACAAAAGAAATGGTATTTGTTTATGTGACGCTCTTTTGTAGACTTCATGGGTTTGTTTGTAGTCTTGGTTAAAGGCTCCCACATTAGACCCCAACCCCTCCAATAAGACAAGGGAGGAGTTGTTTGTTGGAAGGCTTAACATATGAAAACATCGTAACATGCCAAACTCGCATATTTTAGAAAGCTCAAGTGTGAAGGTTGTTACAAACATAGCTTGCACCCTTCTAGATTCATCATCCCACTTAAAATTTTGGTCCTTAGGAAGCCATCCATGATCATTTTCTAGACTTTTTTTAGATTGATTTCATGAAGTTTTTTTCAGTAGGTCCGAGGACAACCATATGAAAGGACACTAGATTGGTTGACAGGGATGCCTGTAAACCACCTAAAACATTTTGAACATGTACGTGATGTTTTTGAGTATAAATCTAAGCAAAAAAGATTGATGGTTTTATATGATGGAAATTGCACAGAAAATTCAAACTAACCACGAAACAAGATCAAAACAGACTTGCATATACATCAAATCAAAATACGAAGCTTGAAAATCAACAAGACAAGAGGCATGAATAGAGGCTAGGTACAATCATCCCCCCATGAGAGAGCCTTTGACTTCTCTCTTATGTATTTCAAATATATTAATTAATTCTTGTTCGTCGTCTTCATACAAGGAAGTACGTATTCTCCAAAATTATGAAAGAAGGAAATAGCTAAAAATGTGCCTAGCACTCCCTTTGAGCAAAAGCAATGCATTTCTTAAACAAAAATAGAGAAGTAGAGATCTAAATTGAATCATTATATTTACAAGCTTTCTTTGCTAATGTCTAGATAAAATTGAAAGAGGTTGTTCCCACATAGGCTAGTGGGACAACTTGTGGGGTTTAACTCTTAGGGAAAATTTGGGCTCATTTTTGGGCCTCTAAGGGATTTTTACCATCTTTGCCTTGAAAATGGGAGCCGCGGGTGAACATTTCTTACCTTATGTTAAAACTCCATCATATGACATATCATTCGAAAGATCATGAAAAGTGGATCTTATGATTTCAAACTCCGAAACATTTGGAATTGCTAAGCTCAAGATATACCATTTTCCTCAAAATCAAGTTTAAAGGCTACCGTAAACGATCCACATCATCACTTTTGAACCTACTTTTTGTACATCTTCCATGGGTTATGACCAAACCCCATCATGTTATATATCAATGGAAAGATCTTGAAGAGTATATTCTATATATGCAACCTCCGAAAAAATTGGAGTTGATTTACAAAAAATTTACCATGGTCCCATTTTTGATGATGTGGCATTCCTTAGAGGGCCCAAAAATGACCCCAAATTTCCCCTAACGAAGGTGGCAAATTACGCCCAGCTTGTACAAAATATCTTCGACCATGCCAACAAAAACCTGAATGTGCAAATATTTAGTCCTTTGCCTTCTTATCACTCAAGAACATGCTTAAGACACAAAATAAGTGATGCATCAAACAATTAGAATAATTTAGATTCATGCTTTTAAAAACATCAATAAGTGATGGCACATAGCGCAAATCACTGAATCCATGGAACGACACAACATAATTCCCAAACAAGGTAGCACAAAGCTCAATAAAAGTAGTGGTGTGTTAAGCTCACCCTAACATGTTGTGAGAAGTTGCCAAGCTCGAGCTATGCTCAAGAGCTCCACCGTCACATATGGATAGTCGCTCGTCGCCCTGCGATCCTCCCGCACTCGTTCACACCCCGAGGTGGTTCCTAATCCTATGGGGGTGGTGCAACCGCTCTCGCAAAGATCGTGTGGGATCTCCGTGAAAGTCGATCACAGTGATAGCCTAATCACTCAAGCAAGAGGAAGAGAAGAAGCAAGATGGAAGCATGAGAGAATGAGTGATTAGCACTAATCACATGTGAACCCTAAGCACACCACACATGCTAGATTAGAGTTGCAAGAGAGCGGGAGAGAGAACACTCCACTCCACATGCTAGATTAGAGTTGCAAGAGAGCGGGAGAGAGAACACTCCACTTCTATTGCATAAATGGGAGAATGAGTTACAAACAAGAGAAAGTGGCTTTTATAGTTCCAAGCCTTTTCCCACTAGGCCGCTCAGGAGTAAGTGACCCGAGGCGCCCAAAATATAGTTACAAGGCTTTTCTTTACAGTTTGGCTAATTAATAGAGATCCTCTTGTTTGTCCTTTGAAACTCAAGACTTGGGAGCATCTTTAGGGCGTTTCCCTCATCAAATGATGGGATTTACAATATAGTACGGGTGCCCATTACATAAGTGTGCGGACATAGTTGTCATAGAAATGTGTTATGAATATTGCTTTCTTGTATATGCCTAGTAGTACTCTTTATTTTGCTTTTTTTTTTTGTCGCCTTTGCTGCTTGAACATCCTCATGAGAGGATTTAGAGTACTTGAATGAGTCGACTAGCACATAATACTTAGAGTATGCGGAGAGTCCAGATCTGATGCCTTAGACTTCAAATGAGCTCAAATGCTTTCAAGGCCATCAATAGCAATGAGTCTAGTAGAGGATTAAGCCAAGAAACACAAGATTTGACCAAACATTGAATGCTTAATCTCTATTTTACCAAAGTCACCTGCAGATTTGATAAAGAGCTTGGATCTCACTGTAGACTTGATCAAATTGAATTCTGACTTCACCAGCTTGTAGAGCATGCTTGAAAACCCCTGGAGCTATGAGGAATTAGAGCAATTTGATTGGATGAAGACAAGATCTGCAAATTTCTCAGAAAAAACTGCGCTGGAAAAAATACGATTTCCTCCTGAATGTGCCGGCGGTTTGACGAGTTTCTTGCATGTGCTGGAGCTCAAGGGTGTTGGCTATGTTGGGCTAGAAGGGTTTGGCCTAATGTTGAGTGTGCAAGGAGCTAGAGCTCCTCCACCAGCTGGGGGTACAGAGGTGAGTTGAAAAATAACTAAAAATTTGATTATTTTCTAATTATCTAATCCTAATTAACTAGATAATGGGCTCATAAATTTGATGGATTTTAGGCATGGCTCTGATACCATGTTGAAATTACAGCATTGTGATGAGCTATGGTGGATCAAATACTAGAATCAATATCATTAACAAAGTGATTAGCAAATAATTAAGACGTGATTTAACAAATAGCTTAATGTAGGCATGGATAATCAAAAACCAGCAAATTCTCATTAGGCCAATGCCTCAATTTATAGAGTTTACATCCAAGCATCTAATCCCACTAATTTCTACTTGATTCACTCCACCTCTTTTGCTTGATTCTCTCCACCTCTTCACTTTTCCCAGAATATCTCCACACTTCCTAAATCTTCTCATGCTACCCTTTATTCTCTCCCAGTAGATTCTTCTCACCTTTTCACAGGTTCTTTCACATTTACACATTCTCTTTTACAGCCTCTTGCCCAAGGGCTTGTTCCCGCACACACCCTATTCACTTGTATATTTCAACAGCTCATGGGATTAGAATCCTGTCTTGATGAGACTCGTAGTTCATGGCGAGGATCCATAGGGGCAGCAGCTTTTGAGTATGGAAGTAGAAGCTAATTTGGATTATTTGGTGTCCAACGCTAAGGTAGCATAAGAAGAAGTTGTGGGTAGGATTGATGATGAGCATGAAGCACAGTTATTTGGGCGAAGCGGGGTTGATTAAGAAGATCCAGGTGATGGGTTGTACCATTGACTAGGCTTCTCCCTCCATGGTCCCCCCATCTAGAGATGTACCTAGATGGCTGTCAATCATGAAGCTTTGTGCGGTGGGTGCGCAAATGACAGAGCCTAGTGAGAATTGAAGGTGTCGTGCATGGGCAAGGGCAAAAGGTGGGCCTATGGTCCTAATCACCTAGACATGCCTAATCACCTAGATAATTCTTTGTTCTTCTTCTCTCTTTTCTTTTCTTTTTTTCTTTTCTTTTTTTTTTTGGGGGGGGGGGGTTTTTTGGGATCCTCCCCAGGTGAGGACGTGAAGGTATTTTATTGGTCAGCACCCCAAAAGAGGGTTTTGTACAAGTGATGAGGGCCCATGGACAAGGCTTCTTGGTTTTTCGTCGATGTGGCTTTGAGCTACGAGTAGGTGATCGACGCTGAGGACAAGCATTTGATTAAGACATAGGTGTGTGTTTCCTTCATGGAAGCCTAGAGCTTTAAGCATGTTGGTAGGCACCCATTATTGTTGGCTTCACTATGCTTGGGGCTTCCTAACTTTCGGCCGTTGAGCCTTGTGTCGCAGCTCCTTGGCGAGCTGTTGTGTTGGATGAGCACATGCTACATTCTTGGGTAGCCAAAGGTGGATGTTGCCTTCATAGTAGCCTTGTGCTCTTAGCAAGCAATCGGGGACTAGGCAACGTTGAAGGTTTGGTTTAGGGTTGGTTTTCGTAGGCTTGGTTTGCTAGTGCACCTATTCTAGATCGAGACTATCAAGAATGGTATTATTAAGGAGCGTCCAACATACCACCTTTTTAGACCTACTCTTGTTACTTTTATGCATCCTTAGGAGTAACTTGTTGTGGAAATACTTTCATTGATTTATTATTCTTGTAATTGCATTCCATTGCTCCATGCAGGCATGTAAACGATGCATTGGTTTGCTTTTTGCTCTTGTGTTTCTGAGATGGCCGTTTTGGGATCCAGAGTTCTATGTAGCCATCGTAGAATCCTTGAGCTGCAAGAAGATTCTTGGGCACCCACCATTGATTGTCATGATAGTGGTAAGAGATTGGGGTGCGTGCAATGTGGATGGTCGAGGATGTAAAGTTAAGGATTATTGTCAATGACGAGGCTTGATTGGCAATGTTGGATGGTGTTGACAATGCTCTTTTGACCAACTTTGGTGAGGTATGGGGTGTGATGATAGGGGAGACTTCCGGTGATGGAGGATGGGACTTGAATGTGAAGGGTAGTCGAGGGTGAGGTTGTGTGTATGATTTCCTCTTTTGGACACAAGAGAACGGTGGCTTTTTTACCGTTGACTTCCATGGTGGCCATTTCTTCTCACCAATTGATTTGGCAATGGAGTGACATCAAGCCATTATTTACCTATTATAATCCGGCATTAGAGTGCTCCTACATCTATGACATGAAATCTGCACTCCAACTGGTTATTTCCAATGGACATTTTAGGAATGAAATATCCAACACTCTTTATATGCATTTCATGTGAAATTTGAATGTAATTGTTTTTAGGTGTGCGTGGATTATCCAAGAGTTTTCCATGCCTCCAAGAATATGATATTGGTGTAGACCATAGGATATATGTGGGCTTGCCACCTTTGTGGACCATTCTCAATTAAGAAGCCAATCCATATTCTTGGTGGGTTTGGTTCTTGTGGCAATTTGGGGGCGGTGGAAGACTTACCAGTTTTTGTGGGTGAAAGAGTACCCTTCGTGGAAGCAATTGGTGCTGGCATTGGATCGGAGATGGAGGACTCACCTTCCTAGAGGATCATCATTACCTTTCTCGTGGGAAGCATGAGGGTAGTAGTGTTATCCGTTTGAGTTGATTTTACATTGGGCGTTTTTTACCCAACCTCCCTCCAAGGATGATTGCTTCTTTGGTCTCACCTGTGGGAACCACATAAAACTTACAAGCCAATGGGTTAGAGACAGTATGTACTGTTTGTGTAAAAGACCCAAGGCTACGTATCCATTTTCCACTAGGTAGCTAATGTTTCATAAATGTTTTCCACAAGGCCATGTATCTGTTTTCCACTAGGCAGTTGGTGTTTGGCATGAGCACTATGAAGAGATGTTTGCCTAGGGAGACCCATGATTCCCATGGCAAATGATTGTGGCTAGCTATTGGAGATATCAAGGCACGCTTTCTGTGCATATTTCTGCCAAAGCGGAAATCTAACCATACCCGATAGGTTACGATATCATATTGGGGAGTTGCACTTACACTCAAGGTGTAAGGCCTTGTAGGGTTCATCAAGGTACTAGGAGGTTGTTGGGACCATAAATTGCATTCCGAGTTTGTGATTAGGAGTGTATAAAGTGTAGCTAGGATTTTCATCCATGGTCGGCTTCATCATCATTGACATAAATGTCTCCCATGCGTCATCAAGGATTTGATGACAAGCTTCGCAAAACAAAGAGATCATTAGTCCTGGTTGTGGTCATAGAATCTTCGGGGCGAGAGGGACCTCTCATCATGGGATGTGTCTTCCATGTACATAAGTTCACTTTGAGTGTTCGATCCCGTTTGTAGAGGTAGACATGATCTGTGTCTCCCAATCATGGACTAGTCATGTCAATCTCATGAAGGGCCTTTCCAAGATGATGTCATATCCCGTTTGCAGAGGTAGACATGATCTGTGTCTCCCAATCATGGACTAGTCATGTCAATCTCATGAAGGGCCTTCCCAAGATGATGTCATAGCCACCGTGACTAAAATCCATGACTACAAATGTGTATTTGAAGTCATGTCAATGACTTTAATCTTTAGGTCCTTCAATAGTCCAAAGGGTTTTGCAGATGTCCCATCTGCAAGCCTTATCATCAATCGGGTGTAATCCAAGGGTGGTTGTCCCCATTTTTCCCACAAGTTCTTTGTGATGATGCTTATGCCAACAACCCCATCAAGGATGGTTGTGATTGCATGTCCTTCATAGGAAATGGCGTTAACCACAATGGTTAACATTACCTTTAGCATGGCTACACTCTTTGTAATCTATCTTTTGTAACTAGGCAAGGATGGTTGTGATTGCATGGCATTAACCACAATGGTTAACATTACCTTTAGCATGGCTACACTCTTTGTAATCTATCTTTTGTAACCAGGCAAGGTGCTTATTGTATAAGAGACATGGGATGCCCAAGCTTACAGCTTGTGTAATGCCGGTCATGAGGAATAGTTGTACATAGAGCTAGAAAGACTAGGAAGACTAGTTTTGGGCCCCCAATTTTAAATGGGCGACTCGCCATTGTAACTACGAGCTCTTGTATATGTGTCATTTTATGGAATATGAAAAAGAACAATCCCATTAGTCTCATTTGAGCATGCCTCTTCTCTCTCTCTCTCTCTCTCTCTCTCTCTCTCATTTGAGCTTGTGGATGTATGTTAGCTTGTGTTTTTCTTGCTTGCATGTTTGATTGTCGGTGTATGTAAGTAGGGATAGTAATGCTCTCATTTCTCTTCTTCTCTACTCTCTCTTTGCTATCTACCAAGTGCCTTTGCATGCTTGTTGCATGAGGTGAAGGTTGAGCTCTCCATAGCTCCCTCCTTCTTGCTCACTACGTAGCCATTGAATCTCTTCTTGGGTGACACAAGAAGAGGTGGCGTGAGCCCCTAGCAACTTCACATTAAGGAGTTGACCCTCTTAGGGTTGGCTAAGTGGACTCGACCCTTGCATGTGTCTATCTTCTCTTCTCTTTCTTTCTTGTGTGCAAGGTAGCATGTTATCCTTAGCATCTTTGGTGCCACTATCGGGGAATGTATTTAGCTTAGGGTCCTCCACTCTATTCATTTTCTAGTCGGTATCCCAGTCATGAATCATTTTTTATTGTCTCATAAATGGTCTACCAAGGATGCACTCGTAAGAAACTGGATGACGTCTAAAATGCAGTGTGGCGCACGGTAAGTAGTTCGAAGGATCTTAATTTTCAGATCCCTCAGTAGACCAATGGGTCTTCCATCAGCAAGTTTGACCAACAATGTGGTGTCATCCATGGTAGGCGCTCCCCATTTTTCCCAGCATTGTTTTGTAACAATGCTTACTCCTTCTCCCCCATCCAAGATCACTATGACTTGGAGGCCATCAAAGGTTATCGGTAAAGCCGCATTGAGTTCGTCGCCTTCAAATTATTCTCCAAGCTTATTCACTCGAACTGTGGGGGTGCCAATTATCTCGTGGGGTATAACGAGTTCCTCTTCCTCAAATTCATTAGAGCTATCAGGCTCTATAGATTCATGCATACCTGCCCCGAGGCATCCTTCCATCCAATCCTTCAGATCATTCCATAGGCTTGGGATGCCTTGGAGCAAGGTGCCGATAGGGATTTGGATCTAAGAAGAGTGGAAGGAAGAGAGACCTGTGATGTCTCTTGGAGTGGAGGATTTCCCTTGAGAAAGGTTGGTTTGGATTAGTCTTAAGCTCTTTTGAGTGTACGGGATGTGAACATGGTTTTCAGTACTTGTTCTCCTAAGATAGTCATCCCCCAGATTTCTAAGATATTTAGACACCTTGTCCCCCTGTTGAGAGGTAGCTGCTGTAGTGGAAGCTGCTGCTTATGTTAGACTTTGTGGAAGTGGCTGGTCTGGGAGCTCTCTAGGATATACTTGAGCTTCTTTAGCAGGTCTCAGGTTTGAGATCAATGGGCATGGCTCAAGGTAAGCGGTAGGAGGCTCATCTTCCATTTGTGCTTAGCAGTCCTCCCCAGACCAACTCTTGGGCTGCCAAGAGTCTCTCCTTTTCCTCTATGGGTTTAGGATATTCAGTGAGCTTTTTCAGTAGTTGGTGTGTGTCGATGGGTTCTCTAGCTTGGGCAGCAAAGCATAGAAAATCTCCCTCTTCAAATGAAGAAGTTGATGCATGAGTTGTCATGCCATCTTCTGAACCACTTTTGATAACCACATGGCTCTCACCCTTGCCAATCTTTATGGTTTTCTTTCTTGAGCGTCTAGTCGCTCATGCTTGTTCAAGGGCACTTGCTTGGCCTTGGTCTCATAAGGTTAATGCCTTTGCTAGCGTGAGCTGCGGCCCTTTGCCTATTTTGCAGTCTAGTTACAGTGTTAAGTGGGGAAGCCATCTCTAACACTCAGCAAGTTAAGGCTGTTGCTCATATTAGCTTTGCGAGCCTTTCCTATTGTTCCAAGTCTTAGTGGACAATCCTTATACATGTGGTCAATACCACACCCTATACATAATGGTGTCAAGGGCAGAAGCACCTACAAAAGTACCCCTTCCTGTATAGGTCCCGCGCAATCATAGCACTGTATAGGTGGTTATTTAACCATCCTATTCATGTCTTTGGCCCGTGACATTGGGGCTGCTAAGTACATCGGGTACATTTGGTCTCCCTCCATAACATAGTGACTTAAGATTTGAGAGGGAGGGCTTGTTAGCTCTAGGGTTTCATATGTAGGAACTTCAGGAATTTTCATCTCTTCCCCTTATTTGAAGAGTTCTATCAGCTGACGAACTGGTGCAACCCTTGGCAGTGGGGGTTATAGTGGGAGAACCAGGGGTGGTAATGGAATTTTGGGTACCCTAAGGATTCCTCTTTGGGTACCCTAAGGATTCCTCTTTGGGCATTTTGGGTACCCTGACAATTCCTCTTTGGGCCACTTCTTGGCCTGGTTGAGGTGCGTTATGGAGTGTTGGTGGTAGCAAAGCCAGTGGTTGCCTGGGTTGGCTAGCAAGGCCTCAGGTAGAGCCCAAGCTAAGGCAGGTCTCTGATGATAGCAGTTGGAGACTTCATGATTTTCCCATTTTACACAATAAGTGCAGTAAAGGCTAGGACGGGGTCTCATATGTGGACACCCCGTGCCAGTATGGTTAGCTCAACAGACCGGGCACCATACAAGCTCCCTCTTTGGATAGAGGGGGATGACCTCCTCGATCCTGACCTTGGCCGGTTATCCATTACTGGGTCATTTGCTGCCCCAGGTTGAGCGTCACCCACTGAAGAGGACGATTCAAGTGACTCTTTGCAAGAAACTCAAGTGGCAATAACAAAAAAGAAAGACAAAAAGAAGAAATCCGGAAAGGTACAAGCAAGCTCCAGAGAGTTGATGTAGCAGGTAAACCAGTTAGTGTAAGAAATGAAAAGGGCAAAGGTGCAGATTTTTGGAAGAATGTGTTATGTTCACAATGCAAACAATAAGGCCACCTCAAAGAGGAATGCACCATGCCTCCAACTTGTTCCATTTGTAACATGTATAACCACAATACTACATGGAACTGTAGGTACAAAATGAAAAATAGAGATCTTAATATGAACAACATAGAGGGAGTGGAAAGAAGACCCCCTAGAATGGGAAGGTATGGGAATAGAGGTCGTAGAAATTTTTCAGGGAGAAGAGGCCAAGGACATTCCAAAGGAACCACTAACTTCACATGCTACTATTTTCAAAACAGCCTGGACATACCAAAGCAAAATGTGCCATGAAGAAAAAACATGATGAAGAAAGACAAGCAGATTTGATGCAGCTCAAGGAGAATCCGCCAAGTACCAACATGATGCTCTAGCAGTGGACACGCAGATGGAGGATCATGACATCCTAGTAGTAACAATGGCTAAGGCAAGTGAATCTGGGTAGTGATAACTCCGTTTGCTAATCAAGACTCACCCAAAGGCCAAAAAAAAGGTAGTTGTGGACTAGGAACAACAGAAATTCAAACTGCTAAGGAAATAGAGAGAATGCAAGGCAAGCAAAAGTAGGATGACTCGAGAAATCGTTGTAGATTTTCCGAAAACAAGTGGAAGCAAGCAAATGGAGCACTTTGACACAAGGAATGCCTGGAAGAAAACCATAAAAATGATGACTGCTTAAACAAATGTGATGTCGATGCTACTGGATAGACAGGTTCGGCTAAAACAAGTATTGGATTTATGTCCAAGATTCAAGGCCAAAATCCGGATGGCAGGCATTAAAGGACTTAGCAAAGAACTGAAGCACACGGTAGAAAAAGAAACCTCGAAATGTGGCAATATGCAAGCAGAAGAACCACCAGCATCCAGAGATGATGAAGTGGCCAAAGCCACAATTCAACTTAACAGTGTTCTCATTAATGATGCAGTACTAGATGGAGGGTCCAGAGTGAATGTTGTCACTCAAGAAACCGCATTGGGATTGGGCCTCAAGTGGGAGCCCATTTAGTTCAACATAAGAATGGCTGACAACAAGATAGTAGTACCTAAGGGAATCATCAAAAATGTATCCACAATGAGAATCAAACAGGTTGATTCTCAATGATACAAGTGGAAGCAAGCAAACGGAGCACTTCAACAAGGAATGCCTGGAAGAAAACCAGAAAAATGCTGACTGGGTTGCAAACAAATGTGATGTTAATGCTGCTGATAGACGGGTTCGGCTAAAAACAATTATTGGATTTGTACCAAGTATTATTAGGAAGCGTGAGACATGGTAAGGTAAGTAGGACTGGGGCAGGAACAGAATCACCATCAGAAGGGGAAAGCGGAAGGTGTATGTGGATCTCACTGATGCAAAAAAGCTAGTAAAACCTGCTTAGAGGCTAGTCCATGCCGAAACTTTCAACATGTCAAAAGGCTTTGATGACGATGAAGAGACCAAAATATTACGCAAACATCCTGACCTGGTGCCCTTGTACATGATAAGTATGGATGAAGCAATAAGGCCAACATACAGAAACAAAGGGCAAAAAGGCGGAAGTAGAAAATGATCAAATAAAGAATTGTGAGATCCCTATTCCCACCGCGCAACGGATTCGGGTTACTAGCAGCGGAAGTAGCACTTCTTGCGCGAGGCAGGGTCCCACACTCGGGGCCTCGTCCCACGGATATCCGGACAAAAGACTAATCCGTCAATTTTTCCAAAACCGAACCCGGAAAAACTTCCCTTATCCGGAAAGCACGGGCGATTCCTCCAGGATAACTTTTTACTCTAACGTAGTCAAGACCATTAGCGATCAAACTGATCCGACTGCACCTATAAAGATACTTGGTCAGATCAAGGAAGAAACTTGCACTTGGATCATTGGGATCAACGCTTTTTTCCCCATCAAGAGGCACAGCCGTTGATTCCTATCCATAGAACAATTACTATCCGGGACTTACTTCATCTATCGTAATAACAGAAATTGAGTCTCGATTTACGGATCCATCAGTCCAGCCTAACCCCATCCGATGCCATGGGTTAGCCAACCGCCCAACCACTGTAGTGATGGGATCCAATTTGGAATTTGGTTAGGTTTTGTCCCGGGTACCAAGGAAAAGAGTTCCAAGGCCCCCTAGCCGGAAGTTCATGCAACATAAAACTAGCCACACCACTTACACACCCAATATGAAATTGCTTTTTTCTTAGCATCAGCTAACTTTAAAACAATCCTTTAATGAAACCATATTACCACTGATCACAATCTTCCAATTTATCCGGTTGATTCATAATTTCCCATCATTCCTTCATCAGAGTATCTATGGCATCATTGGCAACTAGAACGCTCACCACCTGTCCACTCAGGGGCCTTTTCAATAGTTCCTAGCCCATAATACTCGGCAATATAATCACTTATAAAAATCAAGATGGACTCTCGTTGAAGATCAGCAAGATCAACCAACAGATCCATAAAAAGAGCCATGGACTCATCCATTGAAGACCAGCAAGGTCAATCAACCAGATCCATGCCCGGTTTCAGAAAACAACTCTTACTCCTTGTTCCAATATCTTCCTCGACGCACGCGTGGGTATCCTAGGCGACCCAGAGCCCAAGCACCATATGGTCAGCACCCTCTAGGATCCTTCGCAGGTGACCTAGCGCTTCACTCATAGGCCGCTTCCTTGGTCCCTCATCCACCGTACCGGAAGCTCACCATTTTAATCGAACCGAGGCTGGTCAAGACCTCGGCCGACCTTGCTACGCGAGACGTCCTCCATTGACTCTCCATCAGCAGTTGCAACTTTATCAGTTAGGTCTCCACGACCTTAATCACAAGACGGTCAAAATGCTTTCCCAGCATTCTTGACATAAAACAGCCATTTACAAACAGCATTTACAAACAGTTTACAAATACAATTTCTATATTAACTCTCATTTTTCCACATTATCCCTCATATAATCCACATTACTTATTCCACATTCCATTTATATGTGTACTCATCCAATCACATTATTTTCCATCTCTTCACTTCAGATTCCTTCACATCACATATCATATATTCACATCCATACATCCACATCCACATCCACATCTACATCCACATCCACATCCACATTCACGTCCATACATCCACATCCACATCCATACATCCACATCCACATTCACATCCATACATCCACATCCACATCCACATTCACATCCATACATCCACATCTACATGCTTACCTCCATTTTCACTTCCTCATTTATACATCCACATCCCATATTCACATTCATACATACACATCCACATCCACATTCACATCCATACATCCACATCTACATGCATACATCCACTATCACGTCCTCATTCATACATCCACATCCACATACATACATACATCCACATCCACATTCCCATTCACATCTATACATCCACATCTACATCCACATACATACATACATCCACATCCACATTCCACATTCACATCTATACAGCCACATCTACATCCACATTCACATCTATACATCCACATCTACATCCACATTCACATACATCCACATCCACATTCTCATTCACATCTATACATCCACATACATACATACATCCACATCCACATCTACATCCACATCCACATTCCCATTCACATCTATACATCCACATCTACATCCACATACATACATACATCCACATCCACATTCCACATTCACATCTATACAGCCACATCTACATCCACATTCACATCTATGCATATACATCTTCATGCATACATCCATTTTCACATTCATACATCCACACTCATCTTCATGCATACATCCATTTTCACATTCATACATCCACACTCCCATCTCCACATCCACACATCCACATACATACATCTCTTATCGCATCCTATCCCTTCCCATATCTATTTATAGAATATAAGGGAATTCTTATATTTGATATAAAATTTCTTTACGCATCTAATTATGCATAAATTCCATTTAAGGATACTAACACTTTCGAAATAAAAATCAATCTTTTATGCATCTTCCTATGCATAAATTCATTTTAAATGAGAATGACACTTTGAATTAAAATTCAATCTTTTATGCATCTTCCTATGCATAAATTCATTTTAGATGAGAATGACACTTTTGAATTAAAATCAATCTTTTATGCATCTTCTTATGCATAAATTCAATTTAGATGAGAATGACACTTTTGAATTAAAATCAATCTTTTATGCATCTTCTTATGCATAAATTCAATTTAGATGAGAATGACACTTTTGAATTAAAATCAATCTTTTATGCATCTTCTTATGCATAAATTCAATTTAGTAGGAATTACACTTTTAGAATAAAAGAATTTCTCTTATGCATCTAATTTATGCATAAAATCTATTTATGATGAAAATCACACTTTTAGTATAAAAATATCTTTTATGCATAACTCTATGCATGAAATCTAATATGCTAAAAGTAACACTTTTGATATAAAAATTTATCCATTATGCATACTTCTATGCATGAAAATAAAAATGATAAAAGTAACACTTTTGATATAAAAATTTATCCATTATGCATACTTCTATGCATGTAAATTGTAAGATTCCTCCCCCAACCCCTTTTTGATGTCTAGTATATTCCCCTGTAATCAATTCCTTTTTCTGAAATATAAGAGATCTTGTTTGTGGCTGTTTTAACCTAGAGAGAGAAAATATTCTAGAGAGAGAATATTCAGATTTTGAATATTTCTGGATAGAAAAATATCTCTTATAATTCAGATGAGTTCCCCTGAAACAGAAATTTAAAAAGAATTTTCCAATGTGCAATTGGAATTAATTGGAAATAGGTATAAAGAACCTTAGCCTAAAGGTCTAGATTTTCAGAAATCTTTAGACTATGGTCCAATTAAGGTTCCTATGGGCCAATAGCATCAATCCATGTGTAGGGAGGAGATAAATCCAAATTGTAAAAAGAAGATACCCAAAAATGAGTAAATGCTCACATAAGATGAAGAGTTGAAAATGTACAAGGTTTATTAGTAAATAAACACATATGTAAGGAAGGGGAGTTCTTTAAAGGAGGTGCATATTTCACATAAGATGAAGAGTTGAAAATGTACAAGGTTTATTAGTAAATAAACACATATGTAAGGAAGGGGAGTTCTTTAAAGGAGGTGCATATTTCACATAAGATGAAGAGTTGAAAATGTACAAGGCTTATTAGTAAAAAAACTATGACACATGTGTAAGGAAGAGGAGTTCTTTAAAGGAGGTGCATATTTCACATAAGATGAAGAGTTGAAAATGTACAAGGTTTATTAGTAAAAAACTATGAGCAATACAATTTTGACACATATGTAAGGAAGGGGAATTCTTTAAAGGAGGTGCATATTTCACATGCTTGAATGAGTTTTAAAGTCATAAAAATTGAGATATTTCATCTCTCCTCTCTCCTCATTCAAGTCTAGTTCCAAAAAGTTAGCTTAACTGACCTAAAAATGGTCAAAAAGTGACCAAACTGACTTGGAAAATTCTAGAATCAGTTTGTTTGGTTAGGAGCTCAAATTTTCCTATAAATAGAAGCCTCCCCTTGTTGAAAAATATATAGTCTCTTATGCCTTGTTACTCTACTCTACCTAAGCCAAAATATATAGTCTCTTATGCCTTGTTACTCTACTCTACCTAAGCCAAAATATATAGTCTCTTATGCTTTGTTACTCTACTCCACCTAAGCCAAAATATATAGTCTCTTATGCTTGTTACTCTACTCCACCTAAGCCAAATTAGATAGAGTCTTATGCTTTGTTACTCTACTCCACCTAAGCCAAATTAGATAGTGTCTTATGCTTTGTTACTCTACTCCTCCTAAGCCAAAATATATAGTGTCTTATGCTTTGTTACTCTACTCCACCTAAGCCAAAATATAGAGTGTCTTATGCTTTATTACTCTACTCCACCTAAGCCAAAATATAGAGTGTCTTAGGCATTGTTACTCTACTCTACCTAAGCCAAGAACTGTGAATTCTTTAATAATTCACTAGTTTTTGATACTTCTCTCTTTCTTCAATCCCCATTGGTGGCTCCATCAACACACTAAACCAATTGATTGGTTGGGGGCCTCTACCGTGAATAAAGAATCAAGCAAATCATAAGGTAAGTATATTGAATTTTGATCTTTTCTATGATTTCTCAATGATTCTCTCTTCTCAACCCCTCTCAAGCTTGAGAAGTTTAATTGGTATGGTTTTTTTAAATGCTATTGAAGTTAATTGGTGAATAGTAGTGAAGAGTTACATAATGTAATAAATGCTATAGAAGTTAATTTCCATTTATATTTAAATTCTAATGGTTTTTATAATTTCTCTCTCTCACTCAAGAAATGGTCATACTCATGACCCATTCTCAATCCAAATGAAGCTTTTCATAAAGCTTTTTCTTAATCCAAGATTAAGCTATGCTTGAGGCCAAATTAATGGCTTTTGCTATGCTTATAGTTTATGCACATTGATGATTCAATCCATTATGGATTGATGACCCAATTAGAGACCATTCTAATTGTTTTCTTAATGACCCAATTAGAGACCATTCTAATTATTTCCTTAATGATAAGCTTTATCCCTTAGAAAAAAAATTGAGATTTATCAGTCATAGTAGCGGAGCTATGGCAAAATTTTTATAGAAATCACGCATAAAATAAATTCATTCAAAGCATAAAAAGAGGACTTCCTACCATATCCTAGGAACTATCATCATAGATTAATTAAAAGAATATTATTATGCATGGAGATATGGATGTTTGCATGTAGATGTAGAGGTATGGATGTGAGTGTGAATGTGGAGGTGGATGTATGCATGTAGATGTAGATGTATAGATGTAGATGTAGATGTGGAGGTGGGTGGATGCATGTAGATGTAGATGTATAGGTGTAGGTGAGAATGGAGATGTGGATGTATACATGTAGATGTAGATGTATAGATGTAGATGTGAATAGAGATGTGAATGTATACATGTAGATGTAGATGTATAGATGTAGATGTGGATGTGGAGGTGGGTGGATGCATGAAGATGTAGATGTATAGATGTAGATGAGAATGGAGATGTGGATGTATATGTGTAGATGTAGATGTATAGATGTAGATGTGAATAGAGATATGGATGTATACATGTAGATGTAGATGTATAGATGTAGATGGGAATGGAGATGTGGATGTATACGTAGATGTAGATGTATAGATGTAGATGTGAATGGAGATGTGGATGTATGCATGTAGATGTAGGTGTATAGACGTAGATGTGGATGTAGAGGTGGATGTATGCATGTAGATGTAGATGTATAGATGTGGATGTGAATGTGGAGTGGATGTATGCATGTAGATGTAGATGTATGGAGGTGAATGTGAATGTGGATGTGGATGTATGCATAGGGATGTAGATGTATGCATGTAGATGTGAATGCACGCATATAGTTGTGGATGTATGGATGTGAATATACGATTGTGATGTGAGGGAATCTGAAGTGATGAGATGGAAATGAGGTGATGGGATGAGTATACATATAAATGGAATATGGAATAAGTAATGTAGATTGAGGAGGGATAATGTGGAAAAATTAAAATAGAAATTGTATTGTAAACTGTTTGTAAATGCTGTTTGTAAATGCTGTTTGTAAATGATTGTTTTATGTCAAGAATGCTGGGGGGAGCATTTTGACCGTCTTGTGATTAAGGTCGTGATGAGAAAGTTACAACTGCTGACGGGGAGTCAATGAAGGACGTCTCGCGTAGCAAGGTCGGCCGAGGTCTTGACCAGCCTCGGTGCGATTAAAATGGTGAGCTTCCGGTACGGTGGATGAGGGGCCAAGGAAGCGGCCTATGCGTGAAGCGCTAGGTTACCTGCGAAGGATCCTAGAGGGTGCTGACCATACGGTGCTCGGGCTCTGGGTTGCCTAGGATACCCACGCGTGCGTCGAGGAAGATATTGGAACAGAGTTGGAGTTGTTTTCTGAAATCGAGCATGGATCTGGTTGATTGACCTTGCTGGTCTTCAATGGATGAGTCCATGGCTCCTTATATGGATCTGTTGGTTGATCTTGCTGATCTTCAACAAGAGTCCATCTTGTTAAGTGATTATATTGCCAAGCATTATGGGCTAGGAACTATCGAAACGGCTCCTGAGCGTTCTAGTTGCCAATGATGCCATAGATACTATGATGAAGGAATGATGGGAAATTAAGAATCAATTGGATAAATTGGAAGATGGTGATCAATGATACTATGGTTTTATTAAAGGATTGTTTTAAACTGGTTGAATCTGGTTGAAAAAGGCAATTTCATATTGGGTGTGTGAGTGGTGTGACTAGTTTTATTTTGCATGAACATCCGGCTAGGGGGCCTTGGAACTCTTTTCCTTGGTACCCGAGACAAAACCTAACCAAATTTTTAAGTGGATCCCATCACTACAGTGGTTGGGCGGTTGGCTAACCCATGGGATTGGATGGGGTTAGGCTGGACTGATGGATCCGTAAATCGAGACTCAAACTTTTGTTTTTACGATAGAAAAAATAAATAAATCCCGGACAGAAACTGTTCTATGGATAGGAATCAACGGCTGTGCCTCTTGAATGGGGAAAAAAGCGTTGATCCCAATGATCCAAGTGCAAGTTTCTTCCTTGAACTGACTAAGTATCTTATAGATGTAATCGGATCATCTCGATCAGAAATGATCTTGACTACGTTAGAGTAAAAAGTTATCCTGGTGGAATCGCCCGTGCTTTCCGGTAAAGGAAGTTTTTCCGGGTTCGGTTTTGGAACAACCGACGGATTAGTCTCTTATCCGGATATCCGTGGGCGAGGCCCCGAGTGTGGGACCCCTGTCCTGCGCGAGAAGCGCTACTTCCGCTGCCAGTACCCCGAATCCGTTGCTCGGTGGGAACAGGGATCTTACAGTTGGTATCAGAGCCTTTGGTTAATAAAGATCAACTGAGAAGATAAATATGTCAAAAATTTATCAAGAAACACAAAAAGGTTATAATTGTGTGATATAACTCATACAATTTGATATTCAAACTGAAATTCATAATTTGGTAATTGGTTCTTCAGATGGAAGTACCGCAATTATATAGAAACCCTGACTTGCTTGAGGCCTAGACATGATAGTATTTACCTTATAATTCCAAGGGCCGTGACTACCCGTATATACCGAGAGTATACTGCAGCTCTTTACTGACAGTATATACGAGTAAATCTAAGACTTGAAATTATAAGCGTTAATGCTATCTAGATGATGATTTCGAATGTGATTGATATGATTTTTAATTCTGTTTGAGAATTGATGAATTGATTGGGATTCTGATTGAAAATGCTGATTGAAAATGCTGATTGAAAAAAAAATGTTGATTTTTAAAAATTAGTTGAAATATAATGAAACCTTAATGAGGGGGAATGGGACGAGTCCTTGTGATGATATTCATAACTAGAATGATGATAATGAATTCACAAATCACTATGAGATTAGTGGGTTGTGCTGTTAGATTGCTACTGTTAATACTTGACCGGTAGATCAAGTTAAGGGATGTCAAATTGAGAACTTGCTTGACTGAAATTTTCGTGGAGGAATGTTCCGAAGGAAACTTTTTGGTCTAATGGACCATTATCATGTTAAAGATATGAAAGACATGATCTAAATGAATTGTTATTTAATGATGAGTTCTATATAAGGGATATTTATCCCAGTGTTCTGTTGGGTTGACCAGAATATAAGGAACCCTAGAATAAAATTGGATCTTAAGAAAAAGAGTTGTCCTCTACCTTGCGAGATGAGGACATCTCGCACTTTTTAAGTGGGGTAGGATGTAAGATTCCTCCCCAGCCTTCGAGGTATACAGGAGTAAGAATCTCCCTTTCTGATCTTATAATTATTCCCTCTCTAAAATAAAAGAAAGTTTCTGTTTAATAAAAAGGAAGACCCTTTTCCTAGAATACTTCTCAGGAGTCACGCCTATTTTAAGGATTCAGAACAATGAGTTCAGAAGTGAAAATCGATGTTTTGGATACCAAGGTTTTGGTTTTCATTCGAGTACGGCCCAAAAGAAGTTCTTTATCTCTTGGGGAGTATAAGAAGTTATCCCCCAGATATTGTGATCCTTATATCTAAATTCAATGAAAGTAGGTGACTTAGCCTACAAGTTTCTTTTATCTCCTCATCTCAAAATTCTTAATGCCTTCTATAGAAAAATGTGTCAAACTCAAATCATGGAAAGACGGTAAAACTTCAGTGGCAAGTTACCGATGGCTTCTAGGTTACGCTAGCTCCTTCCTCTATATAAGTCGTAACTTTTACTTGTCGCTCACAGTAATCTTACTCCCATCAATCTCCTTTCTTTCTTAATCTCCTCATGGCTTGGCAACAGGAACTAGTTTTATCCATAATGATTCCTCACCTTCAAGACGCAAGTGAGTCTGTGAAGAAGGATTTTATAGAACAATATGAGCGCTCACTTTTCCCTCACTTGGGAACTTCTGTAGCGCAGACCAAATGGCGGACCTATCAAAACATAACTAGGGTAACACCCTGGGGTCAGCAACACTTTCGTAACAATGTCCGCTTGGCCATGGTTATTGAAGCTTTGGGTTTGGGTCCCCGATACTACTGTGTCATGAGATCAAGGCATCTTGGGTTTTCTGAGCGGGTCTTCTTACTGGCATGTTTTCTTCCTCATGAGAAGATATGCCTTTACCCCGTTTTTGGCTTGCCTCTCAGAGGTCCTTTTGTTAGATCACCTCATACCACTGAGATAGGTGCGGCAATAACCAACAGAATCATTCCCATAGATGAGTTACCCTATACTTGTGCAGCTTGTGAGGACTGCTTTTGTGACCATATGATAGACGGGCTTATGGAAGTGTAAAGAGTTCTTCTATCTTTACTGTATAAGTCCCGTGAATGAATAAAGTTTAAATCTTGTTCTTATTTTGAATCTTGCTCTCTTTAAGATTTTCTTGGTGGTTAATCGTGATTAAAATTTTTCTCTAAGTCTCATATTCGTACATCTTGCGAAATTATTCCAAGTTGCGAGATGAGGACATCTCGCGTTTTTTAAGTGGGGTAGAATGTAAGATTCCTCCCCCAACCCCTTTTTGATGTCTAGTATATTCCCCTGTAATCAATTCCTTTTTCTGAAATATAAGAGATCTTGTTTGTGGCTGTTTTAACCTAGAGAGAGAAAATATTCTAGAGAGAGAATATTCAGATTTTGAATATTTCTGGATAGAAAAATATCTCTTATAATTCAGATGAGTTCCCCTGAAACAGAAATTTAAAAAGAATTTTCCAATGTGCAATTGGAATTAATTGGAAATAGGTATAAAGAACCTTAGCCTAAAGGTCTAGATTTTCAGAAATCTTTAGACTATGGTCCAATTAAGGTTCCTATGGGCCAATAGCATCAATCCATGTGTAGGGAGGAGATAAATCCAAATTGTAAAAAGAAGATACCCAAAAATGAGTAAATGCTCACATAAGATGAAGAGTTGAAAATGTACAAGGTTTATTAGTAAATAAACACATATGTAAGGAAGGGGAGTTCTTTAAAGGAGGTGCATATTTCACATAAGATGAAGAGTTGAAAATGTACAAGGTTTATTAGTAAATAAACACATATGTAAGGAAGGGGAGTTCTTTAAAGGAGGTGCATATTTCACATAAGATGAAGAGTTGAAAATGTACAAGGCTTATTAGTAAAAAAACTATGACACATGTGTAAGGAAGAGGAGTTCTTTAAAGGAGGTGCATATTTCACATAAGATGAAGAGTTGAAAATGTACAAGGTTTATTAGTAAAAAACTATGAGCAATACAATTTTGACACATATGTAAGGAAGGGGAATTCTTTAAAGGAGGTGCATATTTCACATGCTTGAATGAGTTTTAAAGTCATAAAAATTGAGATATTTCATCTCTCCTCTCTCCTCATTCAAGTCTAGTTCCAAAAAGTTAGCTTAACTGACCTAAAAATGGTCAAAAAGTGACCAAACTGACTTGGAAAATTCTAGAATCAGTTTGTTTGGTTAGGAGCTCAAATTTTCCTATAAATAGAAGCCTCCCCTTGTTGAAAAATATATAGTCTCTTATGCCTTGTTACTCTACTCTACCTAAGTCAAAATATATAGTCTCTTATGCCTTGTTACTCTACTCTACCTAAGCCAAAATATATAGTCTCTTATGCTTTGTTACTCTACTCCACCTAAGCCAAAATATATAGTCTCTTATGCTTTGTTACTCTACTCCACCTAAGCCAAAATATATAGTCTCTTATGCTTGTTACTCTACTCCACCTAAGCCAAATTAGATAGAGTCTTATGCTTTGTTACTCTACTCCACCTAAGCCAAATTAGATAGTGTCTTATGCTTTGTTACTCTACTCCTCCTAAGCCAAAATATATAGTGTCTTATGCTTTGTTACTCTACTCCACCTAAGCCAAAATATAGAGTGTCTTATGCTTTATTACTCTACTCCACCTAAGCCAAAATATAGAGTGTCTTAGGCATTGTTACTCTACTCTACCTAAGCCAAGAACTGTGAATTCTTTAATAATTCACTAGTTTTTGATACTTCTCTCTTTCTTCAATCCCCATTGGTGGCTCCATCAACACACTAAACCAATTGATTGGTTGGGGGCCTCTACCGTGAATAAAGAATCAAGCAAATCATAAGGTAAGTATATTGAATTTTGATCTTTTCTATGATTTCTCAATGATTCTCTCTTCTCAACCCCTCTCAAGCTTGAGAAGTTTAATTGGTATGGTTTTTTTAAATGCTATTGAAGTTAATTGGTGAATAGTAGTGAAGAGTTACATAATGTAATAAATGCTATAGAAGTTAATTTCCATTTATATTTAAATTCTAATGGTTTTTATAATTTCTCTCTCTCACTCAAGAAATGGTCATACTCATGACCCATTCTCAATCCAAATGAAGCTTTTCATAAAGCTTTTCCTTAATCCAAGATTAAGCTATGCTTGAGGCCAAATTAATGGCTTTTGCTATGCTTATAGTTTATGCACATTGATGATTCAATCCATTATGGATTGATGACCCAATTAGAGACCATTCTAATTGTTTTCTTAATGACCCAATTAGAGACCATTCTAATTATTTCCTTAATGATAAGCTTTATCCCTTAGAAAAAAAATTGAGATTTATCAGTCATAGTAGCGGAGCTATGGCAAAATTTTTATAGAAATCACGCATAAAATAAATTCATTCAAAGCATAAAAAGAGGACTTCCTACCATATCCTAGGAACTATCATCATAGATTAATTAAAAGAATATTATTATGCATGGAGATATGGATGTTTGCATGTAGATGTAGAGGTATGGATGTGAGTGTGAATGTGGAGGTGGATATATGCATGTAGATGTAGATGTATAGATGTAGATGTAGATGTGGAGGTGGGTGGATGCATGTAGATGTAGATGTATAGGCGTAGGTGAGAATGGAGATGTGGATGTATACATGTAGATGTAGATGTATAGATGTAGATGTGAATAGAGATGTGAATGTATACATGTAGATGTAGATGTATAGATGTAGATGTGGATGTGGAGGTGGGTGGATGCATGAAGATGTAGATGTATAGATGTAGATGAGAATGGAGATGTGGATGTATATGTGTAGATGTAGATGTATAGATGTAGATGTGAATAGAGATATGGATGTATACATGTAGATGTAGATGTATAGATGTAGATGGGAATGGAGATGTGGATGTATACGTAGATGTAGATGTATAGATGTAGATGTGAATGGAGATGTGGATGTATGCATGTAGATGTAGGTGTATAGACGTAGATGTGGATGTAGAGGTGGATGTATGCATGTAGATGTAGATGTATAGATGTGGATGTGAATGTGGAGTGGATGTATGCATGTAGATGTAGATGTATGGAGGTGAATGTGAATGTGGATGTGGATGTATGCATAGGGATGTAGATGTATGCATGTAGATGTGAATGCACGCATATAGTTGTGGATGTATGGATGTGAATATACGATTGTGATGTGAGGGAATCTGAAGTGATGAGATGGAAATGAGGTGATGGGATGAGTATACATATAAATGGAATATGGAATAAGTAATGTAGATTGAGGAGGGATAATGTGGAAAAATGAAAGTTAAAATAGAAATTGTATTGTAAACTGTTTGTAAATGCTGTTTGTAAATGCTGTTTGTAAATGATTGTTTTATGTCAAGAATGCTGGGGGGAGCATTTTGACCGTCTTGTGATTAAGGTCGTGATGAGAAAGTTGCAACTGCTGACGGGGAGTCAATGAAGGACGTCTCGCGTAGCAAGGTCGGCCGAGGTCTTGACCAGCCTCGGTGCGATTAAAATGGTGAGCTTCCGGTACGGTGGATGAGGGGCCAAGGAAGCGGCCTATGCGTGAAGCGCTAGGTTACCTGCGAAGGATCCTAGAGGGTGCTGACCATACGGTGCTCGGGCTCTGGGTTGCCTAGGATACCCACGCGTGCGTCGAGGAAGATATTGGAACAGAGTTGGAGTTGTTTTCTGAAATCGAGCATGGATCTGGTTGATTGACCTTGCTGGTCTTCAATGGATGAGTCCATGGCTCCTTATATGGATCTGTTGGTTGATCTTGCTGATCTTCAACAAGAGTCCATCTTGTTAAGTGATTATATTGCCAAGTATTATGGGCTAGGAACTATCGAAACGGCTCCTGAGCGTTCTAGTTGCCAATGATGCCATAGATACTCTGATGAAGGAATGATGGGAAATTAAGAATCAATTGGATAAATTGGAAGATGGTGATCAATGATACTATGGTTTTATTAAAGGATTGTTTTAAACTGGTTGAATCTGGTTGAAAAAGGCAATTTCATATTGGGTGTGTGAGTGGTGTGACTAGTTTTATTTTGCATGAACATCCGGCTAGGGGGCCTTGGAACTCTTTTCCTTGGTACCCGAGACAAAACCTAACCAAATTTTTAAGTGGATCCCATCACTACAGTGGTTGGGCGGTTGGCTAACCCATGGGATTGGATGGGGTTAGGCTGGACTGATGGATCCGTAAATCGAGACTCAAACTTTTGTTTTTACGATAGAAAAAATAAATAAATCCCGGACAGAAACTGTTCTATGGATAGGAATCAACGGCTGTGCCTCTTGAATGGGGAAAAAAGCGTTGATCCCAATGATCCAAGTGCAAGTTTCTTCCTTGAACTGACTAAGTATCTTATAGATGTAATCGGATCATCTCGATCAGAAATGATCTTGACTACGTTAGAGTAAAAAGTTATCCTGGTGGAATCGCCCGTGCTTTCCGGTAAAGGAAGTTTTTCCGGGTTCGGTTTTGGAACAACCGACGGATTATGTTACCATATTATAGTAGTGATGTGTGTGAACACACTTAGGACCGCCGGGGCACTTTTTCCCTCACTAGGAGGTTTTTTCCCCCGTGCATTGTATATACGCCCATTATCTTCTAGGGCTTGTTATCTTTCATTTTTGGCACTCATAATACACTACTGTGTTGTGCTCAAGCTTCCTCATCTTCTTGAAGTTGTGTGTGCATTCCTGCAACCCTAATTCCAACAATTGGTATCAGAGCAGGCTTCCTCCTCCCGGGCAGCATCACCGGCACCTGTCGCTTTATCTCCTCCGATTGCGACGAGGTTTCACGAGCGTCTGCAGGTTAGTATATGCCGTGGGAAAGCCCGTAGGGCTAGTTCGTTTCAGAATTTTGATCTGAAGTCATTTCGCCCTCCGTTTTTGCATTCCAAGTACTGCGCAGGCAAAATCGTCCTACTGTGCAGATTTTCTGTCAAGATTAAAATCTGCAGGACAGGTGCCCATTCGTCTGTTTTGGGCTGTGCTACATAGCACAGGTCGATTTTATACAGGTTTACCTCTTACAGACAGCATTTACATCTAGTAGTACAGTCATTGGCCATGGCTGACAACAATGATGTATTCCGCATGTTGGCTGCTGAGGATAAGTTGGATGGCACCAACTATCCATTGTGGGCATATATGATGCGACATGTATTGGTAGCAAAGGGGTTATGGAACATTGTGCAGGGTATTGATGCACGTCCTATTGTGGCTGGGAATGCTGCAAACACATCAGAAACAGGTACTGTTGATGATGGTGCAGGCACAAGTGCTGTAGCAGCTGTTCGAGAACCACCACTTTCAGCAGAGCAGATTCGTTGGGATGGTAGAGATGCGCAGGCTCATGCCTTGATTGCGCTGTCTGTCAAACGTACCATTATCCCACATATTCGCTCCTGCAGGACTTCTAAGGATGCTTGGGATGTACTTGCCACATTGTATCAGGCAAGAAATGAGGCTCGTGTTGCTTACCTCCGAAAACAGTTGGAGAGTGAGCATATGAACGAAGGTGATTCTATGGATAGCTTTTTGACAAAGATCAAGGATTTCAAAGAGCAGCTCATTTCTGCAGATGAAATCCTGTCAGACAGTTCACTTGTGCAGACTGTTTTGAATGGTCTACCAGATTCTTATCAAGGTTTTGCTTCCACTCTTCGCTTGATGATGAAAGGCAATCCCAATGCCTTATCATTTGAGGAGTTAGTTTCTGTTTTGCTGCAAGAAGACCAGTCAAGGCAAAACAGGAATATTATGCGTGTCGCAGATCAAGCTTTCGTTGCTAGTCAGAGAAGCGGGAAAGGTAAAGCTGGCTTTTCTTCTAGTAAGCAGAAATCTGCAAATGCTGCGCAACCAAAGAAGGAAGACAAAGATGAGAAGAAGGGTGACAAACAGAAGACATTTTGCAAGTACTGTAAGGGAAATGATCATGTCATCAAAGCGTGTCCTAAGCTGGCTGCGAAAGAGGCTAAGAAGAAAGAGGCTGGTATGGCTGTTGCAGATGCCTCTCCTTCTAACAATGAATCTGCTAATGTTGTTCAAGATACAGAATGGGCATTCAATGCGCAGTGCAGTTATGACCCATCTTTGCATGACACATGTATGTCTGCAGTAGATTCAGATGTATGGTACTTTGACAGTGGTGCCACTAAGCATATCACCTCGCAGCGCAGTTTATTCACTTTCCTTGAGTCTGCTCCCACAGGGAATACTGTCACTTGTGCCAATAACTCCTCTTATCCCGTTAAAGGAGTTGGACAGATTGTGCTGAATGTTGCAAATTGCAACACCTTTACACTTTTTGATGCATTGTATGTGCCAGGGATCAAAAAGAATCTGCTGTCAGTCTCCGCATTTGCCAAAACAGGTTTGGTTGTAAAATTTGTGGATGACAGATGTACTGTTCATGATCTCTCTTGTGGTGACATCATTGTAGCATCTGGTTCACTATGTCGAGGGCTGTATAAGCTCAATATGGATGGCAAATGTGTAGAGGATTCAGCATGTGCTATTATGGATACGCAGGCTATTTCAAATGCAAAACTGTGGCATGCACGTTTTGGTCATCTGAATTTTGCAAGTTTGCTGCGCCTGCAGAAATCTGAAATGGTGTCTTCTTTGCCTAAGCTTGAGGCACCTGTCAAGCATGTTTGTGAGGGCTGCATATTGGGTAAAATGCAGCGTGCTTCCTTTCCCAAAGATGGATCAGTGAGAGCTGAACGCAGATTGCAGCTTGTTCACAGTGATGTTTGTGGTCCCATGCAAACTCCATCATTTGGAAACTACCTTTACTTCGTGACTTTCATTGATGATTTTACCAGGCATGCATGGGTATATCCTTTGAAGGCAAAGTCCGAAGTGTTTTTGTGCTTCAAACAGTTTTTGGTTATAGCTGAAAATGTGTCAGAAAGTAAGATGGGCACCCTCCGTTCAGATCGAGGGGGGGAGTATATGTCTTCAGAATTTAATGCATTTCTGGCTGAGCGTGGGATAAAACACCAATGTACAGTGCCGTATACACCACAGCAAAATGGTGTGGCTGAGAGAAAAAACAGGTCTCTCATGGAAATGGCAAGATGTATGGTTAAGAGTCAAAGTCTACCACATGGTTTTTGGCTTGAGGCTGTCATGTGTGCCACTTATGTACTAAACAGGTGTCCCACCAAAGCATTACAGGTTGTCACTCCATATGAGGCTTGGCATAGCCGCAAGCCATCTGTTGGCCATTTACGTGTTTTTGGTTGCCTGGCATATGCATTAGTGCCTGTGCAACATCGCAGAAAATTGGATGACAAAGCTGTCAAATGTATTTTTGTTGGATATAGTGCTGAGAGCAAAGGCTATCGTTTGTATCATCCACAGACAAAGCGCATTTTGGTTAGCCGTGATGTTGTATTTGTGGAAGATGCAGTTCAGCCCTTGGTTTCATGTACTAAGGAGACAGATATCAGCTCACGTGATGTCTATGATACATTGTTGCCTCTTTTCAGTGGTGCACAGTCAAGTGCAATACCTCATGAGGCAGTTTTTCAGCCTATGCAGGTTTTAAATGATGGCACAGATCAGCCTATATCTGATGCAGATGTGCATGATGCACTTGAGGATGAGAGACAAGAGATTGAGGGCTCTAGGAACATGCCTAGATGGCTGGTGCAGACTTTGCGTGACAGCAAGTTGGATGCCCCTTTGTCTAGTCGCACTCGTTCTGGCTCTCATGGTGCCTCTTATGCGTCAGATTGTTATGCATTGGCTGTTTCTAGTATGTGCGATGAAAGTGAGCCTGTTTCATTTGATGAGGCACAAAGTTCAGAAAATTGGATGGCTGCTATGCAAGCAGAATACGATGCTATTATGAAGAATAGTACATGGTCTTTATGTGACTTGCCCCCTGGCAAGAAGGCCATTGGCACTAAGTGGGTATACAAATTGAAGCGTAAGCCTGATGGCACAGTGGATCGCCATAAGGCTAGGCTTGTTGCAAAAGGTTATGCTCAAGAGAAGGGCATTGATTTTGATGAGACTTTTGCTCCAACATGTCGTATGACCACTGTTCGTAGCATCTGTGCATTAGCAGCTCATAATGGTTGGAATGTACATCAGCTGGACATAAAGACTGCGTTCTTAAATGGAGATTTGCATGAGGAGGTGTATGTATCGCAGCCTCGTGGTTTTGTTCAAAGAGGGCAGGAAAACAAAGTGTGCAGGTTAAAAAAGGCTTTATATGGTTTAAAGCAAGCTCCACGAGCTTGGTATGAAAAAATACATGCATATTTGACTGCACATGGGTTTCAGAATAGTCCAACAGAAAGCACTTTGTATGTTAAACGTGTGGATGGTGTACATCTAATCATTGCTCTCTATGTCGATGACATGCTGCTCACAGGACCAAATGAGAGTCATATTGCTGATTTTAAGGCTGATTTGAATGCCTCTTTTGAGATGTCAGATTTGGGGCATTTGCATCATTATTTGGGGATACAATTTAAGCAGTGTGATGGAGGTATTGCTTTGTGTCAGACAAAGTATATTGAAACATTGTTGCGGAGATTTGGCCTTGAAGACTGCAAGCCTATTGCTACTCCAATGGAGACAGGTTTGAAGTTGAGTCTTCATGATGCTGGAGATCACTTTGATGTCACACTCTATCAGACAGCTGTTGGTTGCCTCATTTATGTATGCATTACGAGGCCAGACATTCAGTTTGCAGTCTCACAGGTGAGCAGATTTATGCATAGCCCAGGCATTAAGCATTGGCAAACAGTGAAGCGTATCTTTCGCTATTTGAGTGGTACTCGGCATCTTGGGTTGTTTTATCCCAAGGGGGGATCATTGCCGCCAGATTTACATGTTTTTTCAGATTCTGACTGGGCTGGTTGTTATGACACACGCGTGTCCACGAGTGGTTTTTGCTTCATGCTTGGAAGCTCATGCATATCATGGTTGAGCAAGAAGCAGCCTACTGTGGCCACTTCTAGTTGTGAAGCTGAGTACAGGGCAGCTTTCACAGCTACGGTTGAGTGTGTGTGGCTCAGACGCCTTATGGCTGATTTGGGTGTTGGGCAGCCATCTGCCACCACCATCTTCACTGACAGTCAGAGCGCATTGGCAGTTGCGCGGAACCCAGTGTTCCATGCTCGTACGAAGCACATTGAGGTGCACTACCATTATGTCAGGGAGAGACTCTCTGCAGGAGAGATCAGTTTGGCTTATGTGCCAACACAGGATAACCTTGCAGACCTTTTCACAAAGGCTCTGCCTCGTGAGAAGTTCGAAGCTTTTCGCAAAGCTTTGGGCTTACTCCCTTTTGTGGATTCGTCCACATAGCTAGACACTTCCCTATACATGAGTGCTAGCTCTTGTTCACCGCATCACTCCAAGGGGGATTTGTTACCATATTATAGTAGTGATGTGTGTGAACACACTTAGGACCGCCGGGGCACTTTTTCCCTCACTAGGAGGTTTTTTCCCCCGTGCATTGTATATACGCCCATTATCTTCTAGGGCTTGTTATCTTTCATTTTTGGCACTCATAATACACTACTGTGTTGTGCTCAAGCTTCCTCATCTTCTTGAAGTTGTGTGTGCATTCCTGCAACCCTAATTCCAACAGATTAGTCTCTTATCCGGATATCCGTGGGCGAGGCCCCGAGTGTGGGACCCCTGTCCCGCGCGAGAAGCGCTACTTCCGCTGCCAGTACCCCGAATCCGTTGCTCGGTGGGAACAGGGATCTTACATAAATAAAAATGATAAAAGTAACACTTTTGATATAAAAATTTATCCATTATGCATACTTCTATGCATGTAAATAAAAATGATAAAAGTAACACTTTTGATATAAAAACTTATTCTTTATGCATAATATAAAAATTTAATTTCTCCATGATTATAATGAAATTCTTTCAATTAATCTAGGATGATAATTCCTAGAATATGGTAGGAAGTCCTCTTTTTATGCTTTGAATGAAATTATTTTATGCGTAATTTTTATAAAAATTTTGCCATAGCTCCGCTGCTATGACTGATAAATCTCAATTTTTCTAAGGGATAAAGCTTATCATTAAGGAAATAATTAGAATGGTCTCTAATTGGATCATCAATCCATAATGGATTGAATCATCAATATGCATAAACTAAAAGTATTGAAAAAAGTTATTAATTTGGCCTCAAGCATAGCTTAATCTTGGATTAAGGAAAAGCTTTATGAAAAGCTTCATTTGGATTGAGAATGGGTCATGAGTATGACCATTTCTTGAGTGAGAGAGAGAAATTACATAAAAACCATTAGAATTTAAACATAAATGGAAATTAACTTCAATAGCATTTATTAAATTATGTAACTCTTCACTACTATTCACCAATTAACTTCAATAGCATTTAAAAACCATACCAATTAAGCTTCTCAAGCTTGAGAGGGGTTGAGAAGAGAGAAACATTGAGAAATTATAGAAAAGATCAATATTCACTAATTACCTTACGAATTGCTTGATTCTTTGTTCACGGTAGAGGCCCCCAACCAATCAATTGGTTAAGTATGTTGATGGAGCCACTAATGGGGATTGAAGAAAGAGGGAAGCTCCAAAAACTAGTGAATTATTAAATGAATTCACAGTTCTTGGCTTAGGTGGAGTAGAGTAACGATGCATAAACACTATATATTTTTCAACAAGGGGGAGGCTTCTATTTATAGGAAAAATTGAGCTCCTAACCAAACAAACTGATTCTAGAATTTTCTAAATCAGTTTGGTCAATATTTGACCATTTTTAGGTCAGTTAAGCTAACTTTTTGGAACTAGACTTGAATGAGGAGAGAGGAGAGATGAAATATCTCAATTTTTATGAGTTTAAAACTCATTCAAGCATGTGAAATATGCACCTTCTTTAAAGAACTCCCCTTCCTTACATATGTGTCATAATGGAATCATTATACCCAAAATATCTCATATTTTTAATATTGTTCATAGTTTTTTACTAATAAACCTTGTATATTTTCAACTCTTCATCTTATGTGAAATATACACCTCCTTTAAAGAACTCCCCTTCCTTACATATGTGTCATAATGGAATCATTTTAATATTGCTCATAGTTTTTTACTAATAAACCTTGTACATTTTCAACTCTTCATCTTATGTGAAATATGCACCTCCTTTAAAGAACTCCCCTTCCTTACATATGTGTCATAATGGAATCATTTTAATATTGCTCATAGTTTTTTACTAATAAACCTTGTACATTTTCAACTCTTCATCTTATGTGAGCATTTACTCATTTTTGGGTATCTTCTTTTACAAATTGGATTTATCTCCTCCCTACACATGGATTGATGCTATTGGCCCATAGGAACCTTAATTGGACCATAATCCAAAAATTTCTGAAAATCTAGACCGTTAGGCTAAGGTCCTTCATATCCATTTTCAATTAATTCTAATTGAACATTGGAAAGTTCTTTTTGAATTTCTGTTTCAGGGGAACTTATTTTAATAAGATGAGTTATTTTTCTACCCAAAAATATTCATAATCTGAATATTATCTCTCTAGAATATTTTCTCTCTCTATGCCAAAACAGGCAGAGACAAGATCTCTTATATTTCAGAAAAGGGAATTGATTACAGGGGAAGATGCTGGACATTTTGAGAGGCTGGGGAGGAATCTTACATTCTCTCCCACTTGAAAAACGCGAGATGCCCTCATCTCGCAAACCGGGGGGTAATTTCGCAAGATGCACAAGTATGAGGCTGAGAGAATTTTTTTTTAAAAATTAAGATTAATCACCAATTAAAAAAGTCTCAAAGAGAGTAAGGGTCAAGACAAGAACAAGATTTAAACTTTATTTATTCTTGGAACATATACAGTAAAGATAAAAGAACTCTTTACACTTCCATAAGCCCATCCATCATATGATCACAAAAGCAATACTCACAAGCTGCGCATGTATAAGGTAACTCATCTATGGGAATAATTCTGTTGGTTATTGCCGCACCTATCTCAGTGGTATGAGGTGTTCTAACAAAAGGACCTCTGAGAGGCAATCCCTTAACTTGATATACCGAGTCAAGTGTTAACAGTAGCACTTTGACAGCACAATCCACTAATCTCATAGTGATTTACTGAAATCACTATCATCATTCCAGTTATGAATATCATCACAGGGACTCGTCCCATTCATCCTCATTGAGGTTTCGCTCAGCTTATTACATTTCAACCAATTTTCAGGGATCATCATTTTTCAATCAGAATCCAATTCAATTCATCAATTTTCAAACAGAATTAAAAATCATATCAACCACATTCGAATTCATCATCTGGATAGCATTAACACTTATAATTTCAAGTCTTAGATTTACTCGTATATACTGTCAGTAAAGAGCTGCAGTTATACTCTCGGTATATACGGATAGTCACGGCCCTTTGAATTATAAGGTAAATACCACCATGTCTAGGCCTCAAGCAAGTCAGGGATTCTATATAATTGCGGTACTTCCATCTGAAGACCCAATTACCAAATTATGAATTTCAGTTTAAATATCAAATTGTATGAATTATATCACATAATTACAACCTTTTTTGTGCTTCTTGATAAATTTTTGACATATTTGGTTTCTCAATTGATCTTTATTAGCCAACTGCTCTGATACCAACTGTGGGATCCCTATTCCCACCGCGCAACGGATTCGGGTTACTAGCAGCGGAAGTAGCACTTCTTGCGCGAGGCAGGGTCCCACACTCGGGGCCTCGTCCATGGATATCCGGACAAAAGACTAATCCGTCAATTTTTCCAAAACCGAACCCGAAAAAACTTCCCTTATCCGGAAAGCACGGGCGATTTCTCCAGGATAACTTTTTACTCTAACGTAGTCAAGACCATTAGCGATCAAACTGATCCGACTGCACCTATAAAGATACTCGGTCAGATCAAGGAAGAAACTTGCACTTGGATCATTGGGATCAACGCTTTTTTCCCCATCAAGAGGCACAGCCGTTGATTCCTATCCATAGAACAATTACTATCCGGGACTTACTTCATCTATCGTAATAACAGAAATTGAGTCTCGATTTACGGATCCATCAGTCCAGCCTAACCCCATCCGATCCCATGGGTTAGCCAACCGCCCAACCACTGTAGTGATGGGATCCAATTTGGAATTTGGTTAGGTTTTGTCCCGGGTACCAAGGAAAAGAGTTTCAAGGCCCCCTAGCCGGAAGTTCATGCAACATAAAACTAGCCACACCACTTACACACCCAATATGAAATTGCTTTTTTCTTAGCATCAGCTAACTTTAAAACAATCCTTTAATGAAACCATATTACCACTGATCACAATCTTCCAATTTATCCGGTTGATTCATAATTTCCCATCATTCCTTCATCAGAGTATCTATGGCATCATTGGCAACTAGAACGCTCACCACCTGTCCACTCAGGGGCCTTTTCAATAGTTCCTAGCCCATAATACTCGGCAATATAATCACTTATAAAAATCAAGATGGACTCTCGTTGAAGATCAGCAAGATCAACCAACAGATCCATAAAAAGAGCCATGGACTCATCCATGGAAGACCAGCAAGGTCAATCAACCAGATCCATGCCCGGTTTCAGAAAACAACTCTTACTCCTTGTTCCAATATCTTCCTCGACGCACGCGTGGGTATCCTAGGCGACCCAGAGCCCGAGCACCATATGGTCAGCACCCTCTAGGATCCTTCGCAGGTGACCTAGCGCTTCACTCATAGGCCGCTTCCTTGGTCCCTCATCCACCGTACCGGAAGCTCACCATTTTAATCGAACCGAGGCTGGTCAAGACCTCGGCTGACCTTGCTACGCGAGACGTCCTCCATTGACTCTCCATCAGCAGTTGCAACTTTATCAGTTAGGTCTCCACGACCTTAATCACAAGACGGTCAAAATGCTTTCCCAGCATTCTTGACATAAAACAGCCATTTACAAACAGTTTACAAATACAATTTCTATATTAACTCTCATTTTTCCACATTATCCCTCATATAATCCACATTACTTATTCCACATTCCATTTATATGTGTACTCATCCAATCACATTATTTTCCATCTCTTCACTTCAGATTCCTTCACATCACATATCATATATTCACATCCATACATCCACATCCACATCCACATCCACATCCATATCCACATCCACATTCACGTCCATACATCCACATCCACATCCATACATCCACATCCACATCCACATTCACATCCATACATCCACATCCACATCCACATTCACATCCATACATCCACATCTACATGCTTACCTCCATTTTCACATCCTCATTTATACATCCACATCCCATATTCACATTCATACATACACATCCACATCCACATTCACATCCATACATCCACATCTACATGCATACATCCACTATCACGTCCTCATTCATACATCCACATCCACATACATACATACATCCACATCCACATTCCCATTCACATCTATACATCCACATCTACATCCACATACATACATACATCCACATCCACATTCCACATTCACATCTATACAGCCACATCTACATCCACATTCACATCTATACATCCACATCTACATCCACATTCACATACATCCACATCCACATTCTCATTCACATCTATACATCCACATACATACATACATCCACATCCACATTCCACATTCACATCTACATCCACATCCACATTCCCATTCACATCTATACATCCACATCTACATCCACATACATACATACATCCACATCCACATTCCACATTCACATCTATACATACATACATACATACATCCACATACATACATACATCCACATCCACATTCCACATTCACATCTATACAGCCACATCTACATCCACATTCACATCTATGCATATGTGAGATCCCTGTTCCCACCGAGCAACGGATTGGGGGTACTAGCAGCGCAAGTAGCACTTCATGCGCGGGGCAGGAACCCACACTCGGGGCCTCGTCCACGGATATCCGGACAAAAGACTAATCCGTCGGTTTTTCCAAAACCGAACCCGAAAAAAACTTCCCTTATCCGGAAAGCACGGGCGATTCCTCCAGGATAACTTTTTACTCTAACGTAGTCAAGACCATTAATAGATCAAACACATCCGACTGCACCTATAAAGATACTCGGTCAGATCAAGGAAGAAACTTGCACTTGGATCATTGGGATCAACGCTTCTTTTCCCATCAAGAGGCACAGCCGTTGATTCCTATCCATAGAACAATTACTATCCGGGACTTACTTCATCTATCGTAATAACAGAAATTGAGTCTCGATTTACGGATCCATCAGTCCAGCCTAACCCCATCCGATCCCATGGGTTAGCCAACCGCCCAACCACTGTAGTGATGGGATCCAATTTGGAATTTGGTTAGGTTTTGTCCCGGGTACCAAGGAAAAGAGTCCCAAGGCCCCCTAGCAGGCGGAAGTTCATGCAAACATAAAACTAGCCACACCACTTACACACCCCCAATATGAAATTTGCCTTTTTCTTAGCATTAGCTAACTTTAAAACAATCCTTTAATGAAACCATAGTACCATTGATCATAATCTTCCAATTTATCTGGTTGATTCATAATTTCCCATCATTCCTTCATCAGAGTATCTATGGCATCATTGGCAACTAGAACGCTCACCACCTGTCCACTCAGGGGCCTTTTCAATAGTTCCTAGCCCATAATACTCGGCAATATAATCACTTATAAAAATCAAGATGGACTCTCGTTGAAGATCAGCAAGATCAACCAACAGATCCATAAAAAGAGCCATGGACTCATCCATGCAAGACCAACAAGGTCAATCAACCAGATCCATGCCCGGTTTCAGAAAACAACTCTTACTCCTTGTTCCAATATCTTCCTCGACACACGCGTGGGTATCCTAGGCGACCCAGAGCCCGAGCACCATATGGTCAGCACCCTCTAGGATCCTTTCGCAGGTGACCTAGCGCTTCACTCATTGGCCGCTTCCTTGGTCCCTCATCCACCGTACCGGAAGCTCACCATTTTAATCGAATCGAGGCTGGTCAAGACCTCGGCCGACTTTGCTACGCGAGACGTCCTCCATTTACTCTCCGTCAGCAGTTGTAACTTTAACAGTTAGGTCTTCATGACCTTAATCCACAAGATGGTCAAAATGCTTCCCCAGCATTCTTGACATAAAACAGTCATTTACAAACAGTCACAAAATACAGTTTCTAAATCGAACTCTCATTTTTCCACATTATCCCTCATTAATCCACATTACTTATTCCACATTCCATTTATATGTGTACTCATCCAATCACATCATTTTCCATCTCTTCACTTCTGATTCTTTCACATCACATATCATATATTCACATCCATATCCACATCCATACATCCACATCCACATCCACATTCACATCCATACATCCACATATATGCTTACCTCCATTTTCACATCCTCATTTATACATCCACATCCCCTATCCACATTCATACATACACATCCATATCCACATCTATACATCCACATCCACATGCATACATCCATTATCACGTCTTCATTCATACATCCACATCCACATACATACATACATCCACATCCACATTCCCATTCACATCTACATCCACATACATACATACATCCACATCCACATTCCACATTCACATCTATACATCCACATTCACATACATCCACATCCACATTTCCATTCACATCTATACATCCACATCTACATCCACATACATACATACATCCACATCTACATCCACATACATACATACATCCACATCCACATTCCACATTCACATCTATACATCCACATCCACATCCACATTCCTCATTCACATCTATACATCCACATCTACATCCACATTATACATCTTCATACATACATCCATTTTCACATTCATACATCCACACTCTCATCTCCACATCCACACATCGACATACATACATCCATTTCCACATTCCCATTCATATAACCCCATATGCCTTCACAACTAATCTTTTACATCACATCCATTCTCGCCCTATCACAACCCATATACATCTTATCCTATCACATACACTTCTTACCTCATCCCATACACATCTTATCACATCTTAATTCATCTTATCTCCTCTTATCACCTCTTATACACCTCTTATCACATCCTATCACATCTCATATCTATTTATAGAATACAAGAGAATTCTTATATTTGATATAAGATTTCTTTACACATTTACTTATGCATAAATTCCATTTAAGGAGATTAATACTTTCGAAGAAAAATCAATCTTTTATGCATCTTCTTATGCATAAATTCATTTTAAATGAAAATGACACTTTTAAATTAAAATTCAATCTTTTATGTATCTTCCTATGCATAAATTTAATTTAGATGAGAATGACACTTTTGAATTAAAAATTCAATCTTTTATGCATCTTCCTATGCATAAATTCAATTTAGATGAGAATGACACTTTTGAATTAAAAATCAATTTTTTTTATGCATCTTCTTATGCATAAAGTCAATTTGGTAGGAATTACACTTTTAGAATAAAAGAATTTCTCTTATGCATCTAAGTTATGCATAAAATCCATTTATGATGAAAGTAACACTTTTATAATAAAATAATCAACTTTTATGCATACCTCTATGCATGAAATTCAATTGTGACAAAAGTAACACTTTTACATTAAAATAATCATCTTTTATGCATACCTCTATGCATGAAATCCAATACGATAAAAGTAACACTTTTGATATAAAAAAAATTATCCTTTATGCATACTTCTATGCATGAAAATTAAAAATGATAAAAGTAACACTTTTGATATAAAAAAAATTATCCTTTATGCATACTTCTATGCATGAAAATTAAAAATGATAAAAGTAACACTTTTGATATAAAAAAAATTATCCTTTATGCATACTTCTATGCATGAAAATTAAAAATGATAAAAGTAACACTTTTGATATAAAATTTTTTCCTTTATGCATACTTCTATGCATGAAAATTAAAAATGATAAAAGTAACACTTTTAATATAAAAAAATTATCCTTTATGCATACTTCTATGCATGAAAATTAAAATTTGATAAAAGTAACACTTTTATGTTAAAATAATAATCCTTTATGCATACCTCTATGCATGAAATCCAAATATGATAAAAGAAACACTTTTATGTTAAAATAATAATCCTTTATGCATACCTCTATGCATGAAATCCAAATATGATAAAAGTAACACTTTTATGTTAGAATAATAATCTTTTAAGCATAGCTCTATGCATGAAAATCAACTATGCATAATATAAAAATCAATTTCTCTATGATTACAATGAATATCTTTCAATTAATCTAGGATGATAATTCCTAGAATATGGTAGGAAGTCCTCTTTTTATGCTTTGAATGAAATTATTTTATGCATAATTTTTATAAAAATTTTGCCATAGCTCCGCTGCTATGACTGATAAATCTCAATTTTTCTAAGGGATAAAGCTTATCATTAAGGAAATAATTAAAATGATCTCTAATTGGATCATTAATCCATAATGGATTGAATCATCAATATACATAGACTAAAAGCATAGAAAAAAAACCATTAATTTGGCCTCAAGCATAGCTTAATCTTGGGTTAAGGAAAAGCTTTATGAAAAGCTTGATTTGGATTGAGAATGGGTCATGAGTATGACCATTTCTTGAGTGAGAGTGAGAAATTACATAAAAACCATTAGAATTTAAACATAAATGGAAATTAACTTCAATAGCATTTATTAAATTATGTAACTCTTCACTAACATTCATCAATTCACTTCAATAGCATTCAAAAAAACCATACCAATTAAGCTTCTCAAGCTTGAGAGGGGTTGAGAAGAGAGAATCATTGAGAAATTATAGAAAAGATCAATATTCACTAATTACCTTACAAATTGCTTGATTCTTTGTTCACGGTAGAGGCCCCCAACCAATCAATTGGTTAAGTATGTTGATGGAGCCACTAATGGGGATTGAAGAAAGAGGGAAGCTCCAAAAACTAGTGAATTATTAAATGAATTCACAGTTCTTGGCTTAGGTGAAGTAGAGTAACGATGCATAAATACTATCTATTTTTCAACAAGGGGGAGGCTTCTATTTATAGGAAAAATTGAGCTCCTAACCAAACAAACTGATTCTAGAATTTTCTAAATCAGTTTGGTCAATATTTGACCATTTTTAGGTCAGTTAAGCTAACTTTTTGGAACTAGACTTGAATGAGGAGAGAGGAGAGATGAAATATCTCAATTTTTATGAGTTTAAAACTCATTCAAGCATGTGAAATATGCACCTCCTTTAAAGAACTCTCCTTCCTTACATATGTGTCATAATGGAATCATTTTAATATTGCTCATAGTTTTTTTACTAATAAACCTTGTACATTTTCAACTCTTCATCTTATGTGTGAGTTAAAGAATTCCCCTTCCTTACATATGTGTCATAATGGAATCATTTTAATATTGCTCATAGTTTTTTTACTAATAAACCTTGTACATTTTCAACTCTTCATCTTATGTGAAATATGCACCTCCTTTAAAGAATTCCCCTTCCTTACATATGTGTCATAATGGAATCATTTTAATATTGCTCATAGTTTTTTTACTAATAAACCTTGTACATTTTCAACTCTTCATCTTATGTGAGCATTTACTCCTTTTTGGATACCCAAAATATCTCATATTTTTAATATTGCTCATAGTTTTTTACTAATAAACCTTGTATATTTTCAACTCTTCATCTTATGTGAGCATTTACTCATTTTTGGGTATCTTCTTTTACAAATTGGATTTATCTCCTCCCTACACATGGATTGATGCTATTGGCTCATAGGAACCTTAATTGGACCATAATCCAAAAATTTCTGAAAATCTAGACCCTTAGGCTAAGGTCCTTTATACCCATTTCCAATTAATTCCAATTGCACATTGGAAAGTTCTTTTTGAATTTCTGTTTCAGGGGAACTTATTTTAATAAGATGAGTTATTTTTCTATCCAAAAATATTCATAATCTGAATATTCTCTCTCTAGAATATTTTCTCTCTCTAGGTTAAAACAGTTAGAAACAAGTCTTTTATATTTCTGAAGAGGGATTGATTACAGGGGAAGATACTAGATATCAAAAAGGGGATGGGGGAGGAATCTTACATTCTACCCCACTTAAAAAACGCGAGATGTCCTCATCTCGCAAACTAGGGTAATTTTGCAAAATGCACGAATATGAGACTTAGAGAAAAATTTTAATCAAGATTAACCACCAAGAAAAGTCTTAAAGAGAGCAAGATTCAAAATAAGAACAAGATTTAAACTTTATTCATTCTCGGAACTTATACAGTAAGGATAGAAGAACTCTTTACACTTCCATAAGCCCATCCATCATATGATCACAAAAGCAGCACTCACAAGCTGCCCAAGTATAGGGTAACTCATCTATGGGAATGATTCTGCTGGTTATTGTCGCACCTATCTCAGTGGTATGAGGTGATCTGACAAAAGGACCTCTGAGAGGTAAGCCAAAAACGGGGTAAAGGCATATCTTCTCATGAGGAAGAAAACACGCCAGTAAGAAGACCCGCTCAGAAAACCCAAGATGTCTTGATCTCATGACGCAGTAGTATCGGGGACCCAAACCCAAAGCTTCAATAACCATGGCCAAGCGGACATTGTTACGAAAGTGCTGCTGACCCCAGGGTGTTACCCTAGTTATGTTTTGATAGGTCCGCCATTTGGTCTGAGCTACAGAAGTTCCCAAGTGAGGGAAAAGTGAGCGCTCATACTGTTCTATAAAATCCTTCTTCACAGACTCGCTTGTGTCTTGAAGGTGAGAAATCATCATGGATAAAACTAATTCTTGTTGCCAAGCCATGAAGGAGATTAAGAAAGAAGGAGATTGATGGGAGTAAGATTACTGTGAGCGATAAGTAAAGTTACGACTTATATAAAGGAAGGAGCTAGCGTAACCTAGAAGCCAACGGTATCTTGCCACTGAAGTTTTACCGTCTTTCCATGATTTGGGTTTGGCACATATTTCTATGAAATACATTAAGAACTTTGAGATGAGGAGATAAAAGAAGCTCGTAAGCTAAGTCACCTACTTTCATTGAATTCAGATAAGGTTCACAATATCTGGGGGATAACTTCTTATACTCCCCAAGAGATAAAGAACTTCTCTTTGGGCCGTACTCGAATGAAAACCAAAACCGTGGTATCCAAAACACCGATTTTCACTTCTGAACTCATTGTTCTGAATCCTTAAAACAGGTAGGACTCCTGAGAAGTATTCTAGGAAAAGGATCTTCTTTTTTTTTCTTTTTTCTTTTTTTTTTATTTTTACAGAATCTTTCTTTTATTTTAGAGAGGGAATAATTATAAGATCAAAAGGGAGATTCTTACTCCTATATACCTCAAAGGTTGGGGAGGAATCTTACATTCTACCCCACTTAAAAAAGTGCGAGATGTCCTCATCTCGCAAGGTAGAGGATAACTCTTTTTCTTAAGATCCAATTTTATTCTGGGGTTCCTTATATTCTGGTCAACCCAACAGAATACTGGGATAAATATCCCTTAGAACTCATCAACAATTCATTCAGATCATATCATTCATATCTTTAACATAATGGTCCATTAGACCGAAAAATTTCCTTCTGAACATTCCTCCACGGGAATTTTAGTCAAGTAAGTTCTCAATTTGTCATCCCTTAACTTGATCTAACGGTCAAGTATTAATAGTAGCAATCTGACAGCACAATCCACTAATCTCATAGTGATTTGCTGAAATCATTATCATCATTCCAGTTATGAATATCATCACAGGGACTCGTCCCATTCATCCTCATTGAGGTTTCGCTCAGCTTATTACATTTCAACCAAATTTCAAGGATCATCATTTTTCAATCAGAATCCAATTCAATTCATCAATTCTCAAACAGAATTAAAAATCATATCAACCACATTCGAAATCATCCTCTGGATAGCATTAACGCTTATAATTTCAAGTCTTAGATTTACTCGTATATACTGTCAGTAAAGAGCTGCAGTATACTCTCGGTATATACGGGTAGTCACGGCCCTTGGAATTATAAGGTAAATACCATCATGTCTAGGCCTCAAGCAAGTCAGGGATTCTATATAATTGTGGTACTTCCATCTGAAGACCCAATTACCAAATTACGAATTTTAGTTTGAATATCAAATTGTATGACTTATATCACACAATTACAACCTTTTTGTGTTTCTTGATAAATTTTTGACATATTTGTCTTCTCAGTTGATCTTTATTAACCAAATGCTCTGATACCAACTGTGAGATCCCTGTTCCCACCGAGCAACGGATTCGGGGTACTAGCAGTGCAAGTAGCACTTCATGCGCGGGGCAGGAATCCACACTCGGGGCCTCGTCCCACGGATATCCGGACAAAAGACTAATCCGTCGGTTTTTCCAAAACCGAACCCGAAAAAAACTTCCCTTATCCGGAAAGCACGGGCGATTCCTCCAGGATAACTTTTTACTCTAACGTAGTCAAGACCATTAATAGATCAAACACATCCGACTGCACCTATAAAGATACTCGGTCAGATCAAGGAAGAAACTTGCACTTGGATCATTGGGATCAACGCTTTTTTCCCCATCAAGAGGCACAGCCGTTGATTCCTATCCATAGAACAATTACTATCCGGGACTTACTTCATCTATCGTAATAACGGAAATTGAGTCTCGATTTACGGATCCATCAGTCCAGCCTAACCCCATCCGATCCCATGGGTTAGCCAACCGCCCAACCACTGTAGTGATGGGATCCAATTTGGAATTTGGTTAGGTTTTGTCCCGGGTACCAAGGAAAAGAGTCCCAAGGCCCCCTAGCCGGCGGAAGTTCATGCAAACATAAAACTAGCCACACCACTTACACACCCAATATGAAATTTGCCTTTTTCTTAGCATTAGCTAACTTTAAAACAATCCTTTAATGAAACCATAGTACCATTGATCATAATCTTCCAATTTATCTGGTTGATTCATAATTTCCAATCATTCCTTCATCAGAGTATCTATGGCATCATTGGCAACTAGAACGCTCACCACCTGTCCACGCAGGGGCCTTTTCAATAGTTCCTAGCCCATAATACTCGGCAATATAATCACTTATAAAAATCAAGATGGACTCTCGTTGAAGATCAGCAAGATCAACCAACAGATCCATATAAAGAGCCATGGACTCATCCATGCAAGACCAGCAAGGTCAATCAACCAGATCCATGCCCGGTTTCACAAAACAACTCTTACTCCTTGTTCCAATATCTTCCTCGACGCACGCGTGGGTATCCTAGGCGACCTAGAGCCCGAGCACCGTATGGTCAGCACCCTCTAGGATCCTTCGCAGGTGACCTAGCGCTTCACTCATAGGCCGCTTCCTTGGTCCCTCATCCACCGTACCGGAAGCTCACCATTTTAATCGAACCGAGGCTGGTCAAGACCTCGGCCGACTTTGCTACGCGAGACGTCCTCCATTGACTCTCCGTCAGCAGTTGTAACTTTAACAGTTAGGTCTTCATGACCTTAATCCACAAGATGGTCAAAATGCTTCCCCAGCATTCTTGACATAAAACAGTCATTTACAAACAGTCACAAAATACAGTTTCTAAATCGAACTCTCATTTTTCCACATTATCCCTCATTAATCCACATTACTTATTCCACATTCCATTTATATGTGTACTCATCCAATCACATCATTTTCCATCTCTTCACTTCTGATTCTTTCACATCACATATCATATATTCACATCCATATCCACATCCATACATCCACATCCACATCCACATTCACATCCATACATCCACATCTACATGCTTACCTCCATTTTCACATCCTCATTTATACATCCACATCCCCTATCCACATTCATACATACACATCCATATCCACATCTATACATCCACATCCACATGCATACATCCATTATCACGTCTTCATTCATACATCCACATCCACATACATACATACATCCACATCCACATTCCCATTCACATCTACATCCACATACATACATCCACATTCCCATTCACATCTACATCCACATACATACATACATCCACATCCACATTCCACATTCACATCTATACATCCACATCTACATCCACATTCACATACATCCACATCCACATTTCCATTCACATCTATACATCCACATCTACATCCACATACATACATACATCCACATCTACATCCACATACATACATACATCCACATCCACATTCCACATTCACATCTATACATCCACATCCACATCCACATTCCTCATTCACATCTATACATCCACATCTACATCCACATTATACATCTTCATACATACATCCATTTTCACATTCATACATCCACACTCTCATCTCCACATCCACACATCGACATACATACATCCATTTCCACATTCCCATTCATATAACCCCATATGCCTTCACAACTAATCTTTTACATCACATCCATTCTCGCCCTATCACAACCCATATACATCTTATCCTATCACATACACTTCTTACCTCATCCCATACACATCTTATCACATCTTAATTCATCTTATCTCCTCTTATCACCTCTTATACACCTCTTATCACATCCTATCACATCTCATATCTATTTATAGAATACAAGAGAATTCTTATATTTGATATAAGATTTCTTTACACATTTACTTATGCATAAATTCCATTTAAGGAGATAAATACTTCCGAAGAAAAATCAATCTTTTATGCATCTTCCTATGCATAAATTCATTTTAAATGAAAATGACACTTTTAAATTAAAATTCAATCTTTTATGCATCTTCCTATGCATAAATTTAATTTAGATGAGTTTTTTTATGCATCTTCTTATGCATAAAGTCAATTTGGTAGGAATTACACTTTTAGAATAAAAGAATTTCTCTTATGCATCTAAGTTATGCATAAAATCCATTTATGATGAAAGTAACACTTTTATAATAAAATAATCAACTTTTATGCATACCTCTATGCATGAAATTCAATTGTGATAAAAGTAACACTTTTACATTAAAATAATCATCTTTTATGCATACCTCTATGCATGAAATCCAATACGATAAAAGTAACACTTTTGATATAAAAAAAAATTATCCTTTATGCATACTTCTATGCATGAAAATTAAAAATGATAAAAGTAACACTTTTGATATAAAAAAAATTATCCTTTATGCATACTTCTATGCATGAAAATTAAAAATGATAAAAGTAACACTTTTGATATAAAAAAAAATTATCCTTTATGCATACTTCTATGCATGAAAATTAAAAATGATAAAAGTAACACTTTTGATATAAAATTTTTTCCTTTATGCATACTTCTATGCATGAAAATTAAAAATGATAAAAGTAACACTTTTAATATAAAAAAATTATCTTTTATGCATACTTCTATGCATGAAAATTAAAAATAATAAAAGTAACACTTTTAATATAAAAAAATTATCCTTTATGCATACTTCTATGCATGAAAATTAAAATTTGATAAAAGTAACACTTTTATGTTAAAATAATAATCCTTTATGCATACCTCTATGCATGAAATCCAAATATGATAAAAGTAACACTTTTATGTTAAAATAATAATCCTTTATGCATACCTCTATGCATGAAATCCAAATATGATAAAAGTAACACTTTTATGTTAGAATAATAATCTTTTAAGCATAGCTCTATGCATGAAAATCAACTATGCATAATATAAAAATCAATTTCTCTATGATTACAATGAATATCTTTCAATTAATCTAGGATGATAATTCCTAGAATATGGTAGGAAGTCCTCTTTTTATGCTTTGAATGAAATTATTTTATGCATAATTTTTATAAAAATTTTGCCATAGCTCCGCTGCTATGACTGATAAATCTCAATTTTTCTAAGGGATAAAGCTTATCATTAAGGAAATAATTAAAATGATCTCTAATTGGATCATTAATCCATAATGGATTGAATCATCAATATACATAGACTAAAAGCATAGAAAAAAAACCATTAATTTGGCCTCAAGCATAGCTTAATCTTGGGTTAAGGAAAAGCTTTATGAAAAGCTTGATTTGGATTGAGAATGGGTCATGAGTATGACCATTTCTTGAGTGAGAGTGAGAAATTACATAAAAACCATTAGAATTTAAACATAAATGGAAATTAACTTCAATAGCATTTATTAAATTATGTAACTCTTCACTAACATTCATCAATTCACTTCAATAGCATTCAAAAAAACCATACCAATTAAGCTTCTCAAGCTTGAGAGGGGTTGAGAAGAGAGAATCATTGAGAAATTATAGAAAAGATCAATATTCACTAATTACCTTACAAATTGCTTGATTCTTTGTTCACGGTAGAGGCCCCCAACCAATCAATTGGTTAAGTATGTTGATGGAGCCACTAATGGGGATTGAAGAAAGAGGGAAGCTCCAAAAACTAGTGAATTATTAAATGAATTCACAGTTCTTGGCTTAGGTGAAGTAGAGTAACGATGCATAAATACTATCTATTTTTCAACAAGGGGGAGGCTTCTATTTATAGGAAAAATTGAGCTCCTAACCAAACAAACTGATTCTAGAATTTTCTAAATCAGTTTGGTCAATATTTGACCATTTTTAGGTCAGTTAAGCTAACTTTTTGGAACTAGACTTGAATGAGGAGAGAGGAGAGATGAAATATCTCAATTTTTATGAGTTTAAAACTCATTCAAGCATGTGAAATATGCACCTCCTTTAAAGAACTCTCCTTCCTTACATATGTGTCATAATGGAATCATTTTAATATTGCTCATAGTTTTTTTACTAATAAACCTTGTACATTTTCAACTCTTCATCTTATGTGTGAGTTAAAGAATTCCCCTTCCTTACATATGTGTCATAATGGAATCATTTTAATATTGCTCATAGTTTTTTTACTAATAAACCTTGTACATTTTCAACTCTTCATCTTATGTGAAATATGCACCTCCTTTAAAGAATTCCCCTTCCTTACATATGTGTCATAATGGAATCATTTTAATATTGCTCATAGTTTTTTTACTAATAAACCTTGTACATTTTCAACTCTTCATCTTATGTGAGCATTTACTCCTTTTTGGATACCCAAAATATCTCATATTTTTAATATTGCTCATAGTTTTTTACTAATAAACCTTGTATATTTTCAACTCTTCATCTTATGTGAGCATTTACTCATTTTTGGGTATCTTCTTTTACAAATTGGATTTATCTCCTCCCTACACATGGATTGATGCTATTGGCTCATAGGAACCTTAATTGGACCATAATCCAAAAATTTCTGAAAATCTAGACCCTTAGGCTAAGGTCCTTTATACCCATTTCCAATTAATTCCAATTGCACATTGGAAAGTTCTTTTTGAATTTCTGTTTCAGGGGAACTTATTTTAATAAGATGAGTTATTTTTCTATCCAAAAATATTCATAATCTGAATATTCTCTCTCTAGAATATTTTCTCTCTCTAGGTTAAAACAGTTAGAAACAAGTCTTTTATATTTCTGAAGAGGGATTGATTACAGGGAAAGATACTAGATATCAAAAAGGGGATGGGGGAGGAATCTTACAGCATATACATCTTCATGCATACATCCATTTTCACATTCATACATCCACACTCATCTTCATGCATACATCCATTTTCACATTCATACATCCACACTCCCATCTCCACATCCACACATCCACATACATACATCTCTTATCGCATCCTATCCCTTCCCATATCTATTTATAGAATATAAGGGAATTCTTATATTTGATATAAAATTTCTTTACGCATCTAATTATGCATAAATTCCAATTAAGGATACTAACACTTTCGAAATAAAAATCAATCTTTTATGCATCTTCCTATGCATAAATTCATTTTGAATGAGAATGACACTTTGAATTAAAATTCAATCTTTTATGCATCTTCCTATGCATAAATTCATTTTAGATGAGAATGACACTTTTGAATTAAAATCAATCTTTTATGCATCTTCTTATGCATAAATTCAATTTAGATGAGAATGACACTTTTGAATTAAAATCAATCTTTTATGCATCTTCTTATGCATAAATTCAATTTAGATGAGAATGACACTTTTGAATTAAAATCAATCTTTTATGCATCTTCTTATGCATAAATTCAATTTAGTAGGAATTACACTTTTAGAATAAAAGAATTTCTCTTATGCATCTAATTTATGCATAAAATCTATTTATGATGAAAATCACACTTTTAGTATAAAAATATCTTTTATGCATAACTCTATGCATGAAATCTAATATGCTAAAAGTAACACTTTTGATATAAAAATTTATCCATTATGCATACTTCTATGCATGAAAATAAAAATGATAAAAGTAACACTTTTGATATAAAAATTTATCCATTATGCATACTTCTATGCATGTAAATAAAAATGATAAAAGTAACACTTTTGATATAAAAATTTATCCATTATGCATACTTCTATGCATGTAAATAAAAATGATAAAAGTAACACTTTTGATATAAAAATTTATCCATTATGCATACTTCTATGCATGTAAATAAAAATGATAAAAGTAACACTTTTGATATAAAAACTTATTCTTTATGCATAATATAAAAATTCAATTTCTCCATGATTATAATGAAATTCTTTCAATTAATCTAGGATGATAATTCCTAGAATATGGTAGGAAGTCCTCTTTTTATGCTTTGAATGAAATTATTTTATGCGTAATTTTTATAAAAATTTTGCCATAGCTCCGCTGCTATGACTGATAAATCTCAATTTTTCTAAGGGATAAAGCTTATCATTAAGGAAATAATTAGAATGGTCTCTAATTGGATCATCAATCCATAATGGATTGAATCATCAATATGCATAAACTAAAAGTATTGAAAAAAGTTATTAATTTGGCCTCAAGCATAGCTTAATCTTGGATTAAGGAAAAGCTTTATGAAAAGCTTCATTTGGATTGAGAATGGGTCATGAGTATGACCATTTCTTGAGTGAGAGAGAGAAATTACATAAAAACCATTAGAATTTAAACATAAATGGAAATTAACTTCAATAGCATTTATTAAATTATGTAACTCTTCACTACTATTCACCAATTAACTTCAATAGCATTTAAAAACCATACCAATTAAGCTTCTCAAGCTTGAGAGGGGTTGAGAAGAGAGAAACATTAAGAAATTATAGAAAAGATCAATATTCACTAATTACCTTACAAATTGCTTGATTCTTTGTTCACGGTAGAGGCCCCCAACCAATCAATTGGTTAAGTATGTTGATGGAGCCACTAATGGGGATTGAAGAAAGAGGGAAGCTCCAAAAACTAGTGAATTATTAAATGAATTCACAGTTCTTGGCTTAGGTGGAGTAGAGTAACGATGCATAAACACTATATAGTTTTCAACAAGGGGGAGGCTTCTATTTATAGGAAAAATTGAGCTCCTAACCAAACAAACTGATTCTAGAATTTTCTAAATCAGTTTGGTCAATATTTGACCATTTTTAGGTCAGTTAAGCTAACTTTTTGGAACTAGACTTGAATGAGGAGAGAGGAGAGATGAAATATCTCAATTTTTATGAGTTTAAAACTCATTCAAGCATGTGAAATATGCACCTTCTTTAAAGAACTCCCCTTCCTTACATATGTGTCATAATGGAATCATTATACCCAAAATATCTCATATTTTTAATATTGTTCATAGTTTTTTACTAATAAACCTTGTATATTTTTAACTCTTCATCTTATGTGAAATATACACCTCCTTTAAAGAACTCCCCTTCCTTACATATGTGTCATAATGGGATCATTTTAATATTGCTCATAGTTTTTTACTAATAAACCTTGTACATTTTCAACTCTTCATCTTATGTGAAATATGCACCTCCTTTAAAGAACTCCCCTTCCTTACATATGTGTCATAATGGAATCATTTTAATATTGCTCATAGTTTTTTACTAATAAACCTTGTACATTTTCAACTCTTCATCTTATGTGAAATATGCACCTCCTTTAAAGAATTCCCCTTCCTTACATATGTGTCATAATGGAATCATTTTAATATTGCTCATAGTTTTTTTACTAATAAACCTTGTACATTTTCAACTCTTCATCTTATGTGAGCATTTACTCCTTTTTGGATACCCAAAATATCTCATATTTTTAATATTGCTCATAATTTTTTACTAATAAACCTTGTATATTTTCAACTCTTCATCTTATGTGAGCATTTACTCATTTTTGGGTATCTTCTTTTACAAATTGGATTTATCTCCTCCCTACACATGGATTGATGCTATTGGCTCATAGGAACCTTAATTGGACCATAATCCAAAAATTTCTGAAAATCTAGACCCTTAGGCTAAGGTCCTTTATACCCATTTCCAATTAATTCCAATTGCACATTGGAAAGTTCTTTTTGAATTTCTGTTTCAGGGGAACTTATTTTAATAAGATGAGTTATTTTTCTATCCAAAAATATTCATAATCTGAATATTCTCTCTCTAGAATATTTTCTCTCTCTAGGTTAAAACAGTTAGAAACAAGTCTTTTATATTTCTGAAGAGGGATTGATTACAGGGGAAGATACTAGATATCAAAAAGGGGATGGGGGAGGAATCTTACAGCATATACATCTTCATGCATACATCCATTTTCACATTCATACATCCACACTCATCTTCATGCATACATCCATTTTCACATTCATACATCCACACTCCCATCTCCACATCCACACATCCACATACATACATCTCTTATCGCATCCTATCCCTTCCCATATCTATTTATAGAATATAAGGGAATTCTTATATTTGATATAAAATTTCTTTACGCATCTAATTATGCATAAATTCCAATTAAGGATACTAACACTTTCGAAATAAAAATCAATCTTTTATGCATCTTCCTATGCATAAATTCATTTTAAATGAGAATGACACTTTGAATTAAAATTCAATCTTTTATGCATCTTCCTATGCATAAATTCATTTTAGATGAGAATGACACTTTTGAATTAAAATCAATCTTTTATGCATCTTCTTATGCATAAATTCAATTTAGATGAGAATGACACTTTTGAATTAAAATCAATCTTCTTATGCATAAATTCAATTTAGATGAGAATGACACTTTTGAATTAAAATCAATCTTTTATGCATCTTCTTATGCATAAATTCAATTTAGTAGGAATTACACTTTTAGAATAAAAGAATTTCTCTTATGCATCTAATTTATGCATAAAATCTATTTATGATGAAAATCACACTTTTAGTATAAAAATATCTTTTATGCATAACTCTATGCATGAAATCTAATATGCTAAAAGTAACACTTTTGATATAAAAATTTATCCATTATGCATACTTCTATGCATGAAAATAAAAATGATAAAAGTAACACTTTTGATATAAAAATTTATCCATTATGCATACTTCTATGCATGTAAATAAAAATGATAAAAGTAACACTTTTGATATAAAAATTTATCCATTATGCATACTTCTATGCATGTAAATAAAAATGATAAAAGTAACACTTTTGATATAAAAATTTATCCATTATGCATACTTCTATGCATGTAAATAAAAATGATAAAAGTAACACTTTTGATATAAAAATTTATCCATTATGCATACTTCTATGCATGTAAATAAAAATGATAAAAGTAACACTTTTGATATAAAAATTTATCCATTATGCATAATATAAAAATTCAATTTCTTCATGATTATAATGAAATTCTTTCAATTAATCTAGGATGATAATTCCTAGAATATGGTAGGAAGTCCTCTTTTTATGCTTTGAATGAAATTATTTTATGCGTAATTTTTATAAAATTTTTGCCATAGCTCCGCTGCTATGACTGATAAATCTCAATTTTTCTAAGGGATAAAGCTTATCATTAAGGAAATAATTAGAATGGTCTCTAATTGGATCATCAATCCATAATGGATTGAGTCATCAATATGCATAAACTAAAAGTATTGAAAAAAGTTATTAATTTGGCCTCAAGCATAGCTTAATCTTGGATTAAGGAAAAGCTTTATGAAAAGCTTCATTTGGATTGAGAATGGGTCATGAGTATGACCATTTCTTGAGTGAGAGAGAGAAATTACATAAAAACCATTAGAATTTAAACATAAATGGAAATTAACTTCAATAGCATTTATTAAATTATGTAACTCTTCACTACTATTCACCAATTAACTTCAATAGCATTTAAAAACCATACCAATTAAGCTTCTCAAGCTTGAGAGGGGTTGAGAAGAGAGAAACATTAAGAAATTATAGAAAAGATCAATATTCACTAATTACCTTACAAATTGCTTGATTCTTTGTTCACGGTAGAGGCCCCCAACCAATCAATTGGTTAAGTATGTTGATGGAGCCACTAATGGGGATTGAAGAAAGAGGGAAGCTCCAAAAACTAGTGAATTATTAAATGAATTCACAGTTCTTGGCTTAGGTGGAGTAGAGTAACGATGCATAAACACTATATAGTTTTCAACAAGGGGGAGGCTTCTATTTATAGGAAAAATTGAGCTCCTAACCAAACAAACTGATTCTAGAATTTTCTAAATCAGTTTGGTCAATATTTGACCATTTTTAGGTCAGTTAAGCTAACTTTTTGGAACTAGACTTGAATGAGGAGAGAGGAGAGATGAAATATCTCAATTTTTATGAGTTTAAAACTCATTCAAGCATGTGAAATATGCACCTTCTTTAAAGAACTCCCCTTCCTTACATATGTGTCATAATGGAATCATTATACCCAAAATATCTCATATTTTTAATATTGTTCATAGTTTTTTACTAATAAACCTTGTATATTTTTAACTCTTCATCTTATGTGAAATATACACCTCCTTTAAAGAACTCCCCTTCCTTACATATGTGTCATAATGGGATCATTTTAATATTGCTCATAGTTTTTTACTAATAAACCTTGTACATTTTCAACTCTTCATCTTATGTGAAATATGCACCTCCTTTAAAGAACTCCCCTTCCTTACATATGTGTCATAATGGAATCATTTTAATATTGCTCATAGTTTTTTACTAATAAACCTTGTACATTTTCAACTCTTCATCTTATGTGAAATATGCACCTCCTTTAAAGAATTCCCCTTCCTTACATATGTGTCATAATGGAATCATTTTAATATTGCTCATAGTTTTTTTACTAATAAACCTTGTACATTTTCAACTCTTCATCTTATGTGAGCATTTACTCCTTTTTGGATACCCAAAATATCTCATATTTTTAATATTGCTCATAATTTTTTACTAATAAACCTTGTATATTTTCAACTCTTCATCTTATGTGAGCATTTACTCATTTTTGGGTATCTTCTTTTACAAATTGGATTTATCTCCTCCCTACACATGGATTGATGCTATTGGCTCATAGGAACCTTAATTGGACCATAATCCAAAAATTTCTGAAAATCTAGACCCTTAGGCTAAGGTCCTTTATACCCATTTCCAATTAATTCCAATTGCACATTGGAAAGTTCTTTTTGAATTTCTGTTTCAGGGGAACTTATTTTAATAAGATGAGTTATTTTTCTATCCAAAAATATTCATAATCTGAATATTCTCTCTCTAGAATATTTTCTCTCTCTAGGTTAAAACAGTTAGAAACAAGTCTTTTATATTTCTGAAGAGGGATTGATTACAGGGGAAGATACTAGATATCAAAAAGGGGATGGGGGAGGAATCTTACAGCATATACATCTTCATGCATACATCCATTTTCACATTCATACATCCACACTCATCTTCATGCATACATCCATTTTCACATTCATACATCCACACTCCCATCTCCACATCCACACATCCACATACATACATCTCTTATCGCATCCTATCCCTTCCCATATCTATTTATAGAATATAAGGGAATTCTTATATTTGATATAAAATTTCTTTACGCATCTAATTATGCATAAATTTCATTTAAGGATACTAACACTTTCGAAATAAAAATCAATCTTTTATGCATCTTCCTATGCATAAATTCATTTTAAATGAGAATGACACTTTGAATTAAAATTCAATCTTTTATGCATCTTCCTATGCATAAATTCATTTTAGATGAGAATGACACTTTTGAATTAAAATCAATCTTTTATGCATCTTCTTATGCATAAATTCAATTTAGATGAGAATGACACTTTTGAATTAAAATCAATCTTTTATGCATCTTCTTATGCATAAATTCAATTTAGATGAGAATGACACTTTTGAATTAAAATCAATCTTTTATGCATCTTCTTATGCATAAATTCAATTTAGTAGGAATTACACTTTTAGAATAAAAGAATTTCTCTTATGCATCTAATTTATGCATAAAATCTATTTATGATGAAAATCACACTTTTAGTATAAAAATATCTTTTATGCATAACTCTATGCATGAAATCTAATATGCTAAAAGTAACACTTTTGATATAAAAATTTATCCATTATGCATACTTCTATGCATGAAAATAAAAATGATAAAAGTAACACTTTTGATATAAAAATTTATCCATTATGCATACTTCTATGCATGTAAATAAAAATGATAAAAGTAACACTTTTGATATAAAAATTTATCCATTATGCATACTTCTATGCATGTAAATAAAAATGATAAAAGTAACACTTTTGATATAAAAATTTATCCATTATGCATACTTCTATGCATGTAAATAAAAATGATAAAAGTAACACTTTTGATATAAAAATTTATCCATTATGCATACTTCTATGCATGTAAATAAAAATGATAAAAGTAACACTTTTGATATAAAAACTTATTCTTTATGCATAATATAAAAATTCAATTTCTCCATGATTATAATGAAATTCTTTCAATTAATCTAGGATGATAATTCCTAGAATATGGTAGGAAGTCCTCTTTTTATGCTTTGAATGAAATTATTTTATGCGTAATTTTTATAAAATTTTTGCCATAGCTCCGCTGCTATGACTGATAAATCTCAATTTTTCTAAGGGATAAAGCTTATCATTAAGGAAATAATTAGAATGGTCTCTAATTGGATCATCAATCCATAATGGATTGAGTCATCAATATGCATAAACTAAAAGTATTGAAAAAAGTTATTAATTTGGCCTCAAGCATAGCTTAATCTTGGATTAAGGAAAAGCTTTATGAAAAGCTTCATTTGGATTGAGAATGGGTCATGAGTATGACCATTTCTTGAGTGAGAGAGAGAAATTACATAAAAACCATTAGAATTTAAACATAAATGGAAATTAACTTCAATAGCATTTATTAAATTATGTAACTCTTCACTACTATTCACCAATTAACTTCAATAGCATTTAAAAACCATACCAATTAAGCTTCTCAAGCTTGAGAGGGGTTGAGAAGAGAGAAACATTGAGAAATTATAGAAAAGATCAATATTCACTAATTACCTTACAAATTGCTTGATTCTTTGTTCACTGTAGAGGCCCCCAACCAATCAATTGGTTAAGTATGTTGATGGAGCCACTAATGGGGATTGAAGAAAGAGGGAAGCTCCAAAAACTAGTGAATTATTAAATGAATTCACAGTTCTTGGCTTAGGTGGAGTAGAGTAACGATGCATAAACACTATATAGTTTTCAACAAGGGGGAGGCTTCTATTTATAGGAAAAATTGAGCTCCTAACCAAACAAACTGATTCTAGAATTTTCTAAATCAGTTTGGTCAATATTTGACCATTTTTAGGTCAGTTAAGCTAACTTTTTGGAACTAGACTTGAATGAGGAGAGAGGAGAGATGAAATATCTCAATTTTTATGAGTTTAAAACTCATTCAAGCATGTGAAATATGCACCTCCTTTAAAGAACTCCCCTTCCTTACATATGTGTCATAATGGAATCATTATACCCAAAATATCGCATATTTTTAATATTGTTCATAGTTTTTTACTAATAAACCTTGTATATTTTTAACTCTTCATCTTATGTGAAATATACACCTCCTTTAAAGAACTCCCCTTCCTTACATATGTGTCATAATGGAATCATTTTAATATTGCTCATAGTTTTTTACTAATAAATCTTGTACATTTTCAACTCTTCATCTTATGTGAAATATGCACCTCCTTTAAAGAACTCTCCTTCCTTACATATGTGTCATAATGGAATCATTTTAATATTGCTCATAGTTTTTTACTAATAAACCTTGTACATTTTCAACTCTTCATCTTATGTGAGCATTTACTCATTTTTGGATACCCAAAATATCTCATATTTTTAATATTGCTCATAGTTTTTTACTAATAAACCTTGTACATTTTCAACTCTTCATCTTATGTGAGCATTTACTCATTTTTGGGTATCTTCTTTTACAAATTGGATTTATCTCCTCCCTACACATGGATTGATGCTATTGGCCCATAGGAACCTTAATTGGACCATAATCCAAAAATTTCTGAAAATCTAGACCCTTAGGCTAAGGTCCTTCATATCCATTTTCAATTAATTCTAATTAAACATTGGAAAGTTCTTTTTGAATTTCTATTTCAGGGAAACTTATTTTAATAAGATGAGTTATTTTTCTACCCAAAAATATTCATAATCTGAATATTCTCTCTCTAGAATATTTTCTCTCTCTATGCCAAAACAGGCAGAGACAAGATCTCTTATATTTCAGAAAAGGGAATTGATTACAGGGGAAGATGCTGGACATTTTGAGAGGCTAGGGAGGAATCTTACAAGAATGCAAAAGCAGATTCTAGGAAAGCAGAAGGCTTAAAGCTAAGCAAAACCTTGTAAGAGAAAGCCATGGAAGAAATTAAGTGGGCCTTGGATCTGGAGCAAGAAGGAGAGATTCATGAGATCCGGGACTAGGTGAAAAAGCAAAAGGAGAACCGGGAGAACAATGCAGCTAAGGTGAGCCCGAACAAATTATAGGAAGTGAATCTATGGGAGGGAAAAAGAAGAAAAGAATGTAAAGATCAGCCTAGAACTAGAAGATGAATTCAAACAAGAGTTAGTATCCATTGAAGGAATACCAAGATGTATTCGCTTGGTCATATGAAGACATGGAGGGCATCGACCCTAAGTTCTTCCAGCACAGTACCAACTTGAAAGGAGTTACACCTGTCAAGCAACAAAAATACAGAATGAACCCAAATCATGCAAAACAAGTGAAGAAAGAAATTGACAGATTATTGAGGGTAGGTTTCATTGTACCAATAGAAAAAGCTGCCTGGATATCTCCTATTGTAGTAGTCCCCAAAAAGAACATGAAGATGAGAATATGTGGATTATCGCAAGCTAAATGCAGCAGCCAACTCAGATCCTTTTCCGCTCCCTTTCACGGACTCCCTGCTAGATGAGGTAGCCGGAAAAGAGATGTACTCCTTCCTAGATGGCTTCAACAAATACAACCAAGTGAAGATGGCTCTGGAAGACCGGGAAAAGACTGCTTTTGTCATCGACGAATGGGGTGTCTTTGTGGCAACTGTCATGATGTTTGGCTTGAAGAATGCACAAGCTACCTTCCAGAGAATGGTGCAGGAAATCTTCTATGACTACCTGATGGATTTTATTAAAGCTTTTGTGGATAATTTTAGTGTGTTCAGGGATAAAGCTAAACACATCTATCATTTGAGGTTATGTTTGTAGAGATGCTAAGATACAAGGGTAAAGTTGAATCCGGGCAAATGTGCATTTGCAGTAAAATCCGAAACACTGTTAGGACACATCATGTCAACTCAAGGATTGGCCATAGATCCAACTAAGGCGGAGGCCATACCCAAAATGTCCGCTCCCCAGAACATAAAGCAGCTTGAAGATTTCTTGGCAAGGTGAAGTGGCATACAAGGTTTTTGAAATACCTAGCACATGTAGCATATCCATTATATGCATTGACAAAAAAGGATGCCAAATATAAATGGAGCCCGAAACGTTAGAACGCATTCCATTAGCTAAAGAGCATGGTATTATCTACATCGGTAATGATCAATCCGGAATGGAATCTGATATTCCATGTTTATGTAGATGCTTCAGATAGAGCACTAGGCAGTGCGCTCATTCAGGAGAAACAAAAAGGGTATATGTAGCCTATACATTATGCCAGCAAAGCCCTCATAAGAGCGAAAAGAAACTACAGCACAACAGAGTGGGAAGCTCTCTCCATGATCTTTGCTGTGATCAAGTTTTGACACTATCTCTTAGGAAACAAATTTATTTTCCATGTGGATCATCAAGCTCTCATCTATTTGGTGAACAAAACCTTCCTGGTGGAAAAAATGGCAATATGGATGCTCCTACTTCAAGAATTTGAGTTCACTATTCAGCACACACCTGGAAAAGAAAATGTAGTGGTAGACATTCTATCCAGACTAGATTCCAGAGAACCCGCTTTGGAGGGTGTGGAAGATCAGTCCTCCCAAATGCCAACTTGTTCACATTTGCATCAATTGGAGTAGAAGAAGACTGGTATTATGACATGATGTAGTTTCTGGAAGATGGGCCTTTTCTGGAAGGATATATTGCAGAGACAGGAAGAAGAGAATCGCCCTAAAGAAGAAAAAATTTCACTATGATTGTCGGGCAACTCTACAAAAGAAGCATAGATCGGATTCTACGCAGATGTGTTCCGGGACCATGTGCAGCAAGTAGTGTTAAGAAAAGCACACCGTGGCATCAACAGAGGGCACATGGGTGGTGAAATAATAGCTCGGAAAATAAAAGTGAGGGAACCCTACATCATTGTTTTCCGACGCACCAATAAGAATATTAATGCTGGCAAACACAAAAACCATGTAAGTCCTTTCGACCTAGTCGTTCCATGTTACAATTTCTAACAAGTGGAGCCTGTAATGCAATGAGACTTTCCCAATATTGCCTCCATAACCCATCCCCTGCGTAGTTTCCTCTAACCCCCACATTAGAACGAAAAAACTAGGGGCTCACACTGGCCATGTATACCTTCCCTACATCTCCTGCCCGCCGCCGCAGACTGCTACTACATAAGCCTTGTTGCAGCATCCGAGAGAGTTTCTGTTTGCATACGGCCAACCAAAAGCATCTTAAGCGAGCAAGCACTCAATTATATCAGATTGACAACATATTCATGATGACATAAAGAACATACTGTTTGTGTTAGGAGTGACCAGAACATACTGGTTTCTGTGCTTGAAGGCATAGTGTAGTGGTGAGATGTTTCCATTGGAATCCCACGGTCTCGAATTCAAATTCTCTTTTGCACATAACATCTTGCTCCAAATTTTTCTAAGTCCCAAACCCAAAATCATCTTCATCCCATGATGTAGTTTGTCAAGTAAACTAGGAATAAACTAAGACGTCGTAGTTTACTCGGCCGAGTTTACTTCATCCGATGGCCGTCACGATTTAGGTCAATGCCATCCATTGATGCCAATTGACAAGGATCTTTAAGACCCGTGGTAGATAGTGCTGAGGCCAAGGATCTATGTATGGTTAAAGAATTTTTTTTCTAGTGTGCGCCGGGCGGCCAATGATATTACTAAATATATTCCTCGCTTGGTGGGTTTATCTTTAACTTTGGATCCTCAATCAATGTGGGTTTATCGTTGACTTTTGATCCTGATCGTTGCCGTGAGTGAACCGATCGCATTGATTGAGGCGCAAAAGTCAAAGATCAACCACGAAGTTGGCACGAACGACGAAAGCGAGAAAACTTGACTGTGACTCAAGCATGTGGGTTTATCGTTGACTTAAAAGATCCTGATCGCTGCCGGTGAGTGAACCGATCGCATTGATTGAGGCGCAAAAGTCAAAGATCAACCACGAAGTTGGCACGAACTACGAAGCGAGGAAACTTGACTGTGACTCAACGGACCGACATTGATTGAAGGCAAAGATAAACCAGATTCTGCAGAGGGTACTGCTGGGGCTTGAGTGTACTGGCAGTCTTCCGTCACACGAGGGCGATCGGTTGAGAGTGTAGGGCAGAAGAAGAAGAAGCAGCAGCAGCAATATATGAGCGGGGGCTACAGATCAGAGAGGTGGGCTCGCTTATTTCCAGCAGCAGCGACAGTACTAGCAGGATGGGTTCCCACGGCTGTGGCTCAAAATGTTGCCGTCTCGTCGACGGCAGCTTGGTCGTCCCAGATCGTTGCTTTCTGGGGGGCAGTGGGTATTGGTGTTCGATCGAGCAGCGGACTTCAGTCCAGCAATGGCCTCGCCACTATCTCCGCCTCTGTGGCTGCATTTAGGAGGGCCTTTGCCGCAATGTCTGCACTTCGCCGCGGTGAATGGTACGTTATGTCACCGGGTTACAACGGGGGTTCCACTCGGTTGGATGTGGTGTTGGTGTGCTGGTCAAATCCTGATCATGAGCTTTGGCAGGCATGCCTCAAAGTGGCCATGGTCACTGAGGTTGTAGGCCGGCAGAAGTGGTTGGTTCTCGTGGTCGGCCGGCAGCTGAGGCAGAACAATATGGCTTCCGGATGCTATTGGACTCAGTCTCCCAGGCATCCTGACTTCAGCCTTACCAGGTTCGCAGACCCCACTGGTGGTATCTACTCTCCTTTCACCGATGAGCAACTCCAAGCCATTATCCCGCAATCTAGCTGTGCACAAATTAATAACGTGGCACCAAACATTAATAATCATGACAATGGCACCCCCCGCGACGACAACGTCGATTCTGTGGCCAGGCTGCTGTGTGGGGCCCTTGAGGTGAGACCAACTCGCTGCACAACCCGAAATGAAGCACCATCTCAAGTTCAAGAGAGCACGACGATTGGGAGGCATGTGACATCATACCAGATCGAGGGGGTGGTAACACCATATGTGTCAATTGAGAAGCTTGTGGGCACCTTTGTAGCTAGCCGTCAGGGCGTGGTGAGGAGTGCAGCCATACTGTACTGCCTAGTACACACAATGGTATGTGTGGCTGTAAGCCTCATGGGGGCAGCTTCGGGAAGAGGCTTAGCCGTGTGGTTATTCACCCCCAGGTTGGTCATGGCCAAGCTTGGGGCTGAAGTCATCGCAGGCGACGACACACTCTTATCACTCCTCGGTTTCGACAAAGTCAGGTACCAGTACACTTCAGAGGCAGGGAATGCAATCAGCCTTGCTGGGGATGCATTCCTCCCAAGCATCCAGCAAAGCAGGATTTTACTTGTCCTGATTCTGAATGTCGTTGAGCTCCTGCTGGTCATCAGTGGCTGGCTGTATGGCTCTCTTAAGGTCGAAAAGTTTCCACCAAGAGGCTTGGTTGGCCATGGTATGTTGTGGCTAGCAACCCTGGTGGCCACAGGACTTTCACTACGAACACTTTACAGCGTCTATCAAAGAGTCTCAGGAAGGTTGATTGGCATCTTTGATGAGCCACATTGTGCCCGGCATGTCTTAGCCAAGGACTGCCAGATCAAGTTCCCAGCATCGGCATCGGCATCAGCACCAAGCTCGTTTCTTCGATTGGTATCAAACATACTTTCGAAGACAGAGGATGATGTGGCTAGCATGACAGCAGGGCTCTCCCTCATGCGGCATCCCACATTCTGCCTTGAGGTCTGCCAGCATACTGCATTTGACTGCCTCAAGTACTCTTACCAAGGAGATACTTTTGCATTCGAGGGCAACAAAAAAGTCACAACGGCAGGAGAGTATCCGTGGGTTCAGCTTTGTGTCTGCGTTTTCTTGACTTTCAATTGCTCGGCATTTGGGGCGGTGTATGCATACATGGATATCATGCCTCGCTGGAGCAAAATTGTGGCCGAGGTACTCCTCGCCACAAGTGCAACCTGGTTCGCTATATTATCTCGCATGTCCAAGCTGGAGCACAACCATAGCACAGAAATCTGCCACATGGTGGCTACCATGGTAGCATCTGCTGTCTGGTATGTCGGAGTGAAGGATGTTGGATGAGCAACCTCTACCCGTATTAACATATTCCACCAAAATGACTGCTCACTGTGTGCAGCGGACTGCAAGGTGTTGGATGAATGATTGATGTTAATTTGCAATAATTTTGACTCCCTTTCTTCACGAGTGACATAAGGGATCCATGCTAGGCATTGGCTAAAGCATTTCACACACACCCACCTTCCTAATATTCAATAAAATGGTTTTTGCAATCAATATTCTTGGGTCTTATACAATGTGGCATATATTATAAAGGTTTGTGGGAGCATTGACAGATTTAGAGAAATACACGCTGAGATTGCTGAACAGGGACATGAAAGAGACTTGTTTGTTGGCGGTGCATTAATTGTTTATATGCCACATTAAGTGTTTTTTTGAAGAATCCCCATCAAAACCTTCCATTATAAATTGAAAAAGAGATACATCAACCTATTCCCTTGCATTTTTCCCAAGTACATCACTACATTCGAACATAAAGTAAAACCCTTGTCTTGATTTGCCCTATCAGAGTAGACAAATGAATCAGGAATTCCATCATCTTCCAGCTTTGCTTGGGGCTGTAAGGCCATGTACCCATTTCCCGGCTGACCATTTAACGCCAAAATTCCTTATCAGACCTTGCATATTGCATTCCCCGTGCCTCTTCTTCCCACCCCTTTTTACCCTGGAAGGAGTCCCAAGGGGCACCTCCATAGTAATACTCCATCTCTAAGCTGAAAGGGTAAATGCCTGATGTTCTAGTGTATTCTGTGTCACCACTGTCCTCTCCATCTCCTGTAGAAGTCTGTGCTTTGGCCCCTGCATAGCTGCCCAAACATGGTGCTGGTGGTGATGTTTTTCCATCTCACTTTGGCCCATCCAGTCAAGGTACCAAAGGGGGTTGCTTACCTAGCCTCTTACATGTTCCCGTGCCACAGGAAGTGTTTTTTAAAATGCAAATGAGTCGACTTACTACTTGGGGGGTACTTTGTTCTTTGTCCTTTGGTTCCTTAACCTGCAGGCCCTTGAAAGCTTGTGGGGGGTTTTGATGCACCAACATGGTGACAGGTATGGATATGAAACATAGCTCTACTACTAGCAAATACATTCGTTGCAACTTCACTGTGTGGGGCCATGGCTGATGCTCAATGGCTGTAACTTGATGTGCTACTAGTATCCGACTATTAAGCATTCCTTTCGACCTAGTCGTTCCATGTTACAATTTCTAACAAGTGGAGGCTGTCATGCAATGAGACTAATTTCCCAATATTGCCTCCATAACCCGTCCCCTGCGTGGTTTCCTCTGACCCCCACATTAGAACGTAGGGGCTCACACTGGCCATGTAAACCTTCCCTGCATCTCCTGCAGGCTGCTACATAAGCCCTATCAGCAGCATCCGAGTTTACATACGGCCAACCAGAAGCATCTTAAGCGAGCAAGCACTCAATTACATCGGATTGACAACATAATCATGATGACTTGAAGAACATACTGTTTATGTTAGGAGTGACCAGAACGACGTATGGAGAGCCCACTAGAGGCCTTCTAGCTGTTCGCTGACTGTCCACCACTCCTACGTTTGACCCAGCCCCGATCGACCATTTCGCTAGTCGAACATTACTTACCGGAGGGAGTAAAACAAAGTACCATAGACAGCTAAAGAAGTTGACCAAGAATGCATTCAGGCTTCGGTGAAGTCCATGACTGGGCAATTCGAGCAGACCTGTGACGCTAATGAAGTAAAGTCGAAGAAAAAACAAGGCTAAAGCGTTAGATGAACTTAGATCTCTTTGCCTTCTACCTATATCTAACCCTACGCTCTCGTGGAAAACGAAAAGAAATCAAAAGTAGGCGCGCAAGCTTTAGCAAAAAATATCATTATGTCAGCTCCCCCTCCACGTGGCATACTGTTTTGAGCCTTTACGTTTACATCCATGCAGCCGCCCATAGGTCTCTCTGTCACTCGTCGCAGGTTGCAAGGCCGGCACTGTAAGAGCCGGCTCCTCCTTCAACCCCTCTTTGTGTTGCAGTTAGTAGACTCCACCCCTCCTTTCTCTATCGCGCGCTCTGTCACCCGCAAGTTGCAAGGCAGGCGCTACATGGAGCTGCCTCCTCCTTCAATGTGGCGCAAAGGCAAGTTTTAAAATTCTATGTTCGTTTCAAGCGGGTTGGTAATAGGTATTCACGAGCGATTCCCTCTCTGCTGTGTGCAGCTGGTGAGCTATTCCTCTCTCCCCTCGCGGGTTGGTAATAGGTATTCACGAGCGATTCCCTGTCTGTTGTGTGCGGTTGGTGAGCTATTCCTCTCTTCCCTCTCTCAATTTCTCTCTCTCTCACTTTATTTTCTCTAATATGTTTGTTTTTTTTGTTGTGCAGGTGTGGTGCTCCCATTTGGTCGTCACCTTCCCTTCTCGGTCTGCTCTAGCGTGCCCCCTCCTCAATCTGTTCTTCACGTATCTCTGTGTCGTCAAACTGCTCTAGCGCCCCCCCCTCCTCGGTCTGTTCGTGTATCTCTTTGTCAAGGTAAGCATGTCTTTCCGATCTCCTTGCACTGTATTGTTGGGTGTTGTCTTGCCGAGGGTTGCAACCCTGCATCGTGTGTGTGTGTGTGTGTGTGTGTGTGTGTGTGAGAGAGAGAGAGAGAGAGAGA